>NC_062527.1:19396234-19753734 GCF_022655615.1 Tachysurus fulvidraco
AGCGAGTGTGTGTGAGTGTGTGTGTGTGAGACAATATGGGTCTGGATCAAGCACTTTCCGACTGTATTAAATGATGATGTGTAAGCCGTAGGCTGAATAAATGTATAATAACTGCTTTACTTTAAGATCCCTTCAGAACACAATGCTTTCAGCACAAATGACTTCCTGTTAATTTAACACACTACATAGGGAGCACTTAGTACACAATAAACCACCAGTTTGTACCTCAGCCAGAGAAAAGGCAGGACTCCCGTCTGCAACTACTGGCAACGAAGTGCTTTATGAAGGTTAGGATACATAAAGGCAACCGCTTTATTAAAAACATCTGCTCATTCATGCAATTATCCAGTCAGCCAATCAGGTGGCAGCAGCACAGCACATGAAATCAGTGAGGAACAGGAATCTGAGGCTACACTGGGTTCGAATGAATAAAGGTGAATCAGATCTCTGGTTCTGGCTGACAGGAGAAGAAGCTGATGTCTTCCATGATGTGGAGGCCATGTGGCATCAAGGAGCTTTCTGAGATGTTTTTCTGCTCACCACGGTTGTAAAGAGTTGTTATTTGAGTTATTGTAACCTTCCTGTCTCTGTTTCTGTGTAAATCAGAAATTTCTGAGCTACTCAAAGCAACCCGTCTTACAACATCAAGAAAGCGAACCCATGTGCAAGACTAAAACTGTCCTTTTTTTTTAAAGATGCTGCCATCCCTTCATCCCTTAATATTTCAGATTTGCCATTATTTACTTCCTCCATCTGCCATCATGTGGTAGGCTAGTGTTTAAGGTGATGGATACTGTTTAGAAGGTTGCGAGTTTAAATCTCAGGTCCACCAAGCTGCCACTGCTGGGCCCCTGAGCAAAGGCCCTCAATTGCTCATTTGTATAATATGAGATAAAAAAGTCGCTCTGGATAAGCAATTTCCAAAATGTAAATCTTCATCCTCCATCACATGCTTGGGGCTAATCCCAGATGGGTGTGAGTTTAACATATAAAATAATTATATTGCCCAATACGGCATCGTTTGAGATACAGCCCCATTGTTTTGGAAATGTAATGTCCTTTTGTACATATTTCTATTCAATCATTCGAGTGGAGTTACTTCCTGAAAGTGGGATCTGTGGGCGTTAGAGAAAGCACACGAACGGTGAAGTTTGTTCACACGGCGCTTTCGCACATTTCACAACAAATAGTTCTGCACAGTGTTTAGAAAACCTGATTCTGTTCTCTGCAGCAGAAAGGAATTTGAAACAAAACATAATATTCACCTCTTTTATTCTTTCCTACACAAGGATCTGATCTCGAACTTAACACCGAAATTGCATGTTTATATCGTGGAGCTGGAACGCAGCCGCATTCCAGTGTAGTCACATTGTTTATTCTTATTGTATGTGCGTGTGTTTTGCATAAACAGGAGGCTTCTCTGGTAGGACAGCCACCCACATAAATAACACCATGTTCCTGAGAACTCAGTCAGTGACCTTAGTGACACACATCCATGTGGAGACCTGAAAAAAAAAATTTAAGATACAAATAAAGATAAAGATTTTTTTTTACTATTACACACACTCACACTCACACACACACACACACACACACACACACACACACACACACGCAAACCCCCACACGCACATGCACACATGATGACAGTCCAGTATGCTGTATTATAGACCAGCAGAACAACAACACAAGATAAAAACATGCCAGGATATGCTGGTCTAAAGAAATAATCCATGACTGCTTGATTTTTTTTAATTTTTTTTACTATATAAACCCAGTGTTTTTTGTTTGTTTGTTTGTTTTGCTTGGCAGATTGCCAAAGATTTCTAAAAATGAATTAAATAATTCTCTGTCTGTAAAACACTGTCTGTCAAATCTACTTAATTGACATAGCTAATGAATCTGACGAATCTAATGAATTTTTATATCCTTAAAATAAAAAATGGGTAATCGTTATTTTAAAAAAAATCACAGCTGAAAATTCATGATTTTGTTGTCAGATGATAATGGTGAAGATATGTTGTTAATATGTTGTTGGTATGTGTGCGTGTGCTCATGTGTGTGTGTATATGTGTGTGTACGCAGGGCGTGGGGACCTCCAGCCTCAGGTGGACAACGCTCTGCAGGGGGTGAGTGATAAGTACGTGTCGCTGCAGGAGACAGAAAGACAGGCAGTGAGGAAAGCTCTGATTGAAGAAAGAGCACGATTCTGCATGTTCGTCTCCATGCTCCGACCCGCCATAGTGAGTCAGCTCGTCCTCTACCCATGATCACTCTGTCTCTCCTCTCCTTTAACGTCCTGCTTTTCTAACGCATTAATATTCCCACTGCTTCCTAAAGTATGCACTGTTTACTCTTACTCACTATTTTGTTTGTGTGTGTGTCTCTCTCTCTCACTCTCTTTCTCTCTCTCTCCCTCTGCCCCCCCCCTCTCTCTCTCCCTCTCTCTCCCCCTGGCTTTAGGAAGAGGAAGTTTGTATGTTGGGTGAGATCACACACCTGCAGTCGATCTCTGATGATCTGAGGTCGTTGACTATGGACCCTCATAAGCTGCCTCCCTCCAGCGAACAGGTGCGTAAACACCCTCACCACATCACACACACACACACACACACACACACACACACACACACACACACACACACACACATACACACCTCCTCTTTAAAGATGAATTAAGCTTCACTCAATGACAAGAACTTCATGCTACAAAGTGAACTAGATCTACAAAGTGAGACCAAACACACACATTGGATTTTTATTTTCTTCCGAGACAGTAGATAATTATTATGAAAATTCCCCATATTCCCTATTTGGTGTATTGATTGTGAGTTAATTCAGTGAGTTTTTGTGCATGCTTGTGCAGGTGATCGCTGATCTGAAAGGCTCCGAGTGTAACTGGTCGTATCAGACTCCGCCCTCTTCTCCCAGCACCACCTCCAGGAAGTCCAGCATGTGTAGGTGTGTTTTAACAGGGTGCCCACATCCGAAGCATGACTAGGTCACCTGTACTCCAGGGTGTGCTTGATTACTCAGTGCTGCAGTATTTGAGTTATTTCTGATTTCTTGCACAGGACGCATGGGCTGATTTTTTTTTTAATCATTCGTATTATATTCATATAGAAGAGTTTTTTTGACGAATTGGAGGAATTTTAAACCCTAGATTAGAAGGTGTCTATTCAGTCATGGACTTGAGTCTTAGTAGATACTCGAAGTGCTGGCCCAAGTAGTTAGAGCTCTGTGTTGTTGATTGGAGGATCAGGATTCAAGCTACAACACTACCAATCTGACATCTTTTGGGCCCTTAAACAAGGCCCTTAACCCTCATTGCTCCAGTGGTGATGTATCATGTCTGACCCTGCACTCTGACCACAACCTCCAAAAGTTGGTATACAACTTTTACACAAAGAATTTCACTGTGCTGTAATGTATTTGTGACAAAAGAAAGACTTCTAATCTATTATAATGAAGGTGTTACAATCTGGCAACCCTGCACATATTTGTCCACAGTATGCACACCAGGACTAAACTGAAAAAATGACAGCATTACTGTCCTAATGGCTGTTGTGACCTATTGTGCCTCATCAGACATGCAAAACTATTGATGAAAAATCCTCTTTCTGAAAAAAAGTCTTCCCAGCTCAAAAATTGGTGAATGAAACAGATTCATAGTTTTATACCAATATTTGTGTTAAGAGATTCCCAATAGTGAACTCAAGACATCATATGTCTACTGTAGGTTTTAAAGAAAATGACCTTCCTAATTATGTCAAATGCATAAACACTTTAAACACATACAAAGACAAGATTAAAGGAGTGTTTTAAGATGAAAGGACTGGGATAAAACATAATGCAAGAAAAGTCACAAAGTTTTTGCTTACATGTAAAAGCATGAAGTGGACAAAAACCCCTGCTGCATTTAGAGCTTCTGTTTCTTCATCCTTAGTATCTTCCTGATCAGGGTCACAGTGTTTAGATTACAGCATCTATTTCCAGAAACTGTATTTGGTTGAAAATATAATGTGTAGGTATTTGTAGTCAGACTGCAAGGATGAGGATGAGGATGAGTAACGATCCAGACACAGAACTCACACACCATGCATGACATTTCTACCTTTGTTTTTTCCTCCTTAATGTTTAAAATTTACATATTTTTAATAAATTAATCTCTCTCTCTCTCTCTCTCTCTCTCTCTCTAAGCAGTAGTCTGAACAGTGTGAACAGCAGCGACTCTCGTTCGAGCAGCTCTCATTCTCACTCTCCCACATCACATTTCCGCTACCGAGGCTCCGCCCTCCCTCAGCAAGGCTCCGTCCGCCTTCCCAGCGTCTCCTCTCACGACTCGGGCTTCACCTCTCAGGACACCTGTCAGTCCAAAAGCCCCTCCCCCATGCCTCCAGACGGGAGCGTACAGGTACGTGTTCATGAGCTGGGATTCGTATACACTCTCGCTCAGTGACAGCGTAACCTGCTTACCGCCAAATACCCAGATTAGCCTTCACACACCTCACAGACCTCCTTTTTTCCCATCTCACCCAAGACGAGACTGAGCACTTCAGGAAGTGGCTGTGAAGATCACTCCCTTTTTTCTGAATATGTGTATTATTGCAGCTCTCCCTCATGCATATTGCATCAGGTGCCGAGAGCCTGTCACTGCGTGCGGTAATGAATATGCATTATTACAAAACCCTTCCTGCTCACGCTGCCATGGGAACCGGCTCTTGTTGCTAGGGAGCGTTCGCTATTAAATTAGGAAGCCATGCAGCTGGAGACACTTACATCTTTTTCATAGACAAAAAACGGCTCGCATTTGAGAAATGACATAATCAGACGTGGGGATTGATAATATTAGGGGTGCTAAGATTTGAATATCCGGATATCATCTAAGCGTTTGTTTATTTAATTATATGTAAATCAGTCATGTGTAATGAGGATCTGTCTGTCTATCTGTCTATCTTGAACTTAAGTCAATGTATCTATCTATCTATAACTTAAATCAACGTATCTGTCTGTCAGTCTGTCTGTCTATCTATCTATCTATCTATCTATCTATCTATCTATCTATCTATCTATCTATCTATCTATCTATCTATCTATCTATCTATCTAATTCAGGTTGATGATAGACAGATGGATAGATAGACAAATAGACAGACAGATATATACATCAAGTTAAGTTGGAGATGGACAGACAGATGGACAGATAGACACAAAGTGCAAACAACTGTGTCCAGCGTCCACATTTTTTTGATATATAGCATAAATCTCTAAATATAATTCTTTAATAGCAGTAATGTAATTACATTACAATGTACAATGTAAGAGAAACTAGGTTATTCACGCTGTGCTACACACACTCCAGTTTGAGCCGAGTGTACTGACCCTGGCGCTAATACAGTCGGTTAAATCAACAGTGATTTAAGTGCTTTAGACTAAAGACGTTTCCTTTAGACCACAGCTGATCATTTATAGTATTAACAGTTCACCCAGTTTCCTCCTCTGACATTTAACTCACAGTTCCTATATTAGTTTTGCTCATTTTTTTCAATAGCCATGTTTTATGTCTTGTTTAAATGGCAGTCATTAAACTTAACTGGGGTTGTCATGGCGATGAAACGATGCACGTCAGCATATGAGAAGGGGCTTTTGACATGGAAAAGTGTGCCAGGTTTTCAAATTAAGCTTCAGCACTGCTTTAGTGAACGAGCTTTAACTGATGAGTCATTCCCACTCGTCAAAACACACACATACACACGACCATACACTGAAAGAACTAGTGAGTGTGTCTTCTTGGCGTTCTATAATTTTCTATCTTTCTCTCTCTCTCTCTCTCTCTCTCTCTCTCTCTCTCTCTCTCTCTCTCTCTCTCTCTCTCTCTCTCTCTGTCTCTCTGTCTCTCTCTCCCTCTCTCTCAGCCGCTCTTTCTCTCAGCCGCTCTTTCTCTCTGCCTCTCTCAGCCTCCCTCTCTTGCTCTGCTTTGGACTGATGTGAAGCTTTATTTTCCATGGCTTTGGCTCTTACATCCAGCCTATCAGTGCATGCTGCTCATTTCTTTTGCAAAGCGCTAATGTGTTTTCCTTTGTGTGTGTGTGTTTTGTTGTGTTCTCTGTGCCTGCTTATGTACACACGCTCTGCATGGCTTTGCGTGTGTGCTCAGTGCTCTGACTCGTCCTGCCCCGATGAGTCAGCTCAGCCAATCACAGACAGCTGCACTACCACATTACCTGACTCCAACACCAAAACAGAAGACAAGGTGACACACACACACACACACACACACAAACACACCCACACACTCTTTCACCAAAAGGAAAGAAATACTCTTAAGTAAGATCTGAGCCTCAATAGGCTGCCGAATTGTTTCTATTCGCCTCCATTTCATTTCATCATCACTGAAATTTTGCGTTGGACGTTTTCATATGATTTCTCATTCATCCTGTATGTTTTTATTTACTTTACACGTTCAGTTGCTAAACGGCAGCACATCACCGTTTAATTCAGTGGACCCTTCCTTCTTCATCATCCCATCATCTCCACCTTTCGTATCACACCCCCCCAGCCCTGCGTGGGCGTGGTCTCCGCCTGGCTCCGCCCCAGGGGTGGATTTGGAGCCGTGTTTTCCTGTGGGACCTGGTACCTTTCCCCCCATACACAGAGTCCCCAGCTGGAAGGTCAGTTCCGTCCGTCTCTCACCTCTTCTGTGTCCATCCGTTCCTTCACACCGTCACCGCATATCCATCGTTTGGCTTGAATGATTAACACTGATAATGAAAGAAGGCCCGTTGGTTCTGACCGTGTCTCTGCTTCTTTAGGACTGGGCCCGTCCGGGTCCGTACGACCAGCCCATGGTGAATACCCTGCGGAGGGTGAGGGAGAGAGTGAGAGAGAACAGCGAGTGCAGCAGCTCCAGAGAAGAAGCTCACAAAGTCAGCCCCAACTCCAGCACTCACACTAAACCCAGGGTGAGCAACACAACACAACACAACACAACACAACACAACACAACACAGTGAACTTGTTTTAGCCACATCATACTTTACCACTCTGTTGCTGCGACATCCAGTCCAGTTTATGATGATTTAAACCCCCGTCGCATTTGCTCTTAAACGTTAGTATAAAAATCATTTTAACACAATGAAAGATTTCAGGCATCTTCATTCTTACTCGACATTTCGATGGCACTTTATGTGGTGTTACAGAGACTTTCTAAGAACTTTCTACACATCACTGCGTGTTTCTGAGCTCAGAATTCACAAGCATGTAGCCCAGGATTTGTCCATCTGTGTTTGTGTTTATGGTCATAAAATCATGCACAGCATGAGCAAAATCATCAATTCGATGCCTTATTTCTGAATGGTTTCCCTGTTGTTATCGTTCTATAGATTTCACAGAAAATTACTGACTCTTAATTCTTAAATCTGTATTTAATGCAAAATGGAGTCTGCATCAGTATCAGTGCAGCGCTGTTTTACAGTAGCTTTAATTCAGCGGTTATTATAAATGCAGCCAGTATTATAGTGTAATAGTACATCACCTTACTGTCTGTTGGCATTTGATCTCTTTTTACTCTATCATTTAAACTCATAATCCTAAATATATCAACCTGTTTGTGTGTGTTACAGGACGAAGCTCATGAGGAGCTGGCCGTGTGTCTGTCTCGTGGTCTATCGTTGGATTTACCACGCAGCAGCCGGGAGTCTGTTCAGGGTTCCAGCGGCTACAGCACACAGACCAACACCCCCTGCTGCAGCGAGGACACCTACAGTGAGTGTGAGTGTGTGTGTGTGTGTGTGTGTGTGTGTGTGTGTGTGTGTGTGTGTGTGTGTGTGTGTGTGTGTGTGTGTGTGTGAGTGTGTGTGTGAGTGTGTGTGTGTGTGTGTGCAATGGTTTCTATTTTAACACTGTAATATCTTTTTTATTACACTCTTGGTACGGATTTTGCTTTATTTCTTCATTCCCTTAGATAAGTTCTGCCCCTGTAAAAGATTTTGTGCTCATTTATTCATTGTCAGATGTAGTCAGAGAGTGTATGAGCCTAAAATGTAACCCTGCTGAGAGAGAGAGAGAGAGAGAGAGAGAGAGAGAGAGAGAGAGACATAGAGAGTAAGTGAGAATGAGAGAGAGAGAGAGACATAGAGAGTAAGAGAGAGAGATAGAATGAGACAGACAGAGAGAGAGAGAGAAAACAGTTTCACTCCTCAAGCTCAGATTAGAGAATAGTTTGCACTAGTTTCACCAGTTGATCACCAGTTCACCCGTCGGTGTCGTGATTCCGCCATCTAGTGGTGAGAATAAAAAAATGTCAAAGAAAAAGAGTTTTGTTTAGATTCCAGACAACAATCTACCTATGCTATATGTAAACAAAACACCTTGTTCTTTCTTTCTTTATTTTCTCCTTTATTTTTTCCTTCCTTTCTACAGTATTTGATTACGAGTGCTTGCCAGGGGGCGGAGACCAAGACGGAGAGTCGCAGGATTGCGATGGGCCAACCCCACTGATTCAGAGCACGGATGTCAGCCATTCATATCGCAGGACTTTACCCGCCAAGCGCCCTTCTCCCTGTGGGCCTTTTAGCATCACACCAGGCGTGGCCACCATCCGGCGCGCACCCACCTCGAAGCCGAGCCTGTGGCGCGGTCCGAGTGTTCATGGTCCGATTCCCATCAAGACCCCTGTCATTCCTGTTAAGACACCCACCGTGCCCACACCATTCTGCAGCGAGGACCAAGAACTCCCCAGCGATCCCTCGCCATCACCCACACAGCTAACACCCAACTCAGTCAGCCAATCAGATACTCTGGCAGAGCAGGAAGAAGTAGGACCAGACGAGCAGGAAGGCAGCATGCTGTCCTCTATTCGACGAGGGGTGAGCCTCAAAAAAGCCGCGACCAATGATAGATCTGCTCCGGTTCTCCAATAAAGAGCACCGCCTCCTTCTCAACCAATCAGAACTCAGACGTAGTTGACATGGTGGGGATGTTTAGCAACCGTGCTAATGTTGTCACGTGTAGGATGGGTAAAGTAGTACATATGTTTCACAGTGATTGAATATATACACAAACATAAATGACGAGGTGTTAATGTTATAATCTATTACACAACAGCGATATTTAGTGGCTTTGTACATACAGATACAGAATCAGATCTGAAGCGACTGCAGCCCATCCTCCTCTAGGTGCCAGAACTTTGTGCCTCATATCGTATCTCCTTTTATCTTACTCCAATCAGGAATCGCAGACCCGCAATCAGAGCCGCGCTGGACGTTTACTCGTGTGCATTTTGTACATTATATTGACGATCGAAACTGCAGCACTTCCTGAAGAAAAATCTCTTTCTTTATTATAAACGTTATCACAAAGAAGGACCCGGTACAATTTCCAGCTGTTAGGGGACACATGATATCAACTCTGGTGTGATTTTCCAGTACAGCTGTGTTTGGGTGTTTGGTGTCAGCACGTCGTTCTGGCTGAGATCCACCCTGATGTTCTTGTGCATGCAGCCACTTTTACTGTCTTCAGACAAATGAATCGAATTCCTTTAAACGCCCGAAGGATGTCATTCCCGAAATCCTTGCTGTGAGAAACCAGGAAAGCTTTCACACACACTCAAATCTGTCTCAGTTACGTTACGAAGTACGTGCAGTGACATGCCGTTATGTTCTCCACTAACAGCACATCTTAAAGTCTTTTATTCCTCTTACACCACAAGCCAACTATTTTTTTTTATTACTAATTTACTTTTTAATGCCTTTCATCACTTTCATGAAAATTTTCTCACCAGCCTCTTTTTCCCCCTCTTTTCCACACAATAAAACGCAGCTCGCAACTCGCGTCACAGAGAAACCACAAACTCCTCTATCCATAAAAAAAAATCACTTTACCTCCGACTGTTGCAGCTTCTCTCTCTTTCACCACTGGAGACTCCTTGTATAAAGGTTTACAAACGTCTCACAGTAAAGGTATGGACGATTGCGCACATTTTGTAATCCATCCACCAAAATTCCTGTTACCATAGAAACCCTAACATACAGGAGGACAAGTGTATTAATAATAAACCTGGATCTGCTGTCAGATTTGAGAATTCCCCAGATTTACCCTGAACGTGGACAGTAAGTCAAAAGGGGTTTGGTAGTAAGTAAGAACCATAAATCTAGATCACACAAGACAAGGCAGATCTGGTTCTTCTCTGCTCTACGCACTGTATGTCTGCTTTTGGAATAATCTCCTCCACTCTTCACTCCGTGAAGGCTTTCCTCCAGATATCTGAGCGTAGCTAGCTGTGGGGATTAGTGTTTATTCAGCTACAAGATCGTTACTGAGATCAGACCCTGATGTCGGGATGTTGAGGAGGCTCCACTCCAAGTTCATTCCAAAGGTGTCAGGAGTCAAGGCTCTGTGCAGGACACTCCAGATCTTCCACTCTAACCTTCACCTCCACACCAGGACTTCATGGAGCTGCTTTGGGTCATGCCATTTACAGTGAAGGGAAACTGTAAAGCTACGGCATACGAAAGACATCCTGTACAGTCATATGCTTCAGACTTCAAAGTTTATAAGATAAATGTTTGGAGAAGAGCCACATGTAGGTGAGGTGCGACAGTCAGGGTGCAAATACTATTGAGCATACGGTGAAGATCAGTGTTAGTATAACTTTAGACACACTTCACCTGTATGTGTGTCAGTACACTTGTCTTTAATAACCATTTGGGGTTTGATCATTAGCACTGGATAGAACACTTGTTTCTGTTTCCTTCCAAACACCAAAACCTGAACAACTCGTAACATCTTTTAATAAACAGTACAAGAAGCTGCCAGAAAGATCGATCTTAATAACCGGATTGAGCTGGAAATGTCTCAGTGACAGACCGAGGTAAAGCTGCTATACATCTCTCTCACTCTCTCACTCACACACTTACTCAAACACACGCACCGTCACTCACTCACACGTACATAGACTTTCGGACTCACACACAAACACACTTGCTCACTCTCTCACAAACACAGCTGTCATGAGCTTGCTCCAATCATCACAAGATCTTTAGGTTTATTGCTACTTCAAGATCAAGTAGGACATAGAGAGGTTTTACACAACAGGTTTTTATTTTTTTCTTTAAACAAATCGTTATTGCCGTGGTCCGCTCTCAGTGTATTGACGTTTACGTTCTTCATGTGTATTGTATCTTTAAATGCATTGCAAATCCAAGTGCAAGTAAAAGAGAAGTTTTTTGGCTGTAAACAAAAATCTGGCACAAAAAAAGCTAACGAAGCTAACAAGTAATAAAATCTTATAGCCACCGGTTTAGCGGCCTAAAATCGTATTAAATTTTCTTTCATTCGTAAGCAGTGTTATTAAGAGTCTGTATCATATATGATACAGATCAGGTGAGGACGCACAGAGTGTAGGCCACACCCCTTACCTGAGCAAGCCAATTAGCTTGCGTGACGCTAAACTGGAGGCCTTTGATTTTTTTGCCTCGTTAGCCTAAACGTCAGACACGGAACACGTCTTGTCCCATCAGTTATATTTGAAACTCGTGTACGTTTCATTTCTGGCTGAAATGTTTCTCTGAATGTAAAGTAGAAATCTTTAATCTCTGGATCAGAGTTTGTCGTCTTCTCGCTGCCACGTGTGTAATCAACGCTCAGTGTTCTCTCTGCTCTATAACTTCAGGCCTGGGTGATGATCAGGCTGAAAGGGTCTAGAATGTTCTACTTAGCTGATGCCTTATGCATATGATGCTGAACATTGTGTGTGTGTGTGTTTATCTGCAGAGATTTCGTTCCTGAACAGTAAGGTAGCTGCTCCATGACACACGTGGCTCACGTTTCTGAATGTAACAGCGAGTTTAGTAGCGGTTTGGACAAAGACTGCTTTTTCTGATAAAGAGTGCATCAGTTCTGGAGTTTGGTTCTGTTTTAGCTAATAAAATATTAATGCTAACGTGTCCCACATTCATCTTTCTCCGTGTGTTTTTTAAACGTGTTATTTCCATGAATTCCATCAAGGAGAAGAAAAAACTGAATGAAGGTCAATCAAAATCATTTTTACTCAAGGAAATGAAACAGATCATTGATCAAAATAATCCATTAGATGAATTACATGATTGCTGTGGGAACGTTGTAAATGGACATCACTACTGGAGGTCACCTTCCAAACCCAGGGGCAGTAATATGGAGTCTTAAATCCATGAAACTGATACAGATTAATTTTTTAAGTAAAACCAAAACCATTTGATTAACAGATTTATTTATTTGAATTCTAAGAACAATGGGTGCTCTACATGTCTGTACAGTCTACACTTACATCCCACACACACACACTCAAACTTTGTCAACGTCTATCAATTAAGATCGTACATTATCATGTTTGGGGTTAGTCATTCCTGTGAAGCTGAAACACAAACATGTCAGAGTGTAATGGTTCTGCTGTAACTCATGTAGTGCACTCAGATGAGCTGAGGAGAGTGCGTGCGTGCGTGTGTGATTTGTAACGCAGGGCATCTCACATGGGCCTCTCTCTGGGCCGGGTCACAAACTGCCACCACAGTGGGGGGAGATCACCTTCCTTACGGGCCGGAGGAAGAGCCTCGGTCCTGGGGCCATCAGCGGGAGTCTCCTCCTGCAGCTGCTTCACCTGTAGTTCAAACACACACACACACACACACATTACAGCTCACACACCAGCAGTGTCCACTCCTAATGACGTAGAGACTATAGTGAATGGTTTTAATGGTATTAAAAAAAAAGAAGAGTCAAATAATCAGATTTTTGAATGAAAATAGAATAATTTTCATGTTGGGTTTCCTTGTAAGCTACAGTTAACACTGCTCCTAGGGTTTTTTTGTTTAGTTTTGAAAAGCGAATGTTTGAAATATTTTCCTTAACTCATTTAGACTATGGAAAGTGTAGACTATCAGCGTATGAAACAAGATTTAACACAATCAACCTCCTCTATATAGTGATATATTATATGTTATGATATTATATGATATGGTATGATATTATACGATATGATATACCTCCTTCTCCCAGCTCTGATCTCGCAGCTTCTTCCACTGCTCTCTCTTGGAGAAGTAATCAGGGTACTGAGCCTTCTCCGAGGGGTGCCAGTGATCCAGAACCCACTCGGGAACCTGAGGGAAAAAAAAACCCACACAAATCAACTACAAATATGAGAACTGAGGAAAGAAAACAAGTGAATCAGGAATGAATCGCCTTTCTTTAGGTGTTCCTCTAGACGCTCTAACAGAGAAAGAAGCCCCTAAGAACGTCTTCACATTTACTGAAGTGGAGCTAAACCAAAACGTACTCATAAAAGCCTTTCATTCACTGTTTTTGAAACACATTGACAGAAGTTAAACAAACTCATCCAAAGAAACTCATCCAATCACTAAAGAGTAAAACAAGCTTCAGACAGCACGTGTCACATCCAGGTCTCATTAATTTTCAATTTCTGCTCCGAATCTCAAAAACCCATCACATTTTGGTCTGCAGTCAAGTCGATTCAGAGACGAACGATGAGCCGTTCAGACTCAAGTGTGGCTGCTATGCTGACTCGTGTGTCTGCTGGTGTGCGTGTTGGCACCAAGCTAACTCTTTAACCCTGTTTAATAAATTTGTGCTTGGCCCCTAGAACATATAAAATGCTAATGTCAGTCTAAACCCATAATAACGTCCAGTGTCACTCGACTAGATGCCTGGATTGACACTGCAGCATGAAGACGGGGTTCATACAGACTTTGGTCTGTAAAATAAAATTCAAGGACTGATTGTAAAGCAGATATTTTCTCTGCTATATCACAGTGCAGAATTACACAGATCCACATGATTGGTTAGTGACATTGTGACTGACAGAATGCTGGTCCCTCCCAGAGAGCATATTAAAAGCGGAGCTGTTATTCACTCTACCTTGTAGCACTCATATCGTTCGTAGGAGGTTCCACCAGGGGAGTCTGGGAACAGGTAGGGCTGAGGATGCTGATTTGCCCAGAACTCCTCTTCTGCAGCTTTCAGCAGCATGGAGGCCTTCATCATGTCCTTCTCATTCTTATTCTCGTCAAAACGAGCCCTCAGTACGCAAGCATAGAAACGATACTTATCTCTGAAACAGTCAATAAACACCAAACTTTCAGCTTACGGTATGGTACAAGAAACTTCATCACATCGCTCTATCGTCAGTTATTTTTCCTCCAACAACAACATTACCCCAAGTGTCCTATCAGTGTAACCTACAGCTGTTTGGCATAATCATATATTACCTGTCTCATTTCACTGTGTACTGCAACAGCTATATATGGCTGAAATGATGATAAAAGCTTCTTGACTCTACTCTTGTCCTTATGAAAACATTCTCATATTTGGAATAAACATATGGTAACTTCCACCTCAAAACTATAATAATAATAATAATAATAATAATAATAATAATCCTATCCTTCAACTTTATATCGTGCACTCAGTATCGTCGATGTGATCATTTTGTAAATATCGCAAACTTGACATTGAAACCCTTTCAGAGTTCAGATGCTACAAATTTTACTCGTCGTCTAACAAACAACATTCGTGCATAACTTCGAATGTAAACATTAGCCTTTGTTTTAAGCGCATTTTAATATTATTATCATTGCTACTATTATTGTCGTTGTTTTGCGTTAGCTTTAGCCACCTGCTAACGCTCACTAGCTGAATGACCTGAACGTCCCAGCGGTTAAAGCAGCGAACACATTAAAACTAATACATTATTAAACTCTTCAATTACAACACATTAATGAACGTCTTCCGAACAATACCTGAAAACGCACCACGACTCGATATGCCTCAGAGATTTTTTATAAAGTCGTAAGACTTTCTGCTGATGGGTCAAGAACGCCGCCATTTTGCATCTCCTCTCCTCCTCCTCCTGTCACAGGCTGGTCAGCAGTACGCATGTGCAGAAATCCCCCCCCATGCACAACGCATGCGCAGTGGGGACTTAATGTCAAGATACTTAATGTCAAAAATCTCTATTCTTTCTTCATTAGAGTATGTAAGGCAAAAAAAACAACAACAACAACAACAACAACAACAAAATCCTGTTGTCCAAGCCTTTGTAGCACACTTGATTTTTTTTTAATATTTCAGATTTAATCATTACGCTTGAGATCGAAAAGGCGAACAGTAATAAATGCGCACTTATAATTTTTAATCGTTCGATTAAATAGAACAAAAAGGAATATGAACACGCCAGAATTGTGGCTTTTAGAAAAAACACAATTCCACAAAAAACAAAACATATTTGTTTTATATTCTCATGTTGAAAATGTTTTATGTGTATAATAAAACATGCACACATAGTTCAGGTAATACGGTAGATACGTGTTTGGCAATGTGTCACTGGCAAATCTACAATGGCCACCTTTAAATTTATAGGTAAGCTTATATATATATATATATAGCTTATTTATAGGTTCTTTAATGCAGTAAGCGTTTACATTTCTAGCTTTATTAGAGGATAAACAAAAGAGTGAAAAGCTGTGTTCATTCTCATTCATTCAACACATGAAAATGTGCTGCACGTGTCATGTGTTTGTTATTATTATTATTGTTGTTGTTTTAAGTTTCAGTATTTGTTCAGTATTGTACAAAATATTTTTTTTGTATCTTTTGGTACAAACTCTGTCTGCAGATGTAGGAATTAACCTTACAGACCCCATGTTTAGGGGAATCTACAGAGGAACCCAAAAACACCAAGGTAATAAACAACATTGTTTAATGTAGTCTAGTGTTTGTGAATTCTGATGACACTCTTATTTCTTTCCGTTTAGATGATTTTACGCAAATTGTCCAAAGAGCTCTGAGTGTTGGGGTTCTGAAGGTATGAATCTTAACATCTTTACTATTACTGACCCTCTGTGTGCCATATGTAAGGGATAAATCACTCTCACTCTCTCGTGAGCTGTTATAGGAAATTAATCAACAACATGGTGCTTGATGGAGAGTGACCATCGATTTCCACTAGTATAGAAATAAGACAAGAGGATTAATAGAAACCTGCATTTTAAACTACAGCCAAAAATGTGTTGTTAGGGCTTCTGTATAAAAGATTGAACACCGCCATGGTGTAAATGTTCCTGAATCTTTTACATCGAGGTCATGTCATGTTTGTTTCAGTTTCTGATCACTGGTGGAAATCTGGAGGACAGCAGAGAAGCTCTGAAACTAGCACAAAGCCGAGGTGAGGAACAACACACACTGTGCATCAGAATAATCGCCATAAAATTTACATGTACACTGATCAGGCATAACTTTATGACCACTGACAGGTAAAGTGAATAACGCTGATTATCTTATTATCAAGGCACCTGTTAGTGGGTGGGATATATTAGAGCAGCAATGATGTGTTAGAAGGATAAATGGGAAAGTGGATTTGAGAAACACGGTTTGACAAGAGCCAAATTGTGATGGGTGCGAGCAGCTCTAAAACTGCAGCTCTTGTGGGGGGTTCACGGTATGCACTGGTAAGTAGCTTTCAAAAGTGGTCCAAAACCGGCGACAGGGTCATGGGTGGCCAAGGCTCATTGATGCACATAGGAGCAAAGGCTGGTCCGTGTGGTCTGATCCAACAGACGAGTTACCGTATCTCAAACTGCTGAAGAAGTTTATGCTGGTTCTGATGGAAAGGTGTCAGAATACACAGTGTATCACAATTTGTTGCACTTGAGGCTGCATAGCCACAGACAAGTCAGGGTGCCATTGCCTACCCCTGTCAATGCCAAAAGGACCAACAATGAGCACCAGAACTGGACCACGGAACATTGCAAAAGGGGGAACAATGCAGTATTAGGAAGGTGGTCATAATGTTAGGCCTGATCAGTGTACTATAATAATATACAAAAAAAAATATCTAATATGAGGGTCTTCAGTATGGCTTAGTGTTTAGGATGGTGGCATCGCACCCTCGGGGTTGGGGGATTGATTCCCATCTCTGCAATGTGTGCAGAGTTTGAATGTTCTTCACATGCTTTAAGGGTTTCCTCTGGGATCTCCTGTTTCCGCCCCTGGACAAATTAGTAATTGTTCTGCTCTGTGCTACGCTGAGATTATAAATAAAATCTATTCTAATTAAATGAGACTCCAGATTTGGTAAAGAATGAACCCATTATGAACGAATGAACTCTTTAACTCGTTTAATCAGTGCACTGACTGGCGTGTCATATCCACTGTATGAATGAAAATCGTCTTACTGGACGATGCAATCAGTATCAGTATGTTCCGGGTCATACTGTACATTTGTGCACACATCAAGACAAAATTAAACGAAATAAAGAGTATTGAAACTTGAAAATTCAGCTTGGTGTTGAAAATATAAACCTGGCAAAATAAAGAGATTCTCATTCGGACGTTTTTACAGTTGTTTGTCCAGGTATCTTTACCATCGTCTGTTATGTTGTTTGTACACTTTATCACTGATTAATTATTCATTTATTTGCCATTTGGGTTTTATTTAGTTTGGTTTATTTGTATTTATTTTGCTCATAATTTGTTCCAACCATCTCTGTGACCTCTAGTTTGAAAAAGGTATGAGCAATAAAACCGACGTTGTTGTTAATATTATTACGATGTTCCTGCTTTTTGCTTTCTCACACACACTTCGTGTCAACTGCTTTGTACAAAAGCTCATATTTTCCTCACGCTTTGTCATCTATTGAAGCATGTGTGCAGACAACAACTGAGGGATTCAACAGATTTGTGGAGACCCTACAATGTAGGGCCAACGTCGAGTTTACACTGTGAAATTTGTGAAATTTCAATCTCTCTCTCTGTAGAGGAGTTCTTCAATACTGTAGGTTGCCACCCGACTCGCTGTGCTGAGTTTGAGCAACAGGGGGCAGAGCAATATTTCTCAGCACTCAGAGAGCTGGCCATTAACAACAGAGAGAAGGTGGTAGCTGTCGGGGAGTGTGGATTGGGTAACACACACACACACACACACACACACACACACACATACGTGTACTCTTGTGGTATTATACTGAATATAAGTTACGTGAATGATATAAATTTAGTATAAACGCTGTGTGTGTTGTGTGTAGATTGTGCTTGTTTTTGCAGTCATTCAACAGTTTATCACATTTCATTCTTGATCTACACAATTATATGTTTGCTAATTCTTGTTATAGAAATAATATTCCGTTGCTATAAATACAACATATTATTTAAAGATACTAGTTGTGGTATCAGAAAAATCCTTTCATTTAGCAGAAAAGGCTTCAGTTCAGGAAACCAATCTGATCTATGATTTGTTCACTAACAAGACAAACACTAAAGAAGAATTAGAATAGATTTGTGTCTAGTTTTCAGTTGTCTGATACTTTAATGCACCTCATACATTTATACTAACCGATATATTAAAAAATATTAAATAGTAAACATTTGCATTTTATCAGATTTTGATCGGTTGGAATTCTGTCCAAAAGAGACCCAGCTGAAGTGAGTGATGTCACTTCCTTTCTTCTCAGTAATACTTTTTTTTTCTTGCCGAGTAACGTTTCTTCACGTTTAAACCCAGGTACTTTGAGAAGCAGTTTGATTTGGCAGAAGAAACCAAACTTCCCATGTTCTTGCACTGCAGAAACTCTCACCAGGAATTCCTGGGTAGGTTTCTAATTCTGGAAGAAAGTGACACAAAACTTTTACTCGTGTCAGATTTTCCGAGCGGATGATGTCTGACTTGTGACCAGGTTTTCTCTGTTGTTTTTAGACATTATGAAAAGAAACCGTGACAGATGTGTCGGCGGAGTGGTGAGTGTAATAGCTAGCTGTAAAAGCGTATCAAAAACGATCTCCCACCTCAGCTGATTTTGTCGATTTGTTCAGTGTCTCAGAGAGAAAAGACAAAAAATGGACATCACATAAATTCCACACAAAAAAATTTACATTTTTTGATTTGGAGTGTTCTGTATTTTGAAGACGTTATGAAGCTGTCATAATTCCTCTATTATATTGAAAAATATCTTCTGGTCTGAACCACAGGTTCACTCCTTCGACGGGACGAAAGAGGACGCTGCTGCTCTGATAGACCTGGACCTTTATATCGGCATTAACGGCTGGTGAGAGGATGAGTCATAATTAGAACCTTGGCCTGCTGTAATCATTATAAAATTATTGGCTGATTGGTTTTCTTTGATTAGGATACTTTTTTTTTTTTTTTTGCACGAGTAAAAGATTTGGCCTTTTTTTCACCACATTTTCCACTTTACCCTGAGAGTGAGACACACCACACACCTTGTTTTGTAAATCCATGTCAAAGAAAAGGCACTTCGATGTAAAGTGTGTTGTTCTTCAAAGCACCAGAGCTGTGTAAAGTCTGAGTGGAAGTGTGGAGATAAAGCCGTGTAATCTCTCACGTTCTTACCATCTGGTTCCAGCTCTTTGAAGACGGAGGCGAATCTCGAGGCCATGAAATCCATTCCCACAGAGAGACTGATGATCGAGACAGGTTTGACTAAATCTCTGAGCCATGATGCTGTGTGTGTGTCTGTGTGTGTCTGTGTGTGTCTGTGTGTGTGTGTGTGTGTGTGTGTGTGTGTGTGTGTGTGTGTGTGTGTGTGTGTGTGTGTGTGTGTGTGTGTGTTCAGAAGGAGTTGAGAAACTCCAGGATGTAAATTCTCAGATTCAAACTTCCAGCTTTTTCTTTGGTCGAATAAATTTAATTTATTTAAAGAAAGGCCAATCTGTAGCAAATAATTTGACTCTCATCTTAAAAGAAGAACCTGGCTAGAACTGGGTTATGCAGTGATTCCTTATAGATTCTCTATCATGTCTCAATACCTAGACTTAGAGGTAGAGCTAGAATGGTGTATATTTCAAAGCACCAGAGCTTTTCCTGCTAAACATAATGTGATTCTTTCAACCTCTCTCTCTCTCTCTCTCTCTCTTGCTCTCTCTCTCTTCCAGATGCTCCATGGTGTGGCATCAAAAACACTCATGCAGGATCCAAGTTCATTAAAACAACCTTTCCAACCAAGAAGAAGTGGGAGGCAGGACACTGTCTGAAAGACAGGAATGAACCCTGTCACATCATGTAGGTCATTCAGACATCACCATGACAACAAAACAACACATTGTCTTGAAGGATGACAAACATTTATAGGTTTAAGTTCAGATTTAGGTTTAAATGTGGAATTGAGAATAGGTCTGTCCTATTCTCCACAAGAACCTTTTCAGCACAGCTTTAAAATAGAATAAGGCAGAACACTTCTGGAGAAAGCAATCATCAGTTTAGGTGCTAAAACTGTAGGTGAGAATGAGAGTCAGCTTGTACTGACAGGTGTATGGATGGAGGAGATTTGTACGGTATATACTGAAGCGGACGTCAGGTTTAGTCAGAACACTGATGTAAAAAGAGCCGTTTGGGTCATTAAGGTGAGGGATTTTCATGCATCCTTTTCTACATTTTGTCCCAGTTACTCCAGTGGAGTTAAAACCCATCAGTTAATCACCCATTCACCTCCGTCTTCATCAGTATCAGTAGAGATACACATCCATGTTGTCAGAGTGAGGGTTCTGCTTGTGTAAGAGTTCTCCTGCTCTCGTTTTCAGACAGGTGCTGGAGGTGATGGCAGCAGTGAGGAAAGAGGATCCGGTAGAAATGGCCAACACTATCTACAACAACACGCTGAAAGTGTTCTTCACTGGGAGCTGAAAGCAACCACCTGATTAACTGTGTAAATCGTGTTCAGACTTCTGAATGATCAAACAGTGACAATTGCTGTGAGAATTAAGATTGTTTACTCTGTGGATCTTCTTATCCGATGATGCCCAGGGTTCTTTTCCTTACTGCACAAGTTGACTGGCAGCAAAAATCCAGGGACCGGCAAAAATCCCTTACACACAGCTGGTGCAATGCTGAAACGTATTTTAATAAATACATCCTCTGTATGAAATCTCTCAATTGATGTGTGTTATGTAGTGAAGAGTTTAGGTTAGGATACATTAGACATAATCGTGGTAGTTGTAGAACTATTTAACCATTATATACAACCATTATAAATTTTAGAGGTTTATAACTCGGTAAGATTTTGAGTGATCTACACCAAACTCGACCAGCTTCTTTAGGGGGATACTCTGGACAAATGTTTAAATTGGTGTTCCTGTAGCCCCGCCCACAATATAGGCAAAATCAAAAACTTTCCATAACATTGACGTGTGTCATATCAAAACACTCAGAACAATGAGTGGAACTCGGGTGACGTCACATGCTCGTAACCACTTGCCTCTAAAAGTATTGGCACCCTAACATACCAGCCTTTGAGAATATTTGCTCCGACAAGCCAAAGTTTGTCACAACGATCTTTACAAGTCTATTATTATTATTATTATTATTATTATTGTTATTAAATTCTGAAATAAAAAATAAACAAGAAAGAAAAAAGAAAAACTGACATATAACACAGGGAAAAGCACAAAGAAAACATGTGAAACAGATAAAAATACTTTTTTTTAGAGATAGAAGATTAAAAGATTATCATGTTAAGTATAATCGACACTGTTCTTTGCTTCCGGTTAAATGGTTGACTTAATGGCGTAATGACGTAATGGCGTAATGACGTAACCGTACGTGCTTTGCGTGCTGCGTCATGCGCCGTTGAACAGACACTAGTTCACTTCCGCGTTCTTTGCATAGCAACAGGAGGTAAAAGGAAGATGGCGGCCAGCGGAGACCCCTGGGTTTAGGTAAACAGCGTGTGTAGAATCAGGAAGGAAAGCGCTCCTGAGGAACCACAGGTACCGAGGAGCGGCGCGGTCGTCCTGCGGCGCCATGGCCTCCCACACCGGCCGGCTGCTCCAACAGGCCCTGGCGGTGCTGGACGTGGCGCTGCGGGTCCCCTGTATCTTCATCATCGACGCCATTTGTAACTGTAACTCTGATCCGGCGGATTGCTGGACTGGGACGGCTGGACAACTTTTACTACGGGTGACTGGTGAGAGCGATAACCAGACTCTTATCTACAAATATAAGTGTTTATTGTTGTTACTTCGTGACTAAGAGGCCTAAAGTCAGTGAGGCACAAAGCCCTGGACTCAGTATAAGTGTAGTGACAAAGTCTGATTTATCAACACACTGTAACACCTTCAGACAACATGGACATTTAATCTCCTTAGTGTTGTTTGTAGTTCACTTGTGTAACTGGATGTGATCCGTGTCCTCATCCCTATTATTATTATTATTATTATTATTATTATTATTATTATTATTATTAATTATGATTAGCAGTAGAATTAATATTATTATTATTAGTAGTAGTAGTATTATCCTTATTATTATTATTTGAATGATCTGATCTCAGAGATCACAGTCTACTATCCTTATTCTGTAGGCAGATTTTTTAGGGGAAAGTAGCTATTGTTTTCTAAAAAGTCAGCTGATGGTGTCCTAGGTAGACGTGTCACCACAAAGTAGGATGTTTTGGATAAAGGGCCTAAATCGTGGGTGGCCAATCAGTCAGAGATCAAGAGCCACATATTTTACTGCGTTACCGCAAAGAGCCACATCATACACATGGCCACACATGAACATCACCTTTTTTTCCCCTGCCAAGCAAACTTGACACAAATTGTTTACTCAAATGATCTTGCTCCTACTGGGAAACTTTGAGGTATTTTCATCCTACTTACATGCGCGTTTGACGAAAATAGCATATTGAACTAAGCGAAGCGAACATGCATATTAAAAAGACATAAATGCAAACTTCGTTATGAACGTAAGAGCAGCATGAAACCGGGCAAAGAGCAGCATGCGGCTCGGGAGCCGCAGGTTGGCCACCCCTGGCCTAAATCTGCTCAATAAGATAAGATGTACATATGTGTTGCATTTAGACATGAAAGAAAGTGTGTGAGAGAGAAAGAGAGACCCATGATTTTTAAAACAATTATGTCTTCAAACTTGTTCCTTGTACATAAATATTGTATAGAGTAACCTAGCTAATTAATTTTGTGTGTGTGTGTTTTTCAGGTATTGTGGTGTGCAGTGTGGTGCTGGTGTTATCCCAGAAGTCCCTGTTTAAATTCTACAGCCTCTTCGTGGGCATGCTGCTTGGATCCACAGCCGTTTTGCTGAACTACTATGTGACGTCTCACATGGACACGTACAGAGCGATGTCCAGCTTTGGGGTGCTTCCTCCTACCAGACTTGCGCTGTGGCTGGCCATGGCTGCTCTGCAGCTGCTTTTAGCATCAGGTTACGTGCTGCTGCTTGGAGTAAAGTCTCCGTACTCCACCTTGATGATGCTGGACGTCCTGGTGCCCGTGTCGGGACTTTTCATGGAGCTTCCGATGGACGTGAGGCGGACGTTGGCGCTGATCTCGGGGTCTGTGCTTTGTCTGAACACAGTTGTGTGTCTGTTGGTTCGTTTTAAGAGACTCTACTACTCGTGCCGGTACGTGTACCTGCTGGTGCGGCACATGTACCGCATCTACGGGTTACAGCTGCTTCTGGAGGACACGTGGAAGAGGATTCGTGTGCCGGACGTGCTGCGGGTCTTCTGGCTCACACGTTTAGCTGCACAGGCTGTGGTTCTGGTCTATGCGGTGAGAATTCAGTTTCCGTTAAAGGTCCCATGACGTGATTATGAATTGGATCCTTACTGCATCGATAATCTTGCATTCTTCATGCTATGATTTATATTTTTTGTCGTTTGACACATGCTGCTTTTCAAAAGGAAATGTTTAGAATTTATGTGTAGACAGATGAAGGATTTTCACTATATTTTCTTATAAAAGTTAAAAAAAAAAATCTAATCCTAACATGTACATTTGGATTACATGAACCTTTTTGACTGAATGTTAAAACTAATTCCATGACACATTTCAAATTGGATGTAGTTTGAGCAGGGGAATTAATGTAAAAGGCCGAGCTGCATCCCTGCAACGGGAGGCAATATTACTGCTGGTAATTGGACACATCATAAACCTTTGTGGTGGAGATAAAATTGTATCGTCGTCTCCTTGTGCTAAGTTTCTTTGCTTTTATTATGTGATTCAAATTAACATCTACTGCTAATGTGTGTGCTTAATCCTGCATATTGATTTGCTGTTTCTAGGTGAGGATGGCTCAGGTGGAGGAGAACGGACAGTCCTATGTGACGTGGGATGTGTTCTGGGAGCTGTGCAGTAGCCTGATCATTAGTGGCTGTGACTCGACACTCACGGTGCTGGGCATGAGCGCCGTCATCTCATCTGCGGCACACTACCTTGGCCTGGGCGTCCTGGCCTTCATCGGTTCGACCGAAGATGAGGAAGACCGGCGTCTGGGCTTTGTGGCACCGGTGCTCTTCTTCATCCTCGCTTTGCAGACAGGGTTAAGCAGCCTGGAGCCAGGCCAGCGTCTGGTGCGCCTGAGCAGGAACCTGTGCTTGCTGCTGACCGCCGTGCTGCACTTCGTACACGGCATGACTGAGCCAGTGTTAATGGCACTGAGCGCATCGCACGTGCAGTCTGTGCGGCGACACGCTCCAGCTCTCCTCGTGTCTCTTGTGCTTCTGACCCTGCCGGTGGTATTGAGTGACATGCTGTGGCGGCGCTGCGTGCTCAACACGTGGCTTTTTGCCGTCACTGCCTTCTGCGTGGAGTTGTGCCTGAAGGTTCTGGTGTCGATCACGGTCTACGCACTCTTCATGGTCGACGGGTATTACGGCACGCTCTGGGAGAAACTGGACGATTACGTGTACTATGTGCGCTCGGCCGGAAATGTGGTTGAGTTCATCTTCGGGATCGTCATGTTTGGGAACGGTGCCTACACCATGGTGTTCGAGGCGGGCAGTAAGATCCGTGCATGTATGATGTGCCTGCACGCCTACTTCAACATCTACCTGCAAGCTAAGAGCGGATGGAGGACTTTTGTTAAGCGGCGTGCCGCCGTGCATCGGATCCAGTCTCTGCCTGAGGTCACGGGCACCGAGCTGCTCGGCGTCGAGGACGTCTGTGCAATCTGCTACCAGGAGTTTGTGACGGCTGCCCGTGTCACGCCGTGCCACCATTATTTCCATGCGCTTTGCTTGCGTAAGTGGCTGTACATCCAGGACACCTGCCCCATGTGCCATCAGAAAGTGTACGTCGAGGATGACTCCCACCAGCGCGCACCTGTTTCCAACAACAACGGCCAGGCACCGGCCGCGGACGAGCAGGCGAGGTTTGAAGCAGCGCAAGGAGGCGGGACAGAAGCGAGACAGGCAGCAGGTGCAGAGGCGGAGCCTGACGACGAGCTGCTGGAGGATAATGACAGTATAGAGTATGATGAAGACGAGTGGGGAGCACAGAATGCAGCGAATCCGGTGGGGGAGGACTACATTAATGATGACACAGACTCCAATACAGACTGAAAGAGATTTTAAAACAATGTAAGAAAATATTTCAGGGATTTGCTCTTTTATGAGTGCTTGCGTGCGCTTTTTTTGTATGTCTGTCACTCAAAGGGCTGATTGGAGTTAAAGTGCTGAAATTGTGCGAACATTCCAAAACCTGGGGTGAAAAGTCAGTCTCTCTCCCTCTCCCCTTTTTTCTCTCTCTCTTTCTTTTTTTCTTTTGTGTTTGGGAGCTGATGAAAGGTATAGACGGAGTGTTAGCTGCTCGAGCGGGAGGAATCCTCTCGTCTCCTCTCTGGCTGTCCCGCTTCCTGCGCCGAGAGCTCAGTCGCCGTACTACTTACTGTAATCACACAGATTTACCTCCTAATGGCTACTACTGGTCTTTTGTGTGACCTTTTCATTTTTATGTACGTTGTTGTACATGTCGAAAATAGAGAGAAAAAAACGACGTGGCGCTTTTCCCGTGCAAAAGAAAAGGACCGCAATCCACTGCGTGTTCTCCGAGGAGCGTCTCACTTCACTCTGTGTTAAACTGCACCTTTCAGTCCAGTCGCAGTTGTTGATGGTCTTAATTGTGGCACTTGCTATTGTTTTGCACTCTTTTACCCCGATCTATCATAAATCTCCTAACGCAAGAGAACCTTCGTGTCTGGAGCTATGAGGCCCATTGTAGCTGATAAGTAGCGTAAATTTCTAGAAATAAAAAATCCTTAGATCTTCCCACGCACAACAAATGGCAGCTTCATTTGTATTTCTTACATTTGTTTTTTTTTTTTTTTTTTAGATTGCACTGACTGTGTATTTCCACATCTAAGCTCTTGCATCATCATTCATGGTGCTTTCAGCTTACTAATCCAGTCGTACCTTTAACTGGGGGTGGAGTCCAGTCGTTAGCACGTGAAGGGGGGAAGGAATTATAATATATAAAATATATAATATTTAAGTTTCATGTGTCAGAGATTTGTTAGCGTAATCCCACACACTTGTCATCGTACTTTATGCACAAGTAAATGTTTCAGATCTAAAAGAATTATAACATGCGACGACATTCCAATTTATGTTCATCTGAATTTTATTCGTTTTTTTGTTTGTCTTTTGAGCTCCAACGATGATGTCATTTCCACCAAGGGAACCTACTGAACACACACATTTCAACCCTATTCAAGAGCAGCCTTAATAGTAAAATAACTGATTCCTCCATCGCTTGATTATTAAAATGAAGGATTTGTTACTGCTTTTACAAATCAGCCAATTGATTTCATAGCAAAGTCTTTTAAAGTCAAAGTCTCTTTCGCCAGTTTATAAATGTCTTCTACGGATGGCCGTAGATATGCGAGAGAGATTTGCCGATGCCTTCTAGAACAACGGTATAGGAGAGCAATTCTACACATACAGTAGACACTAGATGACCAAAAGTTTGTGCACCCCTGGCCGTCACATGCATGTGCTTTTTGAAGGCTTTCCTTTAGATATTATAGTGAGGATGTGGGGATTAATGATCATTCAGCTACAAGAGCATCAGGGAGATCAGACATTGATGTTGACGAGATTCCAGTTTCAGTTAATCTCAAACGTGTTGAGTCAGAGTCAGGGCTCAGTGCAGGACACTCGAGATCTTCCACTCCGACCTTCACCTCCTCACCATGTCTTCATGGAGCTCAGTAGATTTGTGTACAGGAACATTGTCATGCTAGAAGTGTTTAAGTTCCTGTCAAGGGAAATTTATAAACCTACAAGACACAACGGAATGCTCTACAATTATGTGCAACGAATTTGGGATTATGGTCAGAGGTGCACAAACTTTTGACTATATACTAATAGCAAACCTCTCCGTTAAAGAAGCTAAACCTTGTATTACGATTTCCTGTCTCTGGCGTGAGCTACACATGTTTTACGATCATTACATCTCAGTATATCAGGCCTTGTTAATAAAATTGGACGCTGGAAACGATGTGTAGGCATGTTTCAAAGATTTTCAGTGCGTGCTTGGAAAAGTATTTGTACCTTGTGACGGTCATCGAACGTAAACTGGAGCTTCTTTACATGTGGTTGCTGTTTATCAACATGGGCATGTGATTTATTGTTATAGGAAAAAAAAAGATTCTAAATCTGGCAGAAACGTATCGCTAATGTGATTTATTTCAACGTTTAAAATTTTGTACATTTAATTTTATAGAATTTCAAACTGAATTGTGATCTTACCTCCTTTTAACGGTTTATTTTATTATTATTGTTTATTATTATTTTGTTCTTAAAGTTAGCCCCACCCCTAACGCAAAGAATTCTGCTCAATGATGTAGAGGAAGTTGTCTTGCAGTTCGTCTCACAAGCAGCAGAGGGCGCTAAATACTTAAAAAATTTCAAGAAGTGTATAAAGTTTTATTTCAAGTAGTTACTCTATAGTTAGATGAGCCTCATAGCTCCAGCTCTGAACTAAAAAAAAAACAAAAAAACAAGTGCACAAAAACAAATGTCGGATTAAAAGCCTTTTTTTTTTTTACTTCAATGTTGTTGGATCTGTTCTGCACTTCTAGAGATTTGGAGTGCGAATGCTGATCTCGGATCAGTTTTTGCCTTCCTAACCATCAGCAGTAAACAATGTACCCTTTTTTTTTACACACACAACTGTATTTCATTAAAAAATTGCCCCCTTTTTTTCTTCCCATACCATGAAGCCTGATGTGGCATAAATCTCCAGCTCTTCTTTAATATCATATAACATGTGATTACAGGGACACTAGCTTTACTCCAGCAGAAACTCTCCCCCTCATTCAGCCCCTGTAATTAGTTCACAATCAAACAGATGTTTAATCATCAGGGGATGTGTACATGAATATACTAAATCTACACCAAATTAGGGAATGATCCTCTAATCTATTTGAAATTTTTATATGCAAAACCTCAAAAATCAACTAACCCTAAGATGAGATCAGCAGTATTGAGCAGCATCTGATCTGAGTTCTGCTCAGCTCTCGGAAGAAAGCAATGAAAGAAGGATTTCCAGGATCTGGAGAGGAATTATTCAGTTGGTGGAATTGTTTAAATTGCTCAGAGGTGTTAATAAATTCTATGTAAAGACGTCTTGCCTCATAAATCCAAAAGAAGCTCCAGCTGAAATACACTTTCACCGTCCTAGTACTAAAAGGTGACTTCATGATTGCATACACAACAACAAACGTGTGTGTGTGTGTGTCAATAGAGAACAAAAGAGGGAAAAATAAAACAGTGTTCAGTAAATGTTAACTGTTACTAACCAGTTTGGTGAGAATGGAGTGTGTTTGTGAGATAATACATAATTAAATAGTCATTTTAATTGAATCCAATTGAATGGATACTTGAGCCAGGGATGAAGCTTCTGTCCTCCATCAAGCTCCTTAAAAACTGTGAGATTTGGCTGAACTCATATGTCTCCTTAACATCAGGAAACACTAAAGGAATCTGTTGTAATGGAGCAGTGACATGATGGAAAATTTGACGCTTAATCCATATGATCTGTAATTGCACTGATTTTCAAGAAGTCAGAGATGTTTTCAGCATCACAAACATCATGATCCAGCACATGTGGATGTTCACTCTGTCTGTCTCTCTCACTCTCTGTCTGTCTCTCACACTCTGCATGTGTCTCACACTCTGTATCTCACACTCTTTCTTACACTGTCTGTCTCTTTTACACTCTGCATGTGTCTCGTACTCTGTCTCACACTCTTTCTCACACTGCCTGTCCCTCTCACACTCTGTCTCTCTCACACTGACTGTCTGTCTCTCTTACACATCCTCTGAAACGGTGGAAGAAGAGTAAACTGAAGCTGATGCACTTTATATCAAATTAGGAGAAAATTAAAAAGCAGCTGAATACAATTGAAAATTGTTCTATTTGTATTTTTAGAGCAAAAAGGGAAAGATGATTTAAAACAGCAATAATAAATACTAAATTATATTAATTATATTATAATTATAATAATAAACTACTAAATTATATTTCAGTCATCATCAATCATATACCTTTTTTATTGTATAATTATGGAAGGAATTGTTGCCTCAATCAGAAAAATGGTCAAAGCGTCTGAATGGCCAGGTAACAACCAGTACAAGCTCTGAACCTCTGAATGACCTCGCTATAAATGCGGCCTTTTAGATACGTTCCTTCTGATAAAATTTCGTAACGTGAATAAGATTAAACTCATCACAGATAGGAGAATATCCAATTCAATTCAAGTTAATTTGTATAGCACTTTTTACAGTAGACATTGTCTCAAAGCAGCTTTACAGAACATAAACATAGAGCAGAAGGTAAACATAAGGAATAAAAAAAGAAATAACGAATAATAAAAGAAAAAGAATTAACAGAATAAAAATTCAAGATTATTATTAGATATATAAAGTTCACAATCTGTATGTATTTACAGTATCCCCGTGTGAGCAAGTCTGAGATGACTCAGGCAGCAGTGGCAAGGAAAAACTCTCTTAAATTGGTAAAGGAAGAAACCTTGAGATGAGCCGGACTCAAGGGGGACCCATCCTCATAGGGGTGACACTGGGGGTGTGATTGTAATATACAGTCAAACAAATGTCATATTGGTGTAAGGATCATGGACTTCAGATCTCCTTAGTATCACAGAGTCTAACTGGAGATGTCTCAGGATTCTTAGAGTCGGCCTCGGCTCAGTGGACGTCCAAAGGCTTCGTCCCACAGAGGATGTTGGGAGCTGGTACAATGTCTGGATGCCTCGGGATGGGTACAAAGAGAGAAGCAGTGGAGAGGGATTAACATATCTGCTGTTCATAAAAATGTGCAGGTCTGATGTACTGGTGCATGATATTATAATTGGGGGCAGGGCTTACCTATTTAAATTGAAAGTGAACCAGCCTACTCTTCAGTGTGCTTTAACTCTCTACATTTGATTATATTGTCTTCTGGTAAAGTAGGTTCCTGTCTTTTGTATACTATCTGCTTAACTCACTTTGTTCTAGAGTAGTGTGATTTGAATTGTGTTATATTCTATACCATTGTTGATTTTATATTGTTGGTCTTTGTTGTTCTCTGCTGATTAATCAGGAGTAGTTTCAGTCTCCCTTAAGGTGTGAATTGGGGGCAGGGCTTACCTATTTAAATTGAAGGTGCGCTTTGTCAGAATCTCTCTCTAACATTAGTGTCTAGTACTGTTTGATATATTCTACCATACCTTAATTCTCACTCTTGTTTGACTACAAATATGTGCATTAAACCCATCTCTGTACTCAAGACCTACTCTTGCAGACGCTCTCATCCACAGAGCAGAGGTCACAATCCCAGTAAACTCATCTACCCTCCTCTGTTGTGTAAGTCTCAAACAGTGGTGGTAGGTGGGCTCTGGAATTGTCAGTCTGCTGTAAAGAAAGATGATTTTATCTCTGCTTTAACTTCCCATTACTCCTTTGATTTTCTTGCTCTACAGAGACCTGGATATCCCCACAGAACACTACTACACCAGCTGCTTTATCCTCTGCCATGGTTTCTCTCACTCACCACGAGAAACAGGCAGGGGTGGTGGTACAGGTTTATTGTTGTCAAAGAAATGGTGCTTTACACCTCTACTCTTCTCTCATTTAACGATCTCTTCTTTTGAATTCCATGCCATTTCAGTTACCTCTCCCATCAACCTTGTTATCATTGTTGTCTACCGCCCTCCTGGTCCCCTAGGAGACTTCCTGGAAGAAATGGACTCACTGCTTAGTGCTTTCCCTTCCGATAGCTCCCCCCGATAGTGCTTGGTGACTTCAACCTCCCCTCTGACAAGCTACATTCTTCTTCCCTCCTGTCTCTTCTCGACTCTTTCTCCCTCACACTCAACAGCTACATCCCTACACACAAAGGAGGCAATGTCCTGGACCTGGTTTTCACCCGTCCTCCAGCTACAGAAGTGACTGCTACCCCACTACACGTCTCTGATCATCACCTGGTATACTTCACCATCACTCTACCTATCCTACCTAAAACTACCTCTCACCCCCTCAACCTTCACTCTGTCTCCCCTTCATTTGTAGCTTCTGGCACTCTTTCTTCCCTTCCTGATACTGAGTCTTTTTCCTCACTACCCTTGGACTCAGCCACAGATACTTTCCTCTCATCTCTTTCCTCAACTATGGACTTCCTCTGCCCTATGTTAACTAAACCCAAGAAAACTTCTTGTTCTGCTCCTTGGCTTTCAGATGTGCTGCACAACAATCGAAGAGAGCTAAGATCATCAGAGAGAAAGTGGAAGAAATCACAACTTGATGCAGATCTTGATTTTTACAGAACACTTCTTGTCAAGTTCTCCTCAGATGTGACTTCTGCCAAGACTTCCTTCTACAAGGAAAAGCTTGAAGCTTCCTCACATGACCCTCGGAAATTCCACATCATCATCTCTTCTCTGCTCAACCCCCCGGCTCCACCTTCTTCATCCTCCCTGACTGCAGAAGACTTTGCTTCTTTCTACCAGGAGAAGATTGAGGAAATCTGCCGGACCTTCACTTCAGCCCCGACTGCACTTACATCTCAGAGTATGCATTCCCCTACACCTTTGTTGTCACATTTCTCAACTGTGGCAGCAGAAGAGATTTTACTAATCATCCAGTCCTGCAATCCTACCACCTGCCCATTGGATCCACTCCCTACCACTATGCTCCAGACCATCTCACAAGACCTTTTGCCCTTCATTTCCACTATCGTCAATAGATCCATAGCATCTGGTCAGGTACCAACTACTTTCAAGAGAGTAAGTGTTATTCCCATCCTAAAGAAACCTGCTCTGGATCCATCAGACATCAGTAACTACAGACCGGTATCACTTCTCTCATTTCTTTCAAAAATTCTTGAACGCATTGTCTATAATCAACTGTCTGTCTATCTCTCACAGAACAACCTCCAAGATCCCAACCAGTCTGGCTTTAAAGCAGCTCACCCTACAGAGACAGCCCTTTTGGATGTCTCTAAGAAGCTACATACTGCTAGATCAGCCAAACTGTCATCCGTCCTTATCCTCCTTGACCTTTCAGCAGCGTTTGATACGGTCAACCACAAGACTCTCTTATCCACCCTCAAGAGTCTTGGGATTTGCGGATCAGCTTGGGTATGGTTTGCCTCCTACCTGGAAGGACGCTCATATCAGGTAACATGGAGGGGAGTGACATCTGCTCCATGCAGACTCTCCACTGGCGTCCCACAGGGCTCAGTACTTGGTCCTCTTCTTTTCTCCCTGTATACTCACTCTCTTGGGGAAGTTATTTCATCACACGGGTTCTCTTAACACTGCTATGCTGATGATACACAACTTATCTTCTCTTTCCCACCCTCAGATGCCACAGCTTCTGACCGGATCTCAGCATGTCTGGCAGAAATTTCATCATGGATGACTGCTCATCAGTTAAAGCTCAATCCTAGCAAAACTGATCTGCTGTTCATCCCAGGTGATTCATCCCCAGGTCATGATCTTGCTATATCCTTGCACAACGATCTGATCTCCCCTTCAGCCACAGCTCACAACCTTGGGGTAACCATGGACAATCAACTGTCCTTTTCCTCTCATGCTGCTAATGACTCGCTCATGTCGGTTTCTTCTCTACAACATTAGAAGGATTCGGCCATTTTTGTCCACACAGACTGCTCAGGTACTTGTTCAGTCTCTTGTCATTTCTAGACTGGATTACTGCAATTCACTGCGGGCAGGTCTACCTATGAACGCAATCTGTCCTCTGCAAATGATCCAAAATGCAGCTGCCCGGCTTGTTTTCAACCTGCCAAAGTTCTCGCATACCACCCCGCTGCTGCAATCCCTCCACTGGCTTCCGGTAGCTGCACGCATCCGATTCAAAACACTGATGCTAGCCTACAAAGCCAAAAATGGACCAGCTTCCTCTTACCTCAAAGCCCTCATCATTCCTTGCACTGCACCCCGCAACCTCCGATCTCCCAGCACTGCTCGACTGGTTCCACCATCTCTCAGGGTAAGAGGCAAGTATATATTACAAGACTCTTCTCTGTTCTGGCACCAAGGTGGTGGAATGAACTTCCCCTAGAGGTCCGGACAGCTGAGTCACTGGCTATTTTCAAGCGGCGGTTGAAGACCTATTTATTCAGGAAACACTTCAACTAGCACTTCTTTCCTTATCTTTTGCATTTAAAAAAAAAAAACGTTGACACTTTTTCATTGTAACTTTGAACAAATGTTTTAAACTCATGGTATCTTAAGTATGTAACCTAGTGAACCAGCATTAATGTATTCAATGTTAGAGATTTAAGCACTTATGTACGTCGATCTGGATAAGGGCATCTGCCAAATGCTGTAAATGTAAATGTAAATATTATAGGATGTATTATGTGAATGCCTGACTAAAGAGATGATTTTTTAGTCTACATTTAAACTGGGATAGTTTAGGAGAATAGGAGAATATCCCAGTGTAGTTAATGCATAATAATAACAACAACTCTGTTGGTGATCTGTACTAAATAATTCCAGATGAGTGTCAAGAAAAGAAACACAACACAGGATGAAAACTAACACAATTTTTATTAAATTGTAAATTCTACAACAAAGTGTATACCATTTATTTTTACTACAACTAAAAAATCAGAATTACATGCGAAAAAAAGCCAAATGAGCAATTAATTAAACACATAATTATTATTTGTTGAACTCAACACCACATGTAATAACACTGCGCTAAAATAGCATAGACCTTTGAACATTTCCAACATTGAATAATCCATTTTGATGTGAAAAAGTTACTGAGCCATTGAGGCTTCGTCAAGACCATCAAGGATCATTATGCTCTAAGAATATGCAAATTGTGATGGTTACATTTACATACTTTAAGCTAATTGTAAATAGTTAGCAAACCAGTGTACTGAAGTAATCTGTATGAACAACAAAACATTTAAAATAACTATTAAGAAAACAATATGTGATGCACAAACCAGGATGAAGCCTGTTATGTCTTGTGTGTTATAGCAACGATAAACATTCAACAACTCAACAATAATCTCTCTCTCTCTCTCTCTCTCTCTCTCTCTCTCTCTCTCTCTCTCTCTCGTTCACCATTCAAGTACCATTCCTGTGTATAGGCTGTTACTATGGAAACGAAAACATTGCTGCAACAAATATCTTTTTTGTACTGAATAATAAATCTTTTAAACGGGTGATCTTAAACGGGTATCTTAAAATAAATCTTAAATCTTAAACAGGTATCTTTTTTCTCTTTTTTTTTCCAGATCTTGCTGTTTTGTTTGGTTTAAATATTAAAACTAGATCATGTTACATGGGAACAAATTATTTAAGATGAAAAATAATGCATTTATACATAACCACTGTGTTCACAGCTAATTATAAGCTTGTCCATGATTGTAGCTTGGTGTGATATATGTTTTTTCTAAAAAGAATATGACACAATTCAGTTCTGACAAATTGAGCAGTCTACCACTTTAATTAATTCAGGATTTAGTTAATAAAGATTTATATATATAATATCTACAATAAACAATTTATCAAGACGACAGATGTGTGAAATTTCTGTCCCTCTGCAGCACATGGTTATAACAGAAAACAAATACATTAATTCCGCAATCGATTGTACTCACAATTCAGAAATTTCCAAATTTAATGTTCCAGTGCTTCTACTTTTTGAAATACATGGGCTGCCCAGAGCAAGAGAAAGTAGGCATGGCTAGTGTCTGAAATTGCTGAATGTCTAAAAAGCTACTGTATTTATTATATTTGAATTAATTCTGCATTATTAAATATTACATATCAGACCTATTCTTTAAAAAAACGCACAGTGGTGTTTATCATGTTGGAAAAAAATGGAAGGAAGGAAATTATTTTAAGAATCAAAAGGTCTACCATGTCGAGTCTGTACTCTGGCTGTAAGGCACTACATAGTTTGTGTTTATGTTGGAGAACTTGGGCGGATGTGTGGACGTCGCCTGATTGTCTGAGTTGAAGAACTGTTTATTTCAGGCCTCCTGGTCGGAAGTAGGGCATTTACAGTTTCTGAGTATGATGGATTGCGAGACTGTGGACAAGTGGCCGATTGGTTTTTGGTGCTTACTCTCAGGCATATTCTAATGCTTCGTCTTCTGTGAATCCACTTTGTGCAGTTTCTTGAATACGCTGTATTTCTTCAGGTTTGGCGGCTGGAAGAATGGCAAGCAACTCACTCTCAATCTTTTCCAGCCTTAAATTAGTCTTCTTTTCAAACTCATTCTTATTTTTGAGCACAAGGATTAAGATGGCTTTCTGAGCCATGTCACAGGAATCCTGTAACTGGGTTCGCGTTTGCAGGAACTCTGGACTTTCTCTATCCATGGACAAAAGTGTTCCCAGACAACTGACGCTGTCCATGAGGTATTTTTTGGACACCTCAATATAGGTGCTTGAGATCATGTGGACCAGGCTGGAGATGTTGGTGGCCTGAAAGGCTTGATTGTAAAGCAGGTCTTTGCTGAAGAGCTTCTCGTTGTAGGAAAGTGCTTGAGTCTTTTCAGATGTGGCGGTAAAGTCTTTGAGACTTGTGTGCAGGCTGATTTTCACAATATTGGACACCATCTGAAAAAAGTGCACCAGCTTCTCCCAGTGTTGTTTCACTTTTCCCATTGCATCCAGGCCTTTGACCAACATTTGAATGGTGGTGTTGAAGTCTATCTCTTTGACTTCACAGTTTCTCATGGTGATCAGGATTTCAGTAAGCTCCTTTTGGTTCTTCTCCATGTTCTCCACACTCCTGTCATAGAGCTCTCTGGTCTTGTCCATTTGCACTCGGGTCATTTCTATGCGGAACCTTGCATTCTTCGATGCCTTTTGTGAAGCGGTCATTCTCTCCATTTTACTTTGTTCCTTAAACATCATCGGTGGTTTGGGAGTCAATGAAGGTGACTTTGTCACGTCTTTGCTTTTGCTGTCAAACCTGCAAGCCGCCAGGGTCAATTCTCGAATTCTTTTTATCAGCGAGGCAGTTGTGGCTTTGTCACAATTCCCAGCTGGTGCATATTTTGCAAGTTCTTGACAGATCTCCATGCCCTCTTCACATAAATATTGGGCATTATCCTTTGGTATACAGTTTGGGATTTTTTCCAAATTGCTCAGAATTCTTTTGAACTGACTTGCCGGGAAATCTGATAGTATAGCATTGCTTCTTTGATCATACAAACCATCCCAGTTGATCTTGTCCTCCTCCACAAATTGCTCAATAATTTCTGCACATTTCTGGATTTCCACAGACTTGCTATAGATGTTAATTTCATCCACAGGATCAACAGCAGTGTTTTCACTCCTGATTTGGTGCACTGTGTCAGCAATTGTTGTTGTAGCTTTACACACTTTCGACACTGGTTGAGTCACTAGAGCTGAGAGTCCATGAAATATACTTGATATGCCATCAGTCACAGCTCCAACTAAATCCATAGCCATCATTTCCCATCCACCGGGAAGGTTCTTCATTGCTGCTTTGTAACTTTGTTTTGCTTCCTTAAGTTCTTCCTCTAATGCCTTGACCCCTTTCTGTGAGCGTTTCACCGCTTCATTTGATGTCTCCTGTCTTAATTTACTCTCCTCTAGTTTCTTCCTGACTCCATCTAACTCTTCTCCATAAATGTTCTTAGCGTTTAGACACACTTCCAGCAGTTCTTGGATAATATTGATGACATCAACAAAACGCTGTTCTGTTGCATTGGCCAGCTCAAGACACTGGTCTGCAATGACATGGATTTTCTCCAGCTGGTCAGGTAGATGAGCTTGAACAACATCATTGCTGCCTTGTAACAGAATCTTAACCACATTTTGCATGTAATTTGGAACAGTTATTGTGTGGAGTCTAATCTGATCCATATTCTTATGGGCCTCATTGAACGCCCTCCAGCCAGAGTTACACACTTGCATGAGGCAGGCACAAAATGAGTCTGGATATCTGATGTACTTGTAGCCATTTTGGGGTGGATTTTTGTTGATGGAGAAATCGTTGTTGGAAGATAAACAGGCCAGTTCTGCCATGATGGCGATGGAGAGTGGTACAGGAGTTAGGTACTCCTCCCAGTTGACATAGGGTTGCATTATAAGCTGAGTTTGCTTTCTCATCTCTTCGGCTGTGTTGAGGCTTTGGTTTATCTTTGCAATTTGCGAATCCATGGTCTCTTTATTTCTGCCAAAGAGAATAGAAGATTTGGCTTAGTGCGATGGCTGACAAATTAAAGAATAAAAAGTGCAGAGGTAAAGTGTTGTGCCAGAACAGCTCCAACTCTTCCTGGACCAGATCTAGACCCTCTAATTTTAACTATGTATTTTTTTTTTAAATAAGCGTGGGAGTTCGTCATTTCAAACATATATAGAAGAAACATGTAGCAATGTTCCTCCATGGTGCTACATAAAACTCAGTTACATAAAATAACACAAAACAAAGTGCATTATGGGGTAGTAAATATAGTGTAAAGCATATGTGTTACATATAGTGTAAAAAAATATGTGTGTAAAGCAGACAGTAAAACATAATAAAATACAAAAATTTAGTCAGTAAAGTAAAGTGCAACAGTAAAAAACTATGGAGTAATGCATGAAGAACAGCTAACATAGAAGTAAGTGGTGATTCTTTTCAGCTGCTTCAGACAAAACCCCTGGCCTCAAACACAGCAGTGAGTTGTTACATTAACAGAGAATTAATCAAGCTCGACTGTTGCCAAGCAGGTCATGATTTACATCAGCAGAGGAACAGAAACATCGCAATGTGTAGTTATGGAACATGAATAATATTGAATTCCTTTTTACACACACACATTCTCTCTCTCTCTCTCTCTCTCTCTCTCTCTCTCTCTCTCTCTCTCTCTCTCTCTCTCTCTCATACACACACACACACGCACACACACGCACACACACACACACACACACAGATACCCTGACCTTTGCATAACCTCCTCTCCCTAGCATATCTGCTCCGCCTTGTATGAAAGAAGTTATGAAAAACATGATTCTGCTCTGGGAGGTTTCCTGCTTCCTGATAACAGTCAAGGTACCTTCTGCTGATACTAGCATTAAGCTCCACACACACACATTATGTCCTTCCTCTATATATTCATGTTTGACACAATAAACTTTGGAACTTCTCTTTGAAAGACTGACTTGTGTGTGTTTCATTGAGACTTCCCCAAGGCCTTGTGGAGAACAGAAACCGAGCAGAGGGAAGAGAGGTTGAATTTTGTTATCCTGCCCAGGCGACAGATGAAAGAGGCTTAACCTGTCCATGCGACAGATGAGAATTCCTTACATTAACTTTGCTCAGTATTTCTACTCAGCAGTTGTAGTAGAAGCATGTTCTATGGTAATAAATCAACACTTTAATCAACACTTGAGGTCAAACAGGTGAGATATCTTTAAAAGTGTGATCTAAATGCTAAGCTTAAGAGAAATATTCTTTAGAAATAAAAGAGAAAACAACTGTTGCTTTACCTCGATATCCTGACAGCTTACGCACAGTGTGAAGTTCAAGTGAGCTTCTTTAACAGCTCTGTAATCTTCAACGGAGATGTATTTATACCCCGAAGCCTCCTCCTTTTGGAATTTTTACCACCCCCACAAAAATCCCCCACCATGTAAGCTGCACCGCTGAAGTTTAATGTTAAACACCTTCGATACAGCCGTCTGTGAACCCGAGGAATAGAAACAGGGAAAGAGGTGAAATTTTTGTGTTTAATGGAATGTCTGGTGTGTTGTGTTCTGTATAAAATGTATGTAAATCTATATTTAAGCACAGAATGATATTCGCTTTAACTCAGCTTATGTGATAATACTAATTTAAGAACTGCGCAATAACAAAGATGCTAAACAGGTATTTTAAGCAACAAGGACAAAGGTAGAGTGTGGTACTTATTTTATTATTGTTTTTCACTTTAATATTTAGTTTGCAATTTTACAATAAATGTAGAAACTTCTCCTACCTTCTCTCTTTCTTTTTTTACACAAAAAGAAAATCTTGCTATATTATAGAGACTTTGTGTGTGTATACAGCATTATATAGATTTGGTAGTAATGTATATTGTTTTTAATAAAAAAAACAATTATTCAAAAATGTTAATATAATCACTTTCGATAAATCTCTTCTTTCAGTGTCAGCATATGGAACATGTGGAAGTTTCTTCTATCAGCGTTCGACTGGATCTACCATCTCTTATGGCAAAAGGTTGGTTCATCGAGACTCTTCTCTGTTTTGGTGTGGAAGTGGTGGAATAAACTTCCCCAACATGTCATAACAGCCAAGACCTACCTCTTTCTGAAGTACTTAAACTAGAGCTTACTTATTTATATATAAATTTCCTCCCAACAGTGTTTTTAGACTGATGGGTTCCTCAGTCTGTGTCCTAGTCAAGCAGAACTGATGTATTAATTGTTTAAGTCTTCAAAGCAATTTTGTACGTCTGTAATGAGTCCGTCTGTGTTTTCCTTTTTGTCTATCTGCTGCCTTGCCCTGTTAATTGTTTGCTCCGCCCACTCATTTCTTACCATGGACACTAATTGCATTCCATCTCTTCCCCAGGTGTTTTGTCTTTGTCTCTGATTGTCTCTGCTTTGTGATTGGTTCCTGTTTACTATTACTCTGTCTGTTCACTTCCCTGGTGTTAGTCGTTGTTGGTATGTGGTGTTTTCCTGTCCATGTTCTTGTTTCCTGTTCTGCCCCATGTTCTGCCTTGTGTTGCCTGCCTGTTCATCTGTGTTTTGTTCATTAAAACTGAAAACTGCATTTGGATCCTCACTCGCTTTTGTCTCGCCGTGTCACATCGTGACAACGTCACTCTGGATAACTGCGTCTGCCAAATGCTGTAACTTAAATGTTTCAGGGAAAGCAAGGTATCTTGTGATGCTTATTACGATAGTCTCTAATGGCCTTTTCAGAAGGATATCAAGTAACAAATTTATTGTACTTTCTGTTTCTAATATTAGGTTAACATGAACCAGACCTGTTCATATGAGTAAGTGGAGCACCAATTTCCACATGACTGTATGAAATAGAAAGGACTTGTCCTGATATATTACAAGATAACATTGCCTCTTTGATTTGTTTGTCTTTACAGAGTTGTGAAGAACTCAGCCCAGGCTGTTGTCACGCCACTGAAAAGTTGCCTCAGCTCTCTCGACAGGGTTTATGAAGCTCTTGAGGCTGCAGACATCAATCCCATTACTGGGCACTGCTCCAACCATGAGTACATCAGGCAGCAGATAATGCTGGCCTGGCAAAGTTTGCAGCTTTCTGATCAGGCAGCCACGGCATGTCTGAGGCATCTGGATAAGAGGTTGGAGACTCTTACACGGGACAAGGGACTACTTGAATGGCAGAAGGATGCTACAAAGTGCACTTTGGACAACTTGAGAACAGAGCAGGCATCGAATGAAAAATTGCTCCACGAATGTCTGGGAGCTTTGGAGCAGGCCGAGGAACACCTGAGTTCAACAAAAGAGACGGTACAGAGGCAAGAAAGAAGGGCACAAACTGCTTCAACGGTTGCAGGTGTAGGGCTAGGACTGACCGTTATACCATTTGTTGGATGGGTTGTTGGTAAGTTTTCAAGGATTAAGAAAACACACAGCACCCACTGGTGAATAACATTTTACCTTTTAATAACTAAAAACATCATTTAAGTCTGCAACCATTAAGTGTGACCAATATGCAAAATAGGAGAAACCAGGAAGGGGTCAAAAACCTTGACACCTTAGAATAAGGTTTAATCTGCAAGTCTGAGGTTTTTTTAATTGTAAAGACTATAGTAAAATAATGAATGATGGTGTGATATGAAGTTGACTCCAATGTTGACTATTTTCCAATTTCAATGCATATAATCCAGTGTGGCTAATTCCAGTTCTACCCCAACAATATACCTACATTAATATTTTTATCTATTCAAGAGAATACCCCCCCCCCCCCAACTGCTCCCCAGGTGCCGCAGCATAAATGGCTGCCCACTGCTCCGGGTGTGTGTTCACGGTGTGTGTGTGTGTGCACTTTGGATGAGAACGAATTCTGAGTATGGGTCACCATACTTAGCCGTATGTCACGTCACTTTTCCACAGACCAAAGACAAATTATCCAAAACACTCTTAAGTGAAGAGCCTTATAATTCCAATGATCTGTATTTGTCTTATTGCCTCTGGATTATAGAATCTACCGACTGGCTGAGTATATGCATTTTCTCTACAGGTCCCGCGTTGGTCATTGGCAGTATAATAGAATGGAAGGAAGCATCAGAGGCCATAAAAATAGCTGAAGAAGAGTTGCAAAAGTTTAAGAACCAAGTGAACACTTACAGAAGCAAAGTGCATGACCACAAGTACCAGATTGTCCAGACAGATCTTAACATTGATGAGATGGATCAGAAGCTGACCGAGATCTGTAACAATATCTACATGTTGAAAAAGCAGAGATGGAGTTTGGCTGAGTTGCAACTGAAGATGAGGCGTGCCATTCACGTCCTGAGTGTCTTTAGTGGCCAGGTCAACGTGTTGGAGCTACACACTCGCAGATTTATCCTTCGCGAGTCTGTGCTGCAGGTGATAGACGAGGTAATGAAGTCGGCAGGAGAAATCACAGGGAATGAGCTGCTCTGTAACACGGAAGTCTCGAGACTCGTCAGGAAGATGAAGCAGACCGACCAACACCTGAAAGCTATCTGCGCTTCACGAAATAATGCTACAGACGATAGCGCCATGCTGAACTACATATAACCTCGTTTTACCTTATCTACATGTCAAAATATCACTAATAACCATTTAATACTATTCAGTTCTTCCAGGATTCTTGAGGGTTTTTTGTGATTGTTGCAACCAAACATGGTATTTTTCAAAATGTATACTTTTTATTTTCTTTTGCCAAAATCACAAGCACAGGATTCTTCTTTTAAATTCTGTCCACATATGTAACGATTTTCTAAGAGAGCTGTACTTATCTTTGAGTTGCTTGAAATAAGGGAGAACCTAAAATTGATAAAAACACCACGAATACATAAAAACATGGTGATGTACATTTATTTATAATGCAGTATGAAGGTGGCTGTTTTGTGTTTGCTAAAGTTTTTTGGCTATCCTTAGGAGAATAGTGCATGAAAATATTATATAATACAATGATTTCTGTAATCAATAAAAATGTCATGGAGTTTAAACAGTTTTTTTTTTTTTTTTTTTTATAAGAATATTGTGCATATAAGAAATGACACTTATCCCTTTAATTCTTAACCCAAACCCCCCTATAGCAGTGTATGGTATATATTCCTCACTTTAGACATACATGCTTCATCATTTATATTTCAAATTTAAATTGTGTTTTTTTTTTTGTTTTTTTTATTAAAGAAAAATGTCATTCACCAACTGGTGCTGTGTAACAAAGCACAACTGCCCCTTTAATTACTCAATTAACTAATTAACTCGATATCTGACTAAACATCCAGACTGCCAGACCTGTTGAATGATATATAAAGCATAATATGAAATACGCTTAAAAAAGTCTCAACAAGCAGCTCAGTTTTATGTTGTGATAAAAAAAAAAATAAATAAATAATGCAGGGTAAGTTAGAGGATGGACAGGATTAAGAATGAGCACATCGTAGGGACATCTTAGGCTGTCTGGTTTGTACTCCTCTGTACATGTCCAAACCAGACCACCTGAGCTGTCCCTCTGATGTGCTCGTTCCTAATTCTGTCCAGATGGGAGATGATTATATTGGCAGAAGGATGTTGGAGATGGAGCTGCCAGGTAAGAGGTCAAGAGGAAGGGCAAAGAGGATGTGCTAAATGAGGACATGAAGGTAATTGGTGTGAGAGTAGAGGATGATGAGGATAGAGTTAGGTGGAAACAGCTGATTCACTGTGGCGACTCCTAACGGGAAAAGACCAAAGTAGAAGCAGAAGATGTGAGAGATGTTATCTCTACATATAGAAAACATGGAACAGTGATTAAAATGTCACCAATTCAATCCAATTAAATTAAACTGATCATTTATATTCTGAATTTATATATTTCTGTAAAACCTGCTATCGGCCAAAAATGTTATACAAAAAATGTAAATGAATTCAGTTTTATGAGTGTAAGAACTATAATAAATATAATATTAAGAAGAGGAAGAAGAAGAAGAAGAAGAAGAAGAAGAAGAAGAGAACATGTGTTGGATTCCACTTCATGAAAATGTGGGACATTCTAAGAGAAGATGCCAACTCCATGTGGTCTGGACAAAAACCTCCTCATCAATACACAATTGACCCAAATGAGGATGAGGTTCCCTTTTGAGTTTTTTCCTATTCCATCTAAGGGAGTTTGTCCTCACCACGGTAACCTCAGTCACATCAGACTTGTTCATTAGGGATAAATACAAACATTTAAATATAAGTATAATATTAATCCTGAACTTTTTGTACTATATTCCTTATGTTCTGTAAAGCTGCTTTGAGACAACATTTATTGTTAACATCAACATCTGCTCTTTCAGCTAACATGAAACTGAAAGACTGAAGTATTGGAAAGTACCAGATCCTGAAATAGTTCCTGTAATGATCCAGTAGCTTGTTTATCACTCCGAACAACTGCACCAATGTTTCCTTTCTGAACTGGTTCAGAAATATTGTTGTCCTAAGGAAAGTCTGGATGTAGTCTGACTAACTGCTTTCCAAAAAACAAGTGATACCTTGGTCTAACAGAAAGAAAACATACAAGAAAACATTCTCTCGAAAGAATCTCAAACAATATGTTTTATTTATTTTGTCTGAATATGATCACAATCTCTAATGTCACCCAAATGAGGATGAGGTTCTTCTTGCTGTCGTCACCTCAGTCTTAATCATTAAGGATCAATAGAAATATAAATTTAAATATAAGTCTAATCTTAATCCTTGAAATTTTGGTTCTATATTTCTTATAATATGTAAAGCTGCTTTGAGACAATGTCCATTGTTAAAAGTGCTATAGAAATAAAATTGAATTGAAATTTAAATATTACTGTATACTCAGTGTCTCATAAATCCAGTAAATCTAACAGGACTGTCTGCATTTTAATAGACTAGATGTAGAGCTTGAAGTGTGGATCAATATTGAATGTGGATTAATGTTAAAGATTGCTTTCGACAAGTCTTAGGCCAAGCTACATTATTGTCAAGTTCCTGTATGTCTTGTAATACTGCTTTAATTGGCTCTGTATCGAGACGCTCAGAAAATCCACTCTGCAGCTGTTAGAGATAGAGAGATGGGGGGGGGGGGTGTTGGGGGATTTTGGATCATGAGAACTCAAAGCAAAAGCACACACTGTAGCTTTCACTGGTCCGGTTTCAGCCAGATCACAGACAAAGTAATGACAGTAAAGTTTAATACAATCTAGCACAGCATTCAAAATCAGAAAGAAAATAAGATTTCTAAAGATTTTTTTAGAATCCATTTTTCTTTAACTGAATAATTTACATTCAGTTTGGAATTTGAGTACAGAGAGATGATTAAACACACACACACACACACACACACACACACACACACACACACACACACACACACACACACACACACACACACATACACACACACAAACACACACACACACACACACACACACACACACACACACACACACACACACACACACACACACACACACACACACACACACACACACACACACAAACAGTTCTTCCAATGATCTTTAGGAACTTCAGATGGTGCAACAACATGTTTGATGTAACTGATCTTTATGCATTGTGGTACTTTCACAATTGGCTGATTGGATAAATAATATTTATTATAATAATTATAATAAATAAGCAGGTATATAGGTGTTCCTAAGTGGACAGTGAATGTATTTATAACTGTAATGTCTGTAATAACTGTAATGAACCATAATTACACACTAATCATTGCCCTCTGGTGGCGATACCGCGTCACTGCACGCTTTAAAGTGCGTTTATAACCGTAATGTCAGTGAACCACAATTACACACTAATCATTGCCCTCTGGTGGCGACACCGCGTCACTGCACGCTTTAAAGTGCGTTTATAACCGTAATGTCAGTGAACCACAATTACACACTAATCATTGCCCTCTTGTGGCGACACCGCGTCACTGCACGCTTTAAAGTGCGTTTATAACCGTAATGTCAGTGAACCACAATTACACACTAATCATTGCCCTCTTGTGGCGACACCGCGTCACTGCACGCTTTAAAGTGCATTTATAGCTGTAATGTCCGTGAACCACAATTACACACTAATCATTGCCCTCTTGTGGCGACCCCGCTTCACTGCACGCTTTAAAGTGCATTTATAACCGTAATGTCAGTGAACCACAATTACACATTATCATCGCCCTCTGGTGGCGGCACCGCGTCACTGCACGCTTTAAACGGATTCAGAAATCACTAATAAGAAGCCAATTTTTGCCTGAAAGAGGCCAGATATTATTAGAGTGTAAATGAATATTAGGATTGCATATGAGGAGAATTAGTCGAGCTTCGTTCACAGAAAACAAAACGCTCAAATATGACAAGTCTCGGTTACAAGGTAATAGTGTTGAGAAATACTATCCGCTTCTTCTTATGAACACATGGGAAATGTAGTGCGTTGACGGACATTTTTAATTCAAGTTCACCGACCGAGAACTACATTACCCACAAACCACTGTGATCAACCTGCAACCCTGCGACACCGTCTGGCATACGCAAAAAGGCGCATCTGGATTGGATAGTTCTTTATCCTTGGACTCCCGTCAACCAATCAGATAGTAAAATAACCGGTTTTGCTTCTCGAGCGCAACGCGGAGTTATAAATAAACAGCGGTGTTGCCAGGTCTGATTTAAACCCCTTCTGAAATTCAGCTTAATTTATATCTTAGTGGTTAAATCACTGCAAATATTAGAAGTGTAGACTCCATACACATGCACCGAGGTTACTCTGATATGTTTTAAAGATCACTTAAATATCTATTTAGTTTATATTTTCTATATATATATTTTTTAATGGAGGGTTTTCGGTTAAGGTGGTGATCTGGCAACCCTGATACATGGTTTCCATGTGACTCATTGACTCACATTGGGCGAGGAAACTTTGTAGCCTTGTGTGAAGGGAGTTACTGCACATGTGTTTCTCACTGTTACAACTTTGTTTTTTAATCAATGCATTATTTATCTAGCTCTTGATGGTCATGACTGGAAATCTGGGAAATCTACAAGCTTCAGAACAACAACAACAACAACAACAGCCTCAGCCTCAGTGATGAATTGAAGACCTTTAACCTGTTGGGTGAGATCTACAAATTACACTTGGATCTTCTTTGCATAAACCTGTGACTATTTTAATGACCTAGGTCTTGATTTATTTCTGATTAAAGCTTCTTCTCCTCTTATATAAAAAAAAGCTTTATAACTATTTAATTATTCAGTCCAGGTGTATTAAAGCTATCCACCAAAAGCTGTAGAGCATAAAGTGTTTGAATATATACTGTACTCACTTTAAAGTGCCTTGTTTACAGAGGTAGAGTTACATTATCATGTCTATAGAACATGCAGGACACTCAGGAATCTCCCACAGTGCACTGCAGTAGGTCAGGGTCTAAACACATGGGAACTTTACACCCTTGTAAGGAGTATGTTATCTCAGATACAGACCTGGAATGGTGACTGGATGTAAATATTAGGGGTCGAATGTCATACAGTAATATAATTAGGATTATATTACTATCATATAACTATTACTATTATTATATTTATTATTTCTTTCCCCAGACAATCAACCTGAGTAACAACTCACCATAATTATATTCCCTGCTTCATATCTATAAGTACTGAATTATCAGTACTGTCAGTCATCACATCATCTGTATATGTTACACACACTACTGCTGCTGTATATTGTACAAAAGCATAATATTGCACAATATTGTTATTTGCACTTCCCACACTTTATCTACATAACTGATCAGTCATATATTCTGTATTCATATTTAATACTCATAATATCTATTGTATCACATCTGTATTGTCTTGTATAGTCTGTATTGTCTTGTCTTGTGTAGTATCGTGTTATTTATGTCTGTACTTTTGAGACTCACAAACAGCTGGAACCAAATTCCTTGTGGGTGTCAACACACTTGGCCAATAAACCTGATTCTGATTCTGAATTTGATGCATCCCAGGTTTATTAACTTGCTCACCTTAGTGAGTGACTGAAATCTCAAATCTGATTGGTCGGAAGGAACCGAAGCTCCACATAACAAGTTTATATGCAACGCTCGAAATCGTCTGTAGATGATTATAAGCAGAAAAGAAAAGCTTTGACTCGTTAATACGTTGTAAATTTCTGTAAAGTATTCTGCTCTTATAGAAGGAGTCTCCAGTTTAAGCTCTTTTTAAGAGACAGGATGTTTTCCTACATGGGAAAGACAGCAGAGTTTGCTGAAAGACAAAGAGTGAAGCTGATGATTAATCCTGCTGGAATAGGGTTCATTGAATAGTTAAGGGAACCCAATGTACTGTAGAATCTTTAACGGTTCACACAGAAAGACTAATCTCTCTCTCTCTCTCTCTCTCTCTCTCTCTCTCTCTCTCTCTCTCTCTCTCTCTCTCATTTCAGGTTCTCCACATGATCTCTTCTATAATGCTTAGGTTCTGTTTGCAGAGAACCCTGAGGCCATGTGTTCGAGGAGCACAGAAACGCTGCCTCGGCACACATAAGCACAAAGAGAAACTGGAACTGCTAAACACTCCTACAGGAGCCAAAGACTTTATCTACAGCCTGCATGCTTCAGAGCGAAGCTGCTTACTGCGAGAGCTGCAGAACTTCGAGTCCATTGCCATCGCTCAGGGTAAGAAAGAGCGTGCACACACACAAACACACACACGCACACAAACACACACAGACACACACACACACACACACGCACACACGCTGCCAATTAAGGTTACTATATCTCGCTTAAGGGGCCGAAAACCTCACAAACGTATTTTAGATTTTATTGTAAGTGCTGAAAAGTTTTTTGGTCTCAATGTTTCTTCCTCACAACCTCTCGTGGTCATCACCACCTGTGGTTTCCTCTTTCAGGGTGGTTTCATTTTTAAGCTGCTTGTTAGTTTTCTGTTTATTCCCTGTTCCACTCCACGGTTCCTAAGGTACCTGGGAGACTTGCCAAAAGAGACACAGAGAAGAGTTATTCAGATGTGCCACTAATCTAACAGTCAGCAAAAACTTAGAAGAAAGACAAATACTTATCAGGAGAGAAAGTAAGAGAAATGCAGGATGTATTGTTCTTGATGTGTTTGAGCAGAAACTGTGGTTCGAACTGGTTTTAGAGAATAAAGAGTTTGACCTAAAGTAACCCATCACTCCTTTGTGACAGCATCTTGTGAATAAAGCTGCAATACAAATAGAACTGAATTGAACTTAAGAACATGGATTTAGACCAAATCCTGCAACTGCAGATGATTCTACAGGTTTGTTTTTTACTAAACAGAACATGAAGAAGCAGATCCCGGCTTTGGAAATGCGCAGGGTCAGTCATGATGTAATGCAGAGGAGGTTGAGGGTCTTGTTTAGGGGCCCAACAGTGGCAGCTTGTCTTTCTGATCAACAGCTCAGAACCTTTTTTTTGTTTTTGTTTCAGTACCGTCTCTTCTCAGATGTTGAGTTTTATAAAGGAAACAAATGATTTGTTTTCTCAGTTTTTTCTCAAACCACAACAACCAGCACGTCTGTCATGAGCAGTCTTGTGTGAAGTATGCCTTTTTTTTTTTTTTTTTAATATATCACTTTTATTTGTAGTCATAATAATATTCTGTTTATTCTCTTGACACATGATGCGATGTCTGTGGTATAGTTATTTATACTAACATAAGGAAAGTGCAGGTGCAGCTGTGAGACATTTATCGTTACCCTTCGACGACCTGTGATCTGATCAGCAGCGCTCACTTGACTCGAGCCGCCGCTCGTCACCTCGGCTTTATGTCCTGTTCTGTCCCTTCCTGAGCTTTGAAAGCTCTCTGTCTTTTCAAGCTCCATAATTCTCATATCCTCTCTTATAGGCTCTTGTTCTGATGAATGTAATACTGTTCTGAAAGCAGAGCTGTTTCTTGTGTTATTTTGTCCGTCTCTCTCAGTCATTTCTGTCTTCCTTTTCCCTCTCGCTCAGAGAGCGGCCCATTCAGGAGAGGGCTCAACAGAGACAGGGTTCAAGCTGAAGGGACTGAGGGTAGGTAAAGGAGTTCAAATAGTGTAAAAAAAAATAAAGCCTCTGTTCACTTCCCCTCTGTTCTGATTGTACTTAAGTATGCAGCTCAGTGCTGTGAGGGGAAGTGTGTCAGCGTATAATATTTCTAAATGTGTGTGTGTGTGTGTGTGTGTGTGTGTGTGTGTGTGTGTGTGTGTGTGTGTGTGTAAATCCTTTGGTTTCACTTTAACACACTGCCTCTTGTTATGCTCTGGCTTAAGCATGTGACATTTATTACAGAGGATTAATAGAACAGAAATGATTTTAAAAGTCTCATTTCTCCTCAGCTTCTCAGTGAAGGACATCTCAAGAGCTTCCCCTAACTGAAATTGTTTCCATTGCATTCTAGTAAACTGAATAAACAGAATCATTTACATTCACATTTACCACATTTGGCAAACGCCCTTATCCAGAGCGACATACATAAGTGCTATAAGTCTCTATCACTGAATACGTTAACTCTGATTCACTAGGTTACATACTTAAGATACCAGGAGTCTAAAACATTGTTCAAGGTTTTTTTTTATTTTTTATAAACATATATGCAACAAGGAAGGAAGGAAGTCGAAGTGTTTCATGAATAAGTCGTTGTTTGAAAATAGCCAGTGACTCGGCTGTCCGGACCTCTAGGGGAAGTTCATTCCACCACCTTGGTGCCAGAACAGAGAAGAGTACTTGCCTCTTACCCTGAGAGATTCTGGGACCAGTCGAGCAGTGTTGGTAGACTTGAGGGTGTGAGGTGCAGTGCGAGGAGTGATGAGGGCTTTGAGGTAATAGGGAGCTGGTCCATTTTTGTCTTTGTAGGCCAGCATCAGTGTTTTGAAACTGATGTGTGCAGCTACCAGAAGCCAGCTCAGGGATTAAAGCAGCAGGGTGGTATGCGAGAACTTAGGCAGGTTGAAAACAAGCCATGCAGCTGCATTTTGGATCATTTGCAGAGGATGAAATGCGTTGATAGGTAGACCTGCCAGCAGTGCATTGCAGTAATCCAGACTAAACAAGTACCTAAGCAGCCTGTGAGGACAAAAATGGTCGAATCCTAATGTTGTAGAGAAGAAACCAACATGAGCGAGTCACATTAGCAACATGAAAGAATCCTGGGTTATGTAATTGGAGGTTTCACATGGCTGATACTTTACCTGGGATTAACACTGAATCCTGGCACTTAATAATCTGATGTTTCACACTCTACAACCCTAAGCCCTGGATTAAACTTCTTATTATCTGCATATCAGCAGCCCTGATTTGATAAATTCAGCACTCCACCGCTTTAAATAAAGTCTCATCTCACGCTTTCACATGATTGAGTAAAAAATGTCAGGTCTATGATCCGCCACCTGAGCATGGTTTTTCTCATCTTTTTTAATTTTTTCCTTTTTTTAATTTTTTTTTTTTAATTTTAAATTTTTTTGAATATTATTTGTCTTTGACCAGGCATTCGATGACGTCTAACTTCTGCTAATTTTTCAGTCAGTTCCTTAAATACTCTTTACTCTGTTATTTCTGTCCTCCACCCAGCTTGTCCTGGAAAAATAAAACTCTCCTCTTCGCTCCAGTTCAGTTTTCCGTCAGCGTTTGACGTTTTATATTTTTTCCTTTGAAACTCTGAATCTACTGTTTACACAACACGCATGTGACTGTACAGAGCATGTGATATGAGGCATGCGCTGCTCGCTTTCTGTTGCTAAGCATCTTTCTTTTTGCACTGTACATGTTTGGCAAACAAACACAAAAGCAGAAAAAATCCTGCTTCTAAATTACGAGTGTGAAGCGTTTCTCTGCCTGAGGTTATAAATGATGATAACCTGGGGTTAAGCGCATTGTGAGAGTCCCTAGACTGTCCCAGTTGCTACTGACAACTGCATTTAAGTTCCAATTAAAGCTTTAACTTTAACCCTGCCATTAGATTATATTAGATTGGATTAGATTAGATTTGTTTGAACTCACTCCTGTCACAACAGAGCTAGCTAGATAGCAACCCAAGTCTTCACTAACATGAAGACTTCCTCTGAGACACGTGAAGCCGCTACATCGTTTCAAACCCTTGCTCAGACTCTCACTCGGAGGAGAACAATATCCGCCCTCTTCCTCATACTACACAAGCTCACAGTAGCCCATGTCACACTCGGAGGAGAGAGTAATGCCTTCGGAGTTCTTCCCACCAGGTTTTGCTCTGTTCCAGTGAGACGGCTAACGAGTTGCCGATGCTGATGTTTCTCTTGTGTGATATTTATTCATTTTGCTGAAATAACCAGGAATGGTGCTTAAAGTTAAAGGTATATTTTGTGCCTTGTACTGTATATGGGCTAAAGTTTTTTGTCTTTTTACAATGTATTTCAACATAAACTAAAGCTCACTCATCACAGGCATGGTGTAGCGTTACTACGGTTACCCCGAGTCACATAAAATACACTTTGAATATAAAACTTTAAATGTTTTTAATACATCAAAATAATCAGACAGTCACTGGAACATGATTTTAATAGGAAGTACTTTGCTTGGGAATCTTTTTTTTTTTTTAGGCTTTTATTTATTTATCTATCTATCTATCTATCTATCTATCTATCTATCTATCTATCTATCTATCTATCTATCTATCTATCTATCTATCTATCTATCTATCTATCTATCTATCTGTTTAATTATTTATTAATGGATTGATTTTGCATGTACAATAAATGATGATAAAACAATAGCGAAGAAGAAATTTTGGCGGAATTACTACTTTACAGATAAGACTTTGTTCACTTTATGTTTCCAGAATTCAACCAGTAGGAGATAAGAAATGTTGTTTTCCCAAGCTGCAGTGAGTGTTTTCTGCTGATGTCAGCGTTAACTGCTTTTCCAGAGCAAATCTAATGGAGTGTGTTTCTAACACTTCACATGCTCTGTAGCTGGGATGATGTGCATGTCTGTTTGGGTGATGAACAAATGATGTACAGGTCAATTTATCCTCCGCTTATGAGTTTCGGTTTCTGTAACTGAAATTTTTTTGAATATTTCTTCCCCTTTCAGAGAAACTGGAGTCGTTGCCCCCCAGCACCAATCAGCTGAGATACGGTGAGATATGACACACGTTTACTGTCTCCACACATACACCAAAGACTTGTGATGGAAGAAAACATGAGATTGTGATGGAAGAAATGGATGGAAGAAAACATGAGATTTCTCCTTAAGTGGTTTTGTCTCCTTTTAAAACACTTGCCTTTCCTATTCTTTATTTTTTAGTATCTTTATTTTACTTTTTGCCTAAAAAGTAACTCCAAATAAACTTGCACATGTACTGCTGACAGTTTCAGATCACTTCAGAGAGCCACATTTACACTGGTGTGGAAAGACCTCATGATGCAGGTGTCATTTATAGCCAGAAAAAACCCAAAGAGCAAATTCAGCTAAAAAAAATAATTGCCAGCATCTTTCTGAGGTACATTTTGCTACAGAGGTTGGGGCTGGTGTTGTTGAGGTTCTCAGAAGGTGCTGTCAGGATTCCAGGAGATAGTAGCAACTCACGGGTGCCAAGCACTGGAGCCCGATGAGAATTAAAAAAGATTTATTTTGCTGGTAACAATATTGGCACATCTATCAGTATTGGTCCATTTATTATTTTTATATATTTTTATGTAGCGGGAAAATTTTTTCTACAGCCCAGTAACACAGAAGACATAAAAAAGTCGCATAAAAATTCCACTTTAATGGCGAATAATCATACAGAAAAAATGTCTAGAGATGTTTGTTGTTCGCATGCACTGACATGCTTGTTTTTAATTTCAGTGCTCCTTCACAACGCCATCCCGTTTGTTGGATTCGGCTTCTTTGACAACGCCATCATGATCGCTGCAGTAAGTGGTATGAGCCTCTCCAGTGGTTAAGTGCTTCTGGTTTGGCACAAGCTTCAATTAAACGAGCTGACGTTAGGGTTTGTGTGATTATTATTGTAGAAGATCCAGAACTGATCCTGGATCAGGGATTAAGGGATGTGCTAGCCTAGTGCTTAAGGTGTTGGACTAACAATCATAAGGTTGTGAGTTTGAATCCCAGGTCCACCGAGCTGACACTGCTGGGCTCCTGAGCAAGGCTCAGCTTTATAAAATGAAATTAAAACAAAAAGTAATTCGCTCTGAATAACGCCCTCTGCCAAATGCCAATTAGCACCGATTTTTGAACATCTGCACTGATGTTCTGGACTGGTCGAGTATGTGTTCCAGAGTTTTTTGTAATAATTCATGTGTTCACAGGGAACCCAGATTGAGCTGTCCATCGGTGTGACCTTTGGAATATCAACTATGGCAGGTACGTTTATATTTACACAGGCAGTGATCATAGTTGTAAGCTTCCATTATGTGTCAGATATATTAGCCATGTAGCTCCAAAATGCCAAGGTGTCAGGCAACATCAGAAGGTCATGAGTTCAAATTCCAGCACTGACACTGCTGGTTCCTTGAGCAAGTTCCATTGTATAAAGTCGCTCCGGATACACACCGTTTGGGGCTCAATGGTGAAAACGTTAAAAATGGACACCATGGACTCTGTTCTAGACCAATGAGATTTAAACTCACAAGTAAAGAATCAGTTTAAAGTGTGTGAATACCATACAGTGTAATGTATTAAATATCCGACTGTTTTGTAATATTTTTTGCTCCTTTAACGAATCTGCGTAAAGCATGCTGAAACTTGACATGGGTTACGAATCTGCCATTGGCAGACAACATAGGGTGTAAACTTGTAAAGATCAGCGAAAAAAGTCACAAAGCTCCAGAACAGTTTTATTCAGGGATTCCAGCCAAACCCGTTTAACACACATTTACACTTTGTGTAGTGTAAACACTGGCTTCTAAGATTAAAAATGTCTGAGAGTCTTCCAGCTCATGTTCCCAGCAGTGATGATATTCAGGGCATGTCCCAAGATGAGAGAGTTATCAAAAGGAGTTTTTATCAGGCACTGCTGCCAGAACTGAACATGTGCACGAGTGTTGAAATGAAGTCATTTATGGTTTCATGGCTCAATGAAAAATTTGCAGTTTGAATGAAATAATGAAAGATGTGGCTTTATACTGTATTACAGTATATATGCAGCTTGATATTGTTATGTATTGTTTATAATACTTTAACTAGCTTTATACAACATTATGTAGCTTTTTATCACATAGCTTTATATTATGTTAGGTAGCTTTACTTTACATTATGTAGCTGTATGTTATGTGGCTTTATAATACATTATGTAGCTTTTTATGGAAGATGTCTCCAGCGTCAGCACTTTCTACAGTTTATTCACCCGTAACAAAGGTTGTGATATTGAAATTCTTCAGAATTTCTTGCTGAGTGTGTGTGTGTGTGTGTGTGTGTGTGTGTGTGTGTGTGTGTGTGTGTGTGTGTGTGTGTGTGTGTGTGTGTGCGTGTGTGTGTGTTGACTAACACTGTCTTGTGGTTGCAGCGGCAGCATTGGGAAACTTGGTGTCTGACCTGGCTGGACTTGGGTAAGTAAATGAACTACACAAAACATATATATACACACACACACACACACACACACACACACACACACACACACACACAGAAGCTTGCACACACAATTGAAATACTCAATACTATGAGTAATATTAAGTGTGTGTGTGTGTGTGTGTGTGTGTGTGTGTGTGTGTGTGTGTGTGTGTGTGTGTGTGTGTGTGTGTGTGTGTGTGTAGGCTTGCAGGTTATGTTGAGGCCCTAGCTGCCCGCTTGGGGATGCAGATTCCTGATCTTACACCCAAACAGGCTGACATGTGGCAGACCAGGCTAAGCTCCCACTTAGTAAGAAGTGTTTGTGTGTGTGTGTGTGTGTGTGTGTGTAACTGTGTGTGTTACTATGTGATTGTATTTGTGTGTGTGTGTTACTGTGTGTATGTAGGGGGGTGGTTGGGTGTATGTTTGTTACTGTGTGTGTGTGTTACTGTGTGATTGTATTACTCTCTGTTTGTTACTGTTTGTATGTAGGGGGGTGGTTGGGTGTATGTATTACTCTGTGTGTATTTTTTATGTGCGTATTTGTGTTTGTATGTGTGTATTTGTGTGTGTATGTGTTTGTGGGTGGTTGGGTGTATGTATATTTACTACTGTGTGTAGGTGTGTATTTGTGTGTGTGGGTGAGTTGTGTGTGTGGACCTGATTTTATATTATTCTGGGACCAAATGTTTCCATAAGAGTCGTAGATTCTGATCGTTTTGAGCAAATCCCCAATTTTACAAAACATTGCGCTTTTATTTGAAAATTTAAAAAAGTTCATTTTGGTTTCTGAGATTATTGTGTGTGTGTGTGTGTGTGTGTGTGTGTGTGTGTGTGTGTGTGTGTGTGTGTGTGTGTGTGTGTGTGTGTGTGTGTGTGTGTGTGTGTGTTTGTTTGCTTGCTTGCTTGCTTGCTTGCATGCAGGGGAAAGCGATAGGCGTCACCATCGGCTGCCTGCTCGGGATGTTCCCACTCTTCTTCCTCAACGATGAAGATGAAAACGATTCTCCGAGTGCAGCAGTAACTCCAACCTCACACTCCAAATAGCTTTATTAATACAAACCGCCGCACAACAACACTATTGGGATTTTTATTTCCTTAAGTCTACTAATGTTCTCATGGACGAACTGTCATTCATGCTCTGTGTTCAGCAAACCAATGAATTGACAACATCCTGCTTAGGATTTGTTTCTAGAAAGTTCTGCCTTCAGTGGAACAGGATGTCCAAGATGGCCGACTAACACAACACTAACACTACACTGTTCAGCTACACAGTGAAGTTTTGTTCATGTACAGCCTTGGGGTTGTGAGAAATAGAACCCATGAAGGTAGGGCTGTAAAAAAAAAAAAAAGGAGGATCTGTGAATTATTAAGTATCTATACAAGTATCTATTACATCTATACAAACAAGCAAAAAAAAAAAATCCACTTTGTCCAATAACGTGCTAGCAGGTTTTGTGGCAAAATGTTTTTATCTCCCTGCATGCTAGATACTTTTTAATGTTTTAAGCATTTTTAAAAAACATTTTTTTAATCTAGTTATATACAGACATATGGAATATTTCATATATAGTTTTATATATAATCAGCTATATATAGGATGTGGTAGCTTAGTGGTTAAGCTGTTGGACTACTGATCAGAAGGTTGTGAGTTCAAATCCCAGGTCCAAACGCTCAATTGCTCAGTTGTAATAAATAATATATAATGCAAGTCCTTCTGGATAAGAATGTCAGCCAAATGGCATTGATTATTGTTTTATCCAGTGATATGGAATTTGATCAGATGGCATTGCTGCAGGTTTTAAAAACCGGATGCTTATTAAAAAGTGCCTTCACCTGAAGTACCATCTTAATTTCTATCCTAATCATAAGTTGTTTTACAGCATCGGCGAACAAACGGGACGCAATATAATATACGGTATGTGACTGCTCGAGTATCTGGAAGCTGAATTGAAGGAAGGCTTTATTAAAACACTAAAAGGCTGTGATTTGTTGTCCCAGAGGTTGAGTTATAATCTAAATGGCAGTTGCAATAAAACCAGGAACAAACCGTAACAAATTTTGTATCCCACCAGTGCATCCAGTGTACTTTTTAACAGGGGGCGGGGCTAATGGCTGGACCAGAAAAATATACACAGCAATAATGCAAATGTCAGTTTTATTAACTTATCCAATGATGATTTTTTTTTGTATCAGAATTTGACATGGTTTGTTTTAGAAACTTTTTTTTTTTTAGAAATCATAAAACAGACCTTTAAACAAATTTGTGTCTGAAAAATTGTCTTTCATGTTTGCATGAACAATGTCATCTAATGACTTTTTTTTTTTGCTTTCTAGTGTATGTGTATAATATGAGCATATTATTAGTATTAATGTTAATGTTAATTAATGTATTTTTGTTAAGCAGTATCATGCTAACACGAGCTGTGTTTTCCTGCACAGATAAATGGAGAAAATGCGAATGTACCCGAGTTTGGAAACAAAGCCACACCTCCAAATTTCTGTTTGAAGTGTGTTAAGCTTTTCAGTTGATGTGGATGATAGATGAAGAATTTAGACGAGTATGTTTAGTGCCTTAGTGACATGTCTCAGGATTCATCCTGTTCTTGATGAAATTATATCGTTTTATATCAGACAGTTGATTCTGCACTAAACAGTCACATGGAATTAAAACATTTCATTAGAGCATGTTAACATGTCAATAATCTGATGCTGAATAAATCTATTAATGACACAAAAAAGTTTCAATCATGATTTCGATCAAGATATCAATACACAAACAAACATTCTACATATGCTCTATCTCCATCATTGAACTTTTGAAAGCTTCAACACTGAGGAGTTGGTGTTGAATATATATAATGAACTCAGATGATGAGCTAATTTATGGGTTTCTCAGGAGCTCCTGGTTACACAACTCCAACTGACTGTCTATGTGTGTAGAAGGACATTGATCATCTCTGGTGTCACCCATATGAGGATAAGGTTCCCTTATGAGTCTGGCTCCACTCAAGGTTTCTTCCTCTTCCTATTTAATCCCACAGTGACTCCAGGCTTGCTAATTAGGGATAAATTCAAATAAAACTAAAAAATATTTATGTTCTGTAAAGCTGCTTTGAGACAATGTTGATTGTTAAACATGCCATACAAATAAAATTTAATTGAATGGTAGTAACATTTATTCCAAATAATGGCATAATTATTTTTAATGAAATTATGTTCCCACTTACAGTTTACATCAAGTTCACTTGTTATATTTTTCCCAAGCTAACAACCAGGCAGGCTGATGGCTAACAAGTGCTTCCTCTGGGACATGTGAAACGTCTGTACGCCGATGCATTTCAGCCTTATATTCCCTCAGCCTAGGCTTTTTTCTGCTCTTTAGTTAGTTACATATATTGGAAGAAAAAAAAATCAGTAAACAAACCTAAAGTAACCCAAAGTTTCACTTTGATTAATAAAATAGAAGCCTTTATTTTGTCACATATACATTACAGCACAGTTCTTTCTTCACATATCTTTGGAGTTTGGGGTCAGAGCACAGGGTCAGCCATGATACAGGGAGTGGTAAGGGTTAAGGGCCTTGCTCAAGTGGCCATCAATGGAAGCTTGGCAGTGCTGGGGTTTGAACCTCAATCCTTAATACAGAGCATTAACCGTCTGAGTCACCACTGCTGCTAAGATCCAGGTGTGAAACAACTCTAAAACTACGTCAATGTACTATGACATCATCAGTAGGAGTTCCTATTTAAGGTTGCCATAGTAAACTGTATCAGTGGGTGGCCTAACTAGCATTCTAGATTTACTTGCAGCTAAAATGAAACATTCTGGAGGGAGATTTGACATTACATATATAAAATTCCCCAGCATATATATGCATCATATGATATGAAGTATATGAGATGCCTATAGTTCACTGTACACGCCCAAATCTAGTGCCAAGAATGGTTGGCGCTCATGCCGTCGGATATCTCCAGCTCATTAAAAATGAAAGGTAGCTTTGGTAGAAAGCTAAATTTAACGTTCAACCATCCAAAGCAGTTCAACCCCTATAATCTAAAAGAGTTTATTTATTATATTTAGTGTTGAAGCTCATGATCTACAGCAGTAATTATTATAATGACTTTTTTATTTTGCTTTTAAGTTAAACAACAAATCTAAAAAAAAAAGAAAAATAGTGTTTGAGAAAAAAATGAAACGCAAAACAAATATTAAAGGTTAGCATATATCTATTTATTAATTTGTCCAATTAATTAAACTTCTGGAATAATAGTAAACTCATATTCACAAAATGAAAGAAATTTCTGATCAATCAATAATCATATCATCAAGAAAATGAAAGCAATGATAATTACAATAATAGTCATATTTGAATAGAATAATTGTCTTCTTAACAATATTAACATTCACAACATTTCTCCATATGCTGAGGTGTCCCACAAGGTTAAACACTGAGCCTTTCGTGTTTCTGGTACGTTTTTCTGTGGTTCTATAGAAATATATACATTCCTACGCTCCTAAAGCCCGTAAGAAGGACAGGGTGTGTATGGCTTGTCCATGTCTATGGCTAAGTTTAAGGGTAGGAGTAGACCCGCTCTGGGTGTTTCATTCTGAAGATTAGATAAAAAATCTCATGACTAAAAAACAAATATAGCGCTACACGATGGGAGAAAACATTTCACCAGCACAATCTTTCTCAGGAGGACTTTTATACACAAAAGGTGACTAGAGTATTGTAAGGTTTCGCTTCATATTTCGTTCAATACTGGTTCTGATCCACAGCGGCCAACAAGCAGAGCCATATTTCTAACCAAAGTTTCAGAACCAGAACATTTAGGCACGGGGCACGAATAGATTTTTTTTTTCTTTTCAAAAATAAATAATATTTGAAGTGCAGACATAATAAGTTAGCAATATTTTCCACCACCACAGAAAAAATAAGAAGAAGAAGAAGAAGAGGAAGAAGAAGAAGAAATTAAAAAGCAAGTGACTAAAAACCTACCAGCAAAACCAACTAATGGTGTATATGTGTGTAATCATCTATTGAACATCAAGGAAGAATCAGAAAAAAACAGTAGGACTTGGTAAAATGAATAAAACTGTAGAAATCAACAGGTATTGAATCCTCAGCTCTTATGTACATCCAATCTAACTGAAGCTCACAAGCAAAAGAAATCAGCTACCGATCTTAGAAAAACTCCAATCGGACGGCGAGGAGAACCGAACAGAAGTGTTGGATTGATAGATGCTGTACGCCTAATGGAAAGAAGATAACAGTAGGACCGAATGAGGTATGATGCTACTACTTCCTTCTATGATCATTGTGTGTGTATATGTGTGTGTGTATGTGTGTGTGTTTGTGTGTATGCATGTCTCCATGCTTTAGGAGAGTAGTATAGTATATTACCACGATATAGTACATTGGTAATGGGTATATTTGTGCTTAAATAAAGTCTAATAGAATAAAGATGGGCTATAGGTCTAGAATTATAAATACTAAAGCTAGACGTTATAAATACTAGATCATATAGATTTTTTGTCTCTACTGCAGTTTCCTCTCAAGGCGGGTCCCTGCCGTTAGCTGATGAAACCATGGTCATCCTCGGTGTTCTCCATCTGCTCTCATTCTTATTCACCAGTTCTCTAGTTCACACACACATGCATGCACACGCTCACAAAGGAAAAGACAAATCCATTTGCATCGATGCCCAGAAGCACCTGTAGGCAGAATGCGTCCCGACGTTCACGTGTAGACTAATACTACACGTGCTCTCGCACGCGCACACGCACGGTGGCGCTGTAGCTTCGCTTGCGCCGTTTCTGTCCCATCGACAGGATGTGATGAAGGGATGCTGATCCTTAAAAGTCCTTAAAGCAGCAAAGTCCAAACAGACACAATATTAATCAAACATCATTCTCTCTCAAACTCCACAGCTTGGAAAAAAGGAGTGTCCTGTACGCTCTTGTTCGATGTAGTTTTTGTTGTCTTTTCTTTTTCCCCCATTTCCCCTGTTTTCCCCTGTTTTGTATAGAGCTCTTTAGGCACAGAGAAGAGGTGCCGCCCACTGCGCGGCACAGGAAGGGCTTTCTGAGTAGTATGGCAACATCTGATTGGCTCAGAAAAGACCACACCTCCGTAAAAAGATTGAAAAAAGCTCATTATAGGAAAAAAATTACAAGGACAAAAATTAAGAGTCATTATTAGAGCTTGGAGGCTTGTGGGTTATGGAGTTAGTAATACACACCATAACCACACATACACACAAAGACCAGCACAACCCCTCTACAGCTATCATGCTGAAAACAACAAACACGCCTGCTGAGAGAGGGAAAGACATAGAGAAAAAGTCTGAGGTGTATGTAATATGGGCAAAAAGAATATACATGAATCAAGTCCCTCTGTTCGTAGCTTTAATTTGTAGCAAATATCCTAATGTAATAATGGCCGAATAAATAATACAATAAACAGCACCGAGTAGCTAATTTGTCAATTCACTACATAAAAAAGAGATGATTGTCATTATATTGGCTCAGGGAGGAAAAGAGAGGGAGAGAAAGAAGTAGAGAGACATAAAGAATGTGCTCTTGTGTACGTGATTTTTGTGTGCTTTTTGGGGTTTGATGTGTCAGAGCGTGGTTTTGTTTTGTGTTTTTTTTTTTCTCAGGCTCTTCCTCTTTCTCTTTCCTCTCTCAACCATTCAGAAACAAGAGAGGTTCCAGGACTGGCATGGGTCCAGTCACATATCCTGTCGTGCTGCTGTGGTCCAATCATGTTCCGGTGTGCCCACCATAGATCGGCTGAGGGAGAGAAAAACAAAGTGAGCGCAGGAGGGCAGCAAGTGGCTTAGTGTCCAGTGACAGTCCACTTAGCCTTTGATTGACAGGTTAATTATCCTGGACTCTTGAAGCTTCTGTCATGGCATTCACATCTTTGTAATATAATAAAGAACATATCATACACATAACACGTTCAGATAAGCTACACACACTTACAATAGCAAATGGTATGGGGATGATATGGGTGATATATGGCAGTCAGATAAAAACACGCACAATAAATTCAGATTGGAAAAAAAAGTGTAATGACTCATATGTCGACTGTTGAAATACACCATTGATCCTGATGCGAAAAAAGCCACCTCTTGAAAATCTTTTTACTTGAACAAATAACAACAAATCCATGTCATGGATATAAAAATCAGTTCTGCAATTCCTGGAAATGTAAACACATCTTCACACTTTGTTTTCACAGCCCTTGTGACATTACAAATAGCATCTAATTAATATATGTTTTAGGCATTTGTACCCAGTTATGATTCATACTTCTAAAGAAACATTTAAATAATCTAACAATAGGATAAACACTTGTATATTTAAAAAAAAAAAGGGTCTAAATACCATATGCTAACACCAATAGCATTTCAAAAAGTCTTTAGAGCTCTGACAAGCCCTTAAAAAAGAAACATTTCTATCTAACACTAAAAAAGGTTCTTTTTAAAAGATAACACAGCTAAAATTACTAACATTCCTTTGATTTTTATTTTATTAGCAATTTTGGCTGATGTTCTCTTTAATGGACAGATAAAAGCGGAGAAAAAATGGACAGATGGCTGTTAAGCTGACTACAGATTCTTCAGCCACAGACTCATGCTGGAATGTGAGGATAATATTTTGGCTTGCAACAATGCGCATGTATTTAGACAGCACAAAGCTCTCCCAGTGTCAAAGGCCACATGACCTAGCCAAGCCTCCCTCCCTGCGTGGCCCAGCAGGCCGTGGCCCCAGATGCTGTAGCGATCGCTGCACCCGAGAAGCCGGTATTGCCACGTAGATCACCGTTCTGGCTGATGTGCAGGTGTGGGGGCAGGGGAGGGAGAGCTCCATTCCAAGGGGAGCTAGTGGTGGAGGAGAGAGCCGACATGGGGTTCAGAGGAAGAACCCCCTCCCCTCCTGCCATGCTTTGCTCAACCGAACCCAGAGAGGAATATGGATCATCCTAACAGAAAGGGGAACAGGAGGGCAAGAAGGGAAAGGAGATAAGAGGAGAGGAGAGGGAAAGAGAAAGCGAAAGAAAGGGGGAAAAAATGGAAGATGCAACACATGGAGATGTGTTTGACATTACAAAGGAACTGATTAACAATGGTAAATAAACAAAAAGGTTGCAGGGAGAAGGGAAAATAAAAAACATGGAGCAGTTGGGTAGAATTTTTCTTACCAAGCAAAGGAACAAAACCATTCTGAGAATTTTAGAAAATACAAAAAGAGAAACTTTTAGGAGATAAAGCTAGAGAGCAGAGAAGAGAAGAGAAGAGAAGAGAAGAGAAGAGAAGAGAAGAGAAGAGAAGAGAAGAGAAGAGAAGAGTTTAACACAGAGGGGGTCTAGTACAGATCCAAGCTCCCTCCTACGTGAATACCTGCCGGTTCCACAGTCAGGTGCCAACCTACCTATTTTGTCTGCTCACGAACAAGCAGCTTCAGCAGGAGAGTTACCCTGGATAACCTGATGCAACCTCTCCCACTCATGCCATTACAGACAGGAAACTAATGGTATTCCCTTAAACAAAGTAACACCTACATACACTAGTCCTCTTTTTCAAGCTACATTATACACCATATAAGGTTAAAGATGTATACAAGGTTTGGTAGGAAAGGTGGAATAACAAATCCTCAAATCAGAAATACATCTAAGGTACGAAATGCTGGAATTTAGGTCAGGATATGTGGCACAAGTGAAGAATACTTATGTTACAATCTGGATGAATCAGATTGTATCATATCACAGAGTATAGCACACAAGTTGTGTATCTCAATAAACCAAAGTGTTTTGGGGATCGAAGAGGAAATTTAAGTACCTAGAGAAAACCAACATGTGATTGAACTCCATACACACCAGTAGCGTATCCTGGGGTTCGGAATTGGCTAATCTTCTTTGATATTGATGGCCTCCACTATTCGTCTTCTAAATCAGTAATCTCATTTATTCAGAATATCTATGTCTCTTGTCAATGGGGTGTATAATAAAGTCTTATGGAATCTGCTGACCAATTTGCATACAGTCCCCTGTGAAACTATTGGAAAGGCTTGGCCAAGTAATTAATATAAAAGTTTGCAGTATTCACCAAATAATTTTGGAGACAAAAATGTTTGGATTTCAGGATTTCTTGAATTTATAAAACATGAAATATTTGGTATCAGGCCACCCTATTTTTAGGTGAGCAAAAATATAGGAATATTGTCGCATAGCAGACAATCAATGTCCTTATTATTGTTTAAAGTGCTATACAAATACTGTAAATGCCACTCAACTGGGTTAAGGTCTGCTGTTTGGAAAAAAAAAAAAAAAAACACAAGTTGACTGTGTTTTGGATCCTTGCCTTGCTGCTTGATAAAGTTTCTCTCAATAAATATGGATGCAATTGTCAGGACCAATGAAGCTGCCATGTAGTTTCATGTTATAATGCTACTTCCACCATGTTTCACAGAAAAGCTGGTAGGTTTTGGATCATGAGCAGATTCTTTCTTTCTTTACACTTTGGCCTTTGCAGCTCTTTGGTAGATGTTGATCTTGGTTACAGAACAGGTCTTTGTGCCTCATATCTGTATTTCTTTGTGAATTTCAATCTGCCTTTTAATTCTTACTACTGATGAATGGTTTATACAGTATCTTGTGGTATATTTCTGCTTTCGAGGGTCTATTTAGAATGGTCCTTTGTACTGTATATCCCATGCTTCTTTACAGGAAGCAACCTGAATTGAATATTTGCTGTTCAATCATTCTATTTCTTTGAATGCCGAACAGCTCTTGAGCTGCAGGTCTTTGGGCAGAACTCATGGAACAATACAAACCTAATCAGTAATGTACCTTGAGAGAAGGTCTGTGTGTGGTCCTTCGCTGGGTTAAGGAAATACTTCCTGCCTGAAGGTTCCTGCAGTTTCTGTCTGATTTGCAGCACCCTGAGATTCTAGCCTACAGAACTTAATCCTTATGGTTCTGGTCCCCTGGGCATGTATTGTTTCTTTGAGGAAGTCCCTCATCCTAATTTGGTTAAGGCTCTGGATGACAGAATGTAAGTGACATCTGCAGAAAAGCTTCAGAGTTTTGATCTGGCTCTGAGATTCTGCCTGTGTTAGCAAATGGTATCTGAGCAACATCCAGATGGACAAAACTGAATGGATGCCATGGTGTGCTGAGCTTTTTATAAGATGTCTGACAAATGATCTCACCAAGCGGAGGACCCATGTAAAGAGCTATCATGGAATCAAACTTCAGTTGAACAATGCATTTGAACACTGCGGTGTGTAAATGTTTGTGTAAGCCAAAATGTCAAAAACTTATGAGGTAAATACTAGATGGTAATCTTCTCTAGGGGTATATATGAGAGGTAGAGCTCCCTCTTCAGGGCCTGAGTGGAGAATAAAAACTCTTCTGAATTCTTGTGTAAACACTTGAATGAACAAATGAATTATTTTATAATCCGTTCATGAAAATGAAGCTTGATAAATGATTCCCAGAGCGAATGATGCAACTCACTTAGGCCCCACCCACATGCATCTGGATATTTTTCAAACTTGCATTAACTGCATTCATCCACATCATTTTTATTGTCACTGCTTTTGTGTGGATGGGAAAATGTATACGACCTTTAGCAGTAGTTAGAACTCACTGTCAGTCCACACTTATAAATCCTTGTATTAATCATTTTTTGTTTTAGAACATTTGGCCAGGTTGATGTTTATATAATATAATATAATATAATATAATATAATATAATATAATATAATATAATATAATATAATATAATATAATATAATATAATATAATATAATACAATACATGTGGATGGAGCCTAATTATATGTGGTTGCAAGTGAACTATACTCCAATTGCAAGAAAACTCCATCTCCACAACTACAACTCCATATTCATCTATAGAGATACTTCCTTACATCCTGCAAGACTGAAGTGAAGAATGATACACAATTCGTCTGTCTAAAGGAAGCAGCCGCTGTTCTTCAGTCTTTTAAAAAAGAATCACCATGAACATCACTTTGGTTCCCTAGATGAATGCAGCATCAGTTTGTAACTGCCCTAAACTGGATTTACTGCTCAGTATGTATTTCATAGTAATAATCAAAACTGCCATTTGGTACAACAAAGGCATACTGTAAAAAAAAAAGACAAAAAACATTATTCATAAAAATGGTTGCGTTCAAGCAACAGCACTTCATATGATGGATGGAGCTGTAGATGTGAAAGTGAGGAAGACTGTATGGTAATTCAAAACACACTCAAACGAACACATTGACACAAATATGACAACGTATGACGATTTGATGGAGAGTGCACTGTGATTAATGGTACAGTAAGAAGGTTAGATTGTAATGGAAGTGGGAACAATCCAAACAGCAACCGCATATGTTTGCATGCACATCAATAACCAAATCTTGGTTTATATCAATATTGTAGACCAAAACATACCACGTGATCGGATAATTGGGTAATTGCATGAATGAGCAGGTGTACAGGTGTTAAAGTCAACGCTGACCATATTTAACCAGTGGAAATATTCTTTTCAGCATACAAAGGCCAGGCTTTGAGTCAAATCTTTTCAGGTTTCTGTGTGCATGGAAACGTAGCTAAGTGTGTTTTAGCCAGTACTGAACTGCAGTAGGCTGCACGTGTGTATGTGTATATGAAAGAGACAGACCTCTCCTGTAAATATTCGGGATTTGAGGTCAGACTCGCCACTGCCTCTCAACTCATCCTCCACCGCCATCAGCCTGGAACACAACACACATCAACACAATCACAAAACTCCACAATCACACAACGATACGATCATACAACATGTACATGCAGCACCACAATCACTTGGCACAAGACGATCGATAAACCGATAAATAATACAAAAACACAATCATGCTAATTCTAATGATATATGCTCAAATAATATTTACTATGTTGCTAGAATCATTCACTATTTTACCAGTGCACCTACATTTTATATGTATAGTGGTGCTGAAGTCAGGAAGTGACACTGATCAAGTTCTAGAGGGTGACAAACACGCACTAGGACTTAATCCATATGATTGTATATAGTTAAGTTCATTCATTCATTCATTCATTTTCTACCGCTTATCCAAACTTCTAGGGTCACGGGGAGCCTGTGCCTATCTCAGGCGTCATCGGGCATCAAGGCAGGATACACCCTGAACGGAGTGCCAACCCATCACAGGGCACACACACACATTCACTCACACACTCACACACTACGGACAATTTTCCAGAGATGCCAATCAACCTAACATGCATGTCTTTGGACCGGGGGAGGAAACCGGAGTACCCGGAGGAAACCCCCGAGGCACGGGGAGAACATGCAAACTCCACACACACAAGGCGGAGGTGGGACTCAAACCCCCAACCCTGGAGGTGTGAGGCAAACGTGCTAACCACTAAGCCACCGTGCCCCCATATAGTTAAGTTTTGCTTGCGAATTCCTCTGATTGAAATTTGAAAAATTGTTCATGAGTATAGCAAGTATAGTGAACAGTGTAGTAAAACTGATAACTAATAATAAAACACATGCTGAAAGTTAGTAGAAAATGATACTTATAATAATCATAATTGCACATGCTGGAATCTTGTAGCCTCATGTAGGAAATTAAATGGGAAAAGTGTGTTATCTGTAAATTAGTGTGAGATCATTGAAATGCGTAGATCTTTATCTCAGATCTCATTAGAGCTTTATATGAGTAGCATGTGCTTCTGAGTTCACAAATAGCTGGAAGACGGTTTTTGGGATGAGGAGTCTTGGGCAGGTGAACCACACATCCAGGTTCTTCAAAAGTGCTCGGAAATTGTTGCAGGGTGGTGCAAAATTTGATATTAACACTAAAACATGCCACATGTGATTTAATTTATATGAAAACTTTTATAAAAATCATCTTCTGATTTTTAAGTATATTCATTCTAGCACCCCTCACACTGAACTATGAGTGCAGTTCTGTGGCTCGAATAACTCCAAGCACCTGCTGGGGGCTTCAAACTGTGCCATATATATATTCCATGTGAGTTTTAATCTGCTGGATATGAGTTATTTATCTGATTTATCAATTTAGTCTATTTGAATTATACATATACATTTTAATTTAAGTTATATATTTGAGTTTCATTTTCTGTTAAAAATTTAAAAAATGATTTTGAGTTTTTGATAAAAAGTTTTGGCCTCATACACAGAGTATAAAAAATGCTTTATTCCACCTTAAGTCCTCAAACCAATTACAAACATGTCTTCAAAAAAAAATAAAAAAATGCTAAACACACAGGGATTAGTGCAGTACAAATAAACTCAGTCCTGTTATTTGATCCGTTCTACTCAGATATTCACTAGGACCATATCGTCATCATACACCTGATGCTAAAGAGGCCACTCACAAGTTTTTGTTAACAGGTGAATATCCTCCTTCATGCCATGTAATCCAATATCTTTTATTTGGTTGATTCAAATGAACACATTAAAAAAAAAATTAAGAGAAACAAAAATATATGTTTTCTTATCAGATCAATAGATATAATTCAGTTTGATTAAATTTTATTTTAATGGACATTGTCTCAAAGTAGCTTTACAGAACATAAGAAACCCGTATTTATCCCCAGTAAACAAGTCTGAGGTGACTGAGGCGGCTATGGCGAGGAAGAAATGTTGAGAGGAACCAGACTCATCATAGATGAGTTGAGTTTTAATCTATTTAAGTTATCTCAGTTTGTTGCTTTTACGATATGCATTTGATCTAATTATTACCTTTATTTATAAGTATTGTTCTATATATCTTTTTTCAGCTTGAAAATAAGTTAACCTGCATTATTTATTTTATGAGTTATCTATTTGAGGGTTTTTTTTTTGTAGTTATCTATTTGAGTTTTTTGTAGTTATATGACTGATCTTTGAGCTGAATTTGTCTGCATGATATTTTTCAGTTTTAATCTATTCATCTCTATTTGACTTTTACTGATCTATTTCAGTGCCAATTTAGGTGAGTTATAGATTTGAGTCGGAATCTCTGAGTTTATTTAAACCCTTTGACATTTACTCTATTTGAGTTTTAAAATTAATAGAAATAGAAATACCTGCAGTTCTGTTAGCACACTTTCATAACTGTCTACATAAGAAGATCATTTCTTGCAGCAGTCTTAGATATAAATAACTTTAATTTAATCTAGCTCAAATTTCATTTCCGGAGATGTCGGATGACTGCGGCCTACTGGGGGCTGTTCTTTTGTTGGCACAATATCACAAAAGTTGCAGGAATTAGACCATGTTTCATGTAAATTATAAACGGTATCACAATGGTAAATGGGGCAGGTAATATGCATATGACCTACTGGGCAGGGGCTTGTTTCCATGCAGCTGAAGCTGATTCATCAATTGCTCTCAAATCACGGCTGGATTTGATGCCACTTATTCTATACGCATCAAGACAATCACATAAAAAATATCAACATAACCACACTTTATTAAGCAAGACAATCACAAACAACAGTACACAATAAGAAGAAAATAATTTCACGTTCGTACAACAACATGCAAAACAATAAGACATGAAACACAATCGCTCAAATGACGTGAGAATCAGAGTGCTGAACCCTTACGAGAGATTTGGACATTATGTAGTGGCCTGCATGCTTTCTTTTGGGCTTTACTGAGACTGCTCCTTCACACACACATACACACACACATTGTGTCTCAACGGGATTGTGACCTGTTGATGATGCCTTTGATCTGCGAGTCTTTCTCCAGCTGCTGCTGCCTCAGTCTCCTCTCGCTGTCATCCAGCCGGCTCTGGTACTGCAGCAGGATCTTGTTGGTCTGCTGCTCTTGGGAGTGCAGCCTGCGTTCATACTCCTCCAGCTTACGGTGGGACATCATCAGCCGTTCCTTCAGGGAGTGGATCTCCTCCTCATACTCACGCACCTGCACACACATACAAAGACATATAAAACACTACATTATTAACTTGGAACCTCTTTGTAACCTTTGCATTGACATTTACGGCTTATGAACTTTTGTATGAGTTTGAATCTGTCTATTTAGGTACTGACTAGAGCAGTGGTCTCCAGTCTTATATGGAAAGGGTCCGTGTGGATATAGGTTTTTATTCAAACCAAGCAGAAGCCATACCTGAGTCTAGCGAAAGCCAAGATCAACTGATTAAACAGGTGGAATCAGGTGTGACTCCTTTTTGACTGGTATGAAAACATGCACCCAGGCTGGCCCTTTGCAGAAAAGCTCGGACTTCTCTGGACTAGACGAGCACTGGTACAAACTATCATTCTATCTATTTCCATTCTTTCAGCTTATGGAATTAGATTTTTCAAATGCTCTGCGTTCTTGCACATTCAGTTGGGTGCCTTTGCATTTTTGTGTATAGGAAATGCACATTGTAAAAGAATTTATAAATTGAGATTGGTAGTTAAGATTATACTCACTAACGGACTCCAAATATTGATTTTATTCCAATTTTTAAATGTGACCGTTTTTCTCTGAGCACAGCACAGAAACAGCACTCCTTAGGTTTGCCAATGATCTTCTCCTTTCAGCTGACCCGGGTCTCATTGATATTCTCCTCCTTCTTGTCTTCACTGCTGCTTTTAATTCCATCAATCATTTTAACCAACATACAAAATCATACAAACCATTTTAATTTTAGTCTCTATTAAGCATCTGTAAGCATATGGTTCATTTGTTACCTCAAACAGACAGCAATTCTTCTCTATTGGCTAATTTGTATCTTGAACTGCTACTGTTTCTCAAGGTGTTCCCCAAGTTTCCATTCTAGGCCCCCAGTTATTTATTATTTATGTACTTGCACTTGGCTCAATTATTCAAAAGCATTTGCACTTTTATGCACTTGGATCCACGTCAGATGTACACCATCCATTTCACTTCCTTCCTTGTCCCTGCAAAACACATTATCCTTTCATATTACCAAACACCGAATTGTTTGATTGCCTGATTGGCACCATTGACACCATTAGCATTTATCTATCTGAAACCTTGGTATTCTTTTTGACTCACTCACGATTCACTCTGATATGTCCTCAGTTAACAAAACTGTCTTTTATTTCACATCTGCAACATTGCATAAATGTTTTGCATAAATGAATGAGTACCATACCCCAGTCAGTTACAGCTGTACAGTTCATCGTGCTGAGAAGCATGTTAGGTTAAATTCGTGCCAAAGTTAATAAGGAACAGAGCGTTTCCTGTTTATATTGTATAACAGTCTGTATATGCTACCTAAGGGAATATAAAAGCTCTCACACTGTCAGTTTAGAGTGAAAGAGAACATGGTTTGCATAAAAAAGCTATCATGTGGGGAAGCACACCATTGTACCAAACCCAAGACTACCTTTAAGAGGTGGTGTGCGTTTGGCTTGTACTGGAATTGTACTCACCCATGTTCAGGAATAAAAGTAACAATACATTTACAGCATTTGGCATACATCCCTATTCAGAACAACTTACATTTATCTTATTTATGTACAGTGTAAATAAGATGTTAAGGGCCTTGCTCAGGGGTCCAGCAGTGGCAGTTTGGTGGTGCTGGGATTCAAACTCACAACCTTATGATCAGGTGCACAATGTCTTAACCATTAACCACATCACATCCTGCCTGTGTGTTTTAGCCGATGACCAGCAGTTTGCACAACACACGTGTAGCATTAGTGGGCATGTTGTGGGACACAGAAGATTTGCGGTGCCTTACTGTGCATAACACATAAATAATAAATAATAAAGTCAATATACTTGTGCTTGCTCTCAATTCACATTTGTAATGAGGTAAGATGATATTAATGCAACAGGGTTTAACAGAATCAAGGGAGATGGAAACAAGACCGACACAGCCAGGGTGTAAGGAAGAACTCACACTCAGATTTGGATTGCAGCAAAAGTGCCCAGTGTGATCATCCAGTGTAATCATTCGAGGCTCAAGTACTACTCATTTTTCCAGTTCTGGTACATCTGGATTAGTGTGATGATGATGATTAGTGTGTAACAAAATATGAATGCCACTCCAATCCATCATGGATATTATAGATGATTTGTAAATGAAAATTGTCACTGACCCGGTCCAGCCGAGACTCGTCCATGCTCTTAGAGTGCTCCTTAAGTTTCAGGTCCTCTCTGTCCACACGCAGGCTCTCAATGTCAGCTGACAGGTGTGGCATGTTGGACACCCAGGCGACTGTCCGCTCAGATGCAGGGGTCGGAGGGTTCAGTGTGGAAGGAGACTTAGAGCCCTAAACACATGCACAGATAAACAAGTATGTGAAATAAAATCGTTTTATGCTTAAAAAAGTGGTTTTAAAAGATTTTATTAAAAAATATAAGTTAAAAATACAGGTCCATATGTCCCATTATATTATTAGCCATTTATACTTTTCCTTAGATATGCAGACATAACTAAATAATTAGCATTTACCAAGTGACTGTACTGTACATATTTGCATTGTAAACAGTGACCTGCTTTTAACTGCTGTCTTTTATTGAGTCGGCTGCTTATGATTGTTTGGTGCTCAACCAAGTAAATTATGAATAAAATACATTTATACCTGGACAATTAAAATCTTGCTTGTATCCTGACTTATAAAATTATATATACAATACATGAACATTTGAAATTCATCCTGCTTTTGTAGATAAATGTGTCTGTAGTCAGAAATGGGATGACTTAATCGTTTCATTAATATTATATCATTATAAGCAAATATGTCCATGACATTTGAAAACCAGCCTTCAGTGTAATTCCAGATTTTGCTAGTTTTATGAATAAGATGGTTGCTGCATTTTTTTTCCCCTGTCATTTTTAATTTTGTGAACATTTTAAAAAGCACTGGCATTGGCATGCATCACGTATTAAAAGAGGGTTTGGTTGACAGATGTGGTTTAGAGAGACAGATGTGAAAATGAGTCTCAGACCTCATGAAACCTCCTGGTTTCACTGATCAAAGTTAAATCTTTTGCATATGCGGCTTCATCAAAAATTGGCAGCTTGATATACCTTCTTGATATACCTTCTTTCAGGGGGTCTCACACACAAAACAGATTTGTAGTATATGAGTGTATCCACCACAAAGGCAATACTGTATTGTGTACAGTTGTGTGTGTACCTGCTTGTTAGTAGTTGGTTTTAGTAGGTGCTGTTGGTTGGATTGTTGGGCAGTTTTAGCAGGAGTATCACTCTGTGCATTCTCTGTGTTCTCACTAGCACCCCCCTGTTGCTGCTGGTTATCACTGGCCGTGCTGGATTGGTGAGGGAGACCAGGGGCAGGGCTGTCCTTAACGGAAAGCTGCTGCCGTGGTAATGGCCTTGCTCCAAAACTTGACTCAGGTGACTGAAGGAGGTTTCCGCTCTGGGGTCGGACCTTGGGTGGGGTGGAGTTAGCAGCTGAGCTGACTGACAGTTGGTGGGAAGGCTGAGGCTTTATGCGCTGTGTAGGAGGAGGAGCCATAGAGGCCTGACGAACAGGATGCATGGTGGCCGGAGGCGTTGCGACTGAGGCGGGTGTTCCGGTGCCAGTAGCAGTCTGAGGGGCCATACCCATTAATACCTGCTGATGGAGATTCTCCTGAAGATACAGAGAGATAAATCATGTACGTATATTATACACAAAAATAAATTCATCACAAGCCATCAGATCAAAGTATATTCAGCTGACATGCTCTTGCATTTATAAAAATTAAAGTCACAGAGAAACAGTGGTGCATCTGCTTAAATTATTTCTTATTTTTCAAGGGTTTTTCAGTTCTAAGTATTAAATTATATTTGCATTAGATCATACACAACTTATACTGACTTTCACTTCTATTTAATTTTTTTTTAAGTTTGCTCTTTTCTGACTTCCATAAGAAACCACATAAATTTTGTTAAAACTATTTAGCTCAAGGCATTCAATATTTGGTTTGGACTTCATAAACCCATTAGAATGCAATGCTAGGAACCTAAAACCCTGTTTATAGACATATGTTTAATATTTTATTGTATGGTAATGTATTCCAAATAATTATACAGTTCCTTTTTTTTAATTATTTCCAGTATTGTTTACAGCATACCTGCACCTGCAGTGATAGCTGTCGGCGTGCGTAGTCAGCCTGGTTGTGGCGGGTGTAGTCGTCACTGTAGCTGTGTGAGTGGACGATGCTCGGCTGCACAAGGCTGTTCTGTGTGCGCAAGGCTGAAAGATCTTCACTGCGAGAGAACCCGCCATGGCCGAAGGCTGGCACCCCGAAGCCTGCGTGCCCGTTCTCGGGCTCCGGGGCGAGTAGGAGCGGTGGGGCGTGTGAGGCATGGGGTGGACCATGGTACTGAGGCCCATCTGAAGCCAAGTGGAACAGAGGGTTCTGGAAGGAGAGTGGCACGTGCATGGCAGCTGCCGCATGCTGCTGTTGCTGAGAGAGCGAGTCTGAGGCCAGGCCACCCGAATGACTGAACCTCATGCCCCCGAGTCGCAGTGGAGCGCCCCCAAAACTGCCCAGTCCAGCGATAGAGCCCTGTGACGAGTTCAGCATGTCGTTAACAGAGTGCAGGTTGGAAACGCTGTTGATGCGTGAGTCCTGCAGGTCCATCATAGATACACTCTTATTCACACTCAGGACCTAGGAAACACAGGGCCAAAAATCAGAACCGGAATCTGGTTGGAGACATTTGGATGGTTGTGTAGTCAGAAACATACTATTTGAATATAAATCAGGTTTTAATATAATTATAGTAATATAGTAGTATAATAATAGTATAGTATAGTAGTACTTGGCCAATTTTTGCTAGTCTGATGTTTGGTTTTATTTTATGGTAAGTTTGAGCCTTGCGAGAAAGAAAGTCTAGCTCAGTCCAATCACATCCAGCAGTCACATACAGTCATGCCAAAGTCACGTCAAGTAAAGTCGAATTCAAGTGCTATGAAGTCAGATCAAATCAAAACAAAACAGGTCTAGACAAATCAAGTCAAGTAAAGCCCAAACAAGTCAACTCTAGGCAAACAAACTCAAGTCAGGTCAAGTCGAGTCAAGCTGAGCCCATTCAAATCAAGCCAACTCCAATCAAATGAAATCAAGTCAGATTAGATGAGTTCAAGCCACATCCACTCAAGTCTCATCTAATCTAGCCCAGCCGAAATAATTAAACTGGTACACATTGTTCATTTATGGATTTTGTTTCACAGTTTTCATGTAGATTTAGTCCAAAGTATTCATCTTTCAGTTAAACCTTCAGTTCATTGTAAAGTAATTATTCTCCTAAACTTTTCATACTCTACATTACCACAGTTAGTTTGACTTGATTTATGCTCCTATAAATAAATATATAAATGAGTGCAACTTCTGTAATTTCTTACAGTACATACAAGGGTGTATAGATTGTCTTTTCTGTTTCTGGTGTGTGTTCCCGACATACCTTCGGGTCTGGCTCGGTGATGTCAGAGCTGCTTGTGCAGTAGGCAGGACTCGAGCGGGCTAAAGGTGGGCGTGCCACATAGAACACTTCTTTGTTGCCACGGTGATCTCTTTCAAAACCAGCCATGCCCGGGTGAGAGAGAGCTCCGCCTCCGGAGGTAGGAGATGGTAGACGAGATATATCTATAGAACTATAAACACAAACAGAAATGGGTTTGGAATTGAAATCCTCTTTTAGGATGTCCTAATTATAAGTGTATAAAGTATATAATTTAAATTTTAATACAGTATTTATATTACACCATACAGTAGCAGTAGCTGAATATAAAACCATCTGAAATGTGCCAATGTGTACAAAAGGCATAAAAACAAGTCGAAGGATATTGGCAAGTGTATATTAGGATATTAATGGTCGATGTTGATGATATTAAATATATTATGCTTACATTCTTTCTTTAACTTAAGGAGTTATTTGGATTACAAGAATTTTAGTTATGTTTTAAATACAGCAGTCAACAATCAGTAGTGTAGCTGCACATCACAGTGTTTTGGTACCTGTTCTGCTCCCTCATCATCAGGCTCTGGAAGTCATTAGTGGCTGGGCGGCTGTAGGGTGGCCGTGCGATGTGGCGTTCAGGCGGCTGGTGACTTGCCTGCCGGTGCAGCTGTGGGTTCCTTAGAGCCACACTGATGTCATTTAGCAAGCGTGGCAAGGGTCCTAGCTTCAGGATAGCATCCTGGCACAGAAATAAGACTTATAATCATTGTTTTTATACATATAGTCATATACGTATAGCCATAGTAATGTCTTTAAAGATGTATTATTTTAGTAAGTGTCCCTATAGTTTTTCTAGTGATATCAAGCTAGGAACAATTGTATTAAACATTCATCCAAAACTGTGTAAAATGTGTTTTATAATTTATAGATCCTTTCCATAAAATTAATTGGAGTGCACACACTGGTTCAAGTAGAAAAATGTCACAATAATATTTTGTTCCGGTGAGTTCCGGTAAGGGATGAGACGTGTGAACGATTTGTGGAGCTTGCAATTTAAATATTCATAGAATCGGGAATTATTAATGAATGTAAAATTGCCTTTTGTTCTGGAACCGATGACATTTATTTATTCAATACAGAAAAGATTATCTTCGAAACGGGTTTCGGGTAACCATTTAATAATTTATCTGTGGCCATTGCTACAGAGGTGGAACTTGTATGTATGTACGAATGTAATTCATTTGTTCTTGTACATTTATTTTGACTTTCACCTAATACAACAGATGTGCCAGCAAGAATAAGACCTAATATACATCACTGTAATCAATCTGTTGTGAGAGTTAGGTAGTAACATTGAACTAGACGTGATGGTTCAGTGGTTAAGGCTTCTTTTTACTGATCAGAAGGTCGGGGTTCAAGCCCACAAGCTGCTGAGATATCAATGTTGGGTCCTTAAGCAAGCAAGCCCTCTTAACCGCACCTGCTCTAAAGGGTGCTGTACTATGGCTGACCCTGCACTCTGACCCCAGGTTCATGCTCACCTGGGATATGTGAAAACTTAAAGCATTTCACTGCATGTATGTGACTTTGAATTTGATTTAGACTGCATGGTGAGATTATCAAGCTAGCTAAAACAAGAAATTAGGAATAAAATTAGCATTAGTTAATGGTTTCTCACATTGCTCCTTGGTGAAAGAGAGAATAATTAACCATCAGGAATTAAAATTAGTGTGTAATTTGAGGTTTTTTCCCCTTTGTGAATCTTTCTTGTACTTTTAATGAGTAACTTTTAGTGAGTTTTAACATGTCCAGCCTAAAAAAAAGTTGTTGTTTTCTTACTGCGTAAAAACAGTCGCACTTATGACATCAGAAAAGCATTGATATCATAAAAGAAAACAGGTTTTTGAAGTAGTTTGAATACGTATCCACCGTACTAAAGAACAAATCCATTCTTGTGCACTGAGATGTGCTACTGAAACAGAAGTGATGCCATAAGTGGACATTTATTGTGCTATTGAATCTAGGGATACATTCACTGTATTTATAGATGCAAAGCACTTCACAAAGTTGACTTTGTGACTAGTGACTCACGTAGGAGGCAGACACTGCTTTATTGAAAGGAACAAGCATGAAACCATAACAACAGGATCTGATAAATGCATGTATGTTTGCAGTCTGAAGTATTATCTACATGAAATTAAAAACTCTGAAACCCACCCTATGTAAATACAGGCTACATCTTATTTATTCAGTTGTTGTTGAACTTATTTTTTCATAGGGAGAATTCACTTGGTCAAAGTGGCCAGATGACGAATGACCTCTCTAAGCTTGTGGTTCTCAAAGTAGGGTCTGAGGAACGCCAGTGGTCCATGAAGCACGGTAAAGGAGACCCTGACTGTTTTTGACTATTTTTAACAGTGGAAATCTTAATAGCTCAAAGGAACTTTTTTCAACAGTTTAAAAACTTTCCATACATACAGTCTGAATGTTTTCTATGTTTTGGATATTCTGTGATGGCAATAAAGGTTCTGTTTTTAATATAAGTTGAAATTTTGGAATATATTTAGCATTTTTGTCATCTGAGTGAGGATTCCATCATTTCATACATTCCAAATACAGATTTGTTAATCAAATGTCAATCATCTAAGAAAAATATGGTAATAAATGTGTGTTAGCCTGAGCAAACTGTTCACATGGTAAACCGTTGCCAATTATAACTCCTGATATCCATAATTCCTGAACTGAAATCTACATCTCGTTTGCATATTTTGTTCTCTTTTGTATATCAGCCACAATTAAGTTCTAACATTTGTAACTTTTTATTACCCACAAAAGTAAATAAACAGGGAAAATTACTTTAATGAAAGCTGTGGCACATGTTAGCTAGCTAATCCCATTTAGGCAAGTTAAAAAGCAAATGTCTGCTTTAGGCCTTCATTTGTTACCTTGCTTAGTTGGGCCATGACTTCCCAGAGCAGGCTGTGTAGGATGGAGAGCTCTCGGCCGAGGTCGATGTAACCCTCAAACGCCCCTGCGTTACTACCACAGTCCACATTACTGATCTCATAGAGGAACTGCTGCATGGATCCCCACTCCATCTCCAGGAACTCATTCATAAACATCATATGATCCTCTTTACCACTAAACCTACAGAATACACAGAGCAAAGAGGAGTGTGGGAGAGAGAGAGAGAGAGAGAGAGAGAGAGAGAGAGAGAGAGAGAGAGAGAGAGAGAGAGAGAGAGAGGTGGAGCAAAAAGAGAGAAAGGAAGAGAGAGAGAGAGAGAGAGAGAGATAGAGAGAGAGAATGGAAAAAAGAGGAAAGCAAAGGTAATAGGGAAAGAACAGATTGACAGAGGGAGAGGAATTGAAAAGAATGATAGAAGACAAATATGACAGAACAAAGAAAGAAAGAGGAAAAGGACAGGTAGATGAAGGGGAAAGGGGGTTGAGTGGTCGATGGATGACAGAGAAAAGGAGGGATTAAAGAGAAAGAGAGACAGATGATGAGCGCGATGCTGACACAGACAGAACAGCGATAGAGCAGAAGTTAAACTCATCACCACACTCACTCACAAACACTCATCAGTGCTGGACAGCAAAGCTAAATGAGAATGTTTAAGATAAATTGTGATGGAAAGCATGGTACATATAAAAGCCAGAACTATACAGTTATTATGAAAGAGCCAGGAACAGGACAAGTGTAACAGGGACGAGAGTGGATTCTGAATAATGAGCATACAGGGGAGATCCTAATGCAATGTGTCTGGTCAGTGGAACTAAATCATATTTGATAGTGGAGCTTGGATTTCAAAGAGTAAAGGTTTGGTTAATGATGAAGATTGGTTTTAAAGGGTTCTAAACATCGGTCCTAAATGGTGATTGTGCAAAAGTCAATGAAATATTGTTCCAGGGCAGTCTAATGACTGTGGTTTTACATTCAACAATGAATATAGGTAGGCTTTTGTGTAACAGTTAATAAAGTAGTCAGTAATAGTTGCCACGTGGTATGGTCCTGGATGGTAAGCATGTTTTTGGTTGGGACACTGGAAGTAATGATAATGATTTGGACCTTGAATGTTAGTGGGTTGGCTAGGGTTGCCAGGGATTAGTTATTATGATAAAGTCATGAATTTTGAGTATGGGTTGTGGAGAGTAGGGATTAAGGAAAGTGCTGATATGGTTCTGTCAAATGAGCAAGGTTTGGGCATGCATAGTAACAACAGGATGGCAGAGATAGTTAGGTTGGGTAGGGATGCCAGGGGTCTTGATGATAGGCATGGCCTGAATGGTTAGGTTGGGCCAAAGATGACAAAGATTAGTGAGTATGATATGGGCATGGCTAGTGACTATGTGTTGGGTCGGGGTGGTTAGTCGGTAAAAAAGTGATGCCCTGGATCTTAATCATTAGTATGGCCTGGTCTGGCTAGGTTTGATTTAAAAGGATGCTAATGACTAGTGATTATGGTATGGGTTTGGATGATAACTAGGGGTTGGGCCTATGTAACTAGTTTGGGTTGACTAAGCATGCACTGAATCTTAAGAATGGGCATGGCTTGGATAACTAGATTTGCTATATTATGCAACTGAATGATTAACATGGTTAGGGCCTCAATAGATGAAAGGGATGAAAAGGGACATAGTTATTATAGTAGGGGCCTAGATAATGTATGAGTTGTGTAAGGATGTGAATATTGATTGAGGACAATAGGTTTAGTAGGGATGCTGAAGTTCAAAAAGAGTAGTTTGGATACGGCCAGTAAATATGATTTGGAGCTTGCTTAAGTAAGCTTGAGTAAGGACACTGGAATTTAATCATGATTGCCTGCCACTTGAATGGTATGTAAGGTTAGGGTCTCTGGCAAGTATTGATTGGGTAAATATACTGAGGTTTTGTGAGTATGGATTGGGCCTGGACAGCGAATATGGTTTGGGCCTGGATGGTGAGAATGGATCCGGCCTGGATGGCAGTGGACTCTAGTGACTGACTTGGAGAAGCTGGCCAGGCTCTGCACCACCTTGGCGATGAGCGTGAGGGTTCGGGATGTGCGCTCAGATGGGTACTCCTGCGTCAGGTTGAACAGTGATGGAGACATGATGGCTGGGCACAGGAAGCGCAGGAATAGCGAGGAACTGATGAGCCGGTCTGCAATATCCTCACGACCTCTTTCAGCACAACGCACACGCCATGATGCAAATACTTCCTTCAGCTCCCGTGGAAAAACACTGTAGAAAGAAAGAGAAAGATACAGATATAAAGAATAAATAACAGAATATAAAGAATGTAGTATATATTCTTAATAAAAATCATATAATGTAGAATGACTTATTTCTGAGTTGTTTTTGCTTTTTTTTTTTTTAAATCCTCTTCAGCACATTAACAAATGCAGGGGGACCAAACTGAAATCCTCAAATATCTCAAGGTCCTATTATTAGGGGATTACTCCACCTAGTATTACCTGTAAATGTATTTAAGCTCTTTTCATTCCTCTACTTGATGTGTTCCACTAGTCTTATGTTTGTACAACCTTTTGATGAATCTGCAGTAGTTTTTCCAGTTTAGCAGGCACAGTATGACAGAAATAGAAATGAGAGGGGATAGAAATCATACCTCTAATTCACTTCTATATTTACTTCTATACTTCTCTCACACTATATAACTAAAATTCTCAAAATGTGACTAAGGAGTGTAACTTTAATGCCTTTGCTGTGCTTGTTTTGTGGCCAGTGACAATATATACCCCTTAACAATTCTTTAATATCACTACCACTATCATGGTATGGTGTCCAACAAGGCTTTGTTCTAGGGCCTCAACAATTTAGTTTTTTTCTTATTTATACTGCACCCAGATAATTATAAACATCCAGTTAGATGCTATGGCAATAGAAGTGAAATACCAATTCAATGTCTCAGCCAATTGAAATAACAAACACCAACAGAGATATCAAATGAATAGATATGGTCTAGTGGATAGGCAGTGATGTCTTTGGGCACTCTGCCACCATCTGTTTCTCATTTTTTATTTGTATTGCTATATATAATCTCCATTTGTCAGATATAACAAAGGGTGGTACTCTGACATAGTAACCCTGCTAGACAAACAGACTGGCATGTTTAATAGATATTCAATCAGTGTGGTCAATGTAGATTATGTCCTCATTTTTCCTCATGTTCTTCCTCTTTCTTGTTTCCCTTGTACTTGACACTTTTAGCTTGATTACACTGACCTGGATTACTGACTGCAGTAAAACTTGAATATAGTGAGAGTTCCTAACAGTATGGTAGTATTTTTAGACCAGCACACATTAGGTAGTGTGAAAGGTCTTAAAATTGCTGAAAAGTGAGGATTATATATTGTAAAGTATGGACAAGCTTGTTTTCTTATTGAAAATATTGGGAGCACAGGGAAAGATATATCATGGGAGATCATGGAAGAGATATACCAATGGGAGTTGATGATCTTGCAAAGTGCAAGTTCACAGCACATGCGTAGGTTGGCCTGGTGGTCTGGGAGCATGGAAGGTGGGGTTCGCATGGGGTCCACCTCACAATTTTCCTCTGACTCATACAGTGCACGAATAAACTCACCTGCACATACAGATCATTATCAACAATGGCAATCATCAACATAATGCATGACAGTTTTCCATATGTAGTTAACCAACAAACAAGATGAGTGTCATCACAAGCATCATGCTCTAATTTTTGAGCAAATATAAGAGATTGCTTACTCCCCCGCTGTACAACCCAGCTTTGTCTGACCAGCTAGCAGATGCCCAGATACAGGCTGAGCTGATCAAGCTGGTAAACTATCCTTGCCAGCTGGCAAGTTTCCTTTCTTCTTTTCTCTTCTTATTTCTTACTGCCTTATTATTTGTCTATACTGTTCATTTATTAACTGCCTTGCTGTTGTGTGTAGTCAGACCAAGCTAGATGTTTCAGCAGGGTAATTATCATCGCATCCCTAAATGACTACGTACCAATGGTGTCTTTAAGGTAGCGATGTCCAACAAGTTTGAGGTACTCCTCTATGGCTTTGGTCGCCAGTGTGTTCTCCCTGAAGATCAGGTGTTCTCTGTCTATGAACCGATCTACCTCACTCAATGCCATGTCCGACAGAAAATCCTGCACAAGAAAAACAACTCCTCTCAAACCTAATTCAGCCTCTGCCAAACACATTTAAAATGCTAAACAGCTTTGAGTTTCTGGTGTGCTTAGAGGTTCAGGGCACAGTGGTTTCATGTAATACAAAAGAAAGAGTAATCTGATCTCCCAAAATAACCCTCAAATATTATTTTCAGAAAACCTACTGAGTCTGTACCTTTGTTGTCCTAAGCTAATCACGCCTGTTCTGTTCTGAAAGGGGCAAAGTAGTGCAAAGTCGACTCACGAACCTTGGCCTTGCCAGTGCTCTGTAGGATGTGCACTAGGGCACAGGCCACTTCCTCCTTGCTCTTCACACTCAAGAGTGGCTCCAGGACGGCACATAGAGTGCGGTAATTATTGGTTACATACTCTGCAAACTCCTTATACAGCTCCATGGGCAGGATGCTCATAGTCTGGTAGCGTGATTTGAGCCTCAGTGAAGCATTAATGACCTTGCCACTGCCCACACCACCGCCCTTTGCAAGGACACTGGGCTGAATGACTGGGTACCATTGCTCCACAAACTGACGGCCTGTGATGCTTGAGATGGGAATGCTGACCAAGCCAAGATATGTGCTTTTCTCCTGTTGAAAACACACACAGATATATATTATTATATTTTTACCTATCTTGATAACAATAGAATATATTTGTCCAGCTATCAGACCTTGCGACGCTTCTTGTCCGTCTCCTTGTAGAGGTGCAGGCGCAGGCTTCGGATAGCAGGAAGGTTGTTGAACTCAAAGTGCTCACCCCAGAATACTGTGTCTGTTCGAGGCTTGCTGGTGGTGCGAGCATACAACATGTCATCCAGACACAACTCGCAGTAGTAGCGCTTTTTAGGTGGAAGATCCCGTGCCTCGATAATCCACAATTTAAGAACATTGTCCACCCGACGACTGTTATCCTGCAATGTTAACAAAATGCTGAAAACATGCAAGATATCACAGTCTCCCTTATCATTTATTTCATATCAAATAATACATTTAGTCAGTTGCCAGTTACCCTGAAAATCTCAAAAACAGATAAACCTCTATATTTCTGGCTTTATGAAGAAAAGAATCCAAGTTTGGAAAATGATCCCACACCCTAGGGACCCTGCCCTTTTTCTTAATCCCAGTGCCACATTGCCAGAATATATATTGTAACATGATTGGCTTCTGTATATTATGATGCAAAAACAGTCTGTACGAAGAATGAGGAGAACTGTTGAATATAAGAAATGTCATAGAAACTATGAAGATGTAAATTTTGTTTCATTTTAAAGTCCTCTAAAGTTTTTAAAAATTTTCACAGATAAATAACTTTATAAAGTTTAGTGAAAGGGTACTTTAAATATAAAGAATTAGATTTACACTGATCTGAAATTACAGCAACTATGGGAATGTATGCAAATGAATGCTTCTAGTCTCAGCTAAAACTGCCTTCTCATGCTAGGCTTCTTTTGACATATATAAAGTGCACCTAAATAATGGTAATAACAGCTTATAAAGAAGAATACAAGTACTTAATTCAACTACTGTATAAAATCTGGATAGCATAAGAGCATAATCTACAATAATGTGGCAATGACTCATAATTCTAAAGTGAGTTTGGGGGTCATTCAAGGTTCAACATGACTAATCTAATCAGACTGCAGTCTTTACTCAGCTATATCCATAATAATCACACTGGCTAATGAGCCTAGCCCCAATACTCTTTTCAATAAATGTAGCAAACAGCTGCACAAAATTAAATTGCTTTTCTAGCAGAAGAGTGCATTCGCTGCTTTACTGCCATCACAACATTCTTTTTATTTAAATTTCCAGCTGTAGTCAGTGTTTCAATAACAAGACCATTTTTGTGTGTTTTTTTAAACAATCTTCTGTCCTCCACACAGTTACAGTGTGTTACATCACTTGCTTCATTTCCCTTGCTGCTTTCTTCAGGGAAGGAAGCTGTGGATTTTTCACCAGAAGCAATTTTGCCAAGTTAGTTTCTGTAAGTTTAATGTTTGTTGCTTATTATCTTGTTACAATGAAATGGTCAAGGGGTAGGATATATGAGGCAGCAAGCGAACAGTTCTCAGTTCTTTAAGTTAACTTGTTGAAAATTGATCTGACTGACTTCCATAGGTGAAATTGTGACAGCTAAAGACTGGGCTTGTTACTCAAATGTGGTGTCATGAATCAACACTATAACAGAAAACCATTTAGTTCCTTATCCAGATCTTTTCAAGTAAGTAAGTGTATGCCACCAGAACCTACAAATTTTACTCTTTTTCTTCTACTTTGGGTTTTTCCCGTTAGGGGTCGCCACAGCAAATCATGAGTTTCCACCTAACACTCTATCCTCATCATTCTCTACTCTCACACCAGTTACCTTCATTTCCTCATTTAACACATCCATATATCTCCTCTTTAGCCTTCCTCTTGACTTCTGCCCTAGCAGTTCCATCTCCAACATCATTCTACCAATATAACCATCTTCCTCCTCTGTACATGTCCAAACCATCTCTGACCTTGTCCCCGATACAGTCAACCTGAAAACTAATCCTGTCCATCGTTATTTTAGAGTGGACGAAGATCACACAAGATGTAAGGAAGTCATTCAGAGCAAAGGCTTCTACACTTCTGCTGATTCTTGACAGCTGTAACCAACCCTCAAAATGTTGAGTCGTAAATTTATTTTGTGCTATAATGGTAATGTCCTTTAATTTAGATTACTCTGTTTTCTTACTCTATTCCTTGGACATTGCCTTGGACATTTTGTAAAACATGCTAGTAGAATAGTAGCATAATTACAGCTAATATCCTTTAATATCACGTTTGAGCTCTGCAAAAGTATCATCTGTATTCTACTAGTCCTACTGCCTCTCATAGTACCTCTACTCAATATTTCGGGATATATTTCTTTAGATTTGCACCTGTGCTTTGGGGCAGTTAAAAATATATATTCATCTCATCTGGAAATCTAATACCGGGTGTCACATATAAAGCATTCGAATTACATAACGACACAAGAATGCATATCTATACACAACATTTCACATTCAGTTCTAGTGTCTGAGGTCCAGCCTCCCACGTTTCCCACCTTGTTGGGTTTAACAGCTCGCTGGAGGTTCTCGATCCACTTGTCCCGCTCAGCAGCCGATCGGCAGGCGAAACACTTTGTGCCTGAAGCTGTTGTTACCTAAAGAACACACAGACACACACACACACACTAATACATACACATATTCTGAAAGGTCATGTTTACAGTGGTACAAGTATTCACCTGAGCTCTTGGTTGCTTTGAGTTATTTCTGGTTACTGGCGCTTAGTGTACAGACTCCTCTGAAATCATTCTTGTGTTATATTCATAGATTTATTGCTGCTCTATGCAATGTTTTGCACTAACCAAACACTGATGGATACGTTTTAAGAAACTCGCCCAACTCCAGGACCTGTTGTATGTATACTGAGATCACATGGCACTTTAAGTGCCCACAGGTTGACTCCATTCAAATAATTATTGACTCCATTCAAATAATTATTGAGTTATTATTACTAAGTGTTGGATGCGGTAGCCTAGTGGTTAAGGTGTTGGATTACCGGTCATGAGTTTGAATCCCAGGTCCACCAATATACCAAAGCTTGGCCCCTGAGCAAGGCCCTTAACCCTCAATTGTTCAGTTGTATAAAATGAGGTAAAAATTTAAGCTATGGATAAGGGTGTAGTGCTCATTGTTAAATATTTTAAGCAGAATTAATGTATGTAGGGCTCAATAAATTTATTTGTAAATAATTTTTCAGATTATACTGATTGTACTTTATTCAATATTAAAGTCTATTTTGTGGAGTAGTTCAAGGTTATTTCTGCTCACACACACACACACACACACACACACACACACACACACACACACACACACACACACACACACACACACACAGACACACACACACACACACACACACACACTCAAACACACCTCAAAGCAGTACTCCTGGCCGAGGATGCTGGAGTGGACGGGCTTGATGATGGCATCCTCGTCCAGCGTGAGGTCCAGCGCCTCGGCCGCGCTGCTTGGCGACAGCAAAGACTCGTGGGAATGAGACTCCTTGAAGCTCTGCATCAGACGTGTTCTGCAGCAAGAGAGCCGTAAAAGAAGGAAAAATAATAACACAGCAATAACAATATAACAGTTAATGGTTCCCCTTTGGTTTATTATGGTGTGTTGTTAGTGCTTATTGTATATTAGTTCTTAGTGTCTGGAAAAGCAGCCTGTCAGATGCCGGTCTTGGACACGCTTCTCATTATAAATCAGATAACATTCAGGTTACAGACCAGAATATTTCATAAAATGTATAAACAAAAAAAACCCATCAAACACTAGTGCATACATGATAATATATTAACCTGTTCTATAATCTGTACAAATTTTTTTTTATTAGCCTTGTCTTCCTGCTTCTGCATAGAATCTGATCTGACCTGACCTGATCTGATCTAATCTGATCTGATCTGATCTGATCTGATCTAATCTAATTATTTTTTGATATGTTCTGATCTGCTTTAACAAATTACGCGATTCAATTAGTTTAGACCAAAGGTGCAAAGTACATGGCAAAAAACTAATTATGCAAATTGATTCATTTAACATTTGCTCCAGCCTGAGTAAGTCACTTGGGGAACTTCAACCGTGTCAACAAATCAATACTTAAAGGGAGGTATTTACAGACGTCTGTTTCCACCATTTAAAGAAGACCATAATTTTCCGCTCCTGTTTCACGAGCCAATCACCTGCACTGTGTCCACTGAATATGAGGAAATGTACAACATTTAACTCAAGCAGCAAACTATCACTGCTTATTCGGGATCAGATCAGAACCTGGATTACGTGTCTTAATCTCTGAAAGTGGTAGATGTTCGGTCATAAATTATTGAATTGTTTTCTAATAAAGAAATAGATTTATATCATTTAAGGCTAAGAATAACAAGAAATAAGTGTGTTGTTGCATATTTCTGTGCTGAACCTTTCTTTTTTTCTGCATTAATATTAAAATTGATTATTTATTTTATTATATAGATTCTTGTATACACTTTCATTATATACAAATCCCTACAGTACTTTTGACTATTGCGGAGGAACTTATTTAATAACTTATCTATAAAAATTTTCTCTGTATAAATATTTACATACTTATTTATACCTTATACATCATTACACAATAACTAACTTATTTCTTATTGTCACCTTGACTGCGATTGTTTTGGGGTTTTAATTAAGTCATTTATTTTGATTCTTAAAATTGAAATTTAACTTCTACCAAATTCTATGTGAATTGCACTGTAATAAAAGAATCTTGAATCTTATATCCTGAATTTCTTTATGGCTGCTTTGTGATAATGTCCTTTATTTAAAATGCTAACTAATAACAGTAGTTTGTCAGCCAATATTAACTAATGCTGTTAATTCACACTATTTCATAGCAGAAAGTCTACGTATATTTATATGGCTGAGAATTTTCTGGTGTAATGAACATAGATTGTCTTAAAGGAGAGTAAAGATAAAGCCCCCGGCTCAGCCGTACGACCAGCAGATGTCACGCACTGCTAAAGGAGTCGATCCGATGAGTCTCGGTCCAGTACAGCGCAGCCGGTCGTGTCAATTAGGGTTAGAAATCTCAAGTTGTCTCATGATAAAATCCAATCGAGGTGAGGATATGAATGTAAAACTGTAGTGACCTTGATTTCTGATTTCCGGCATCGTCCATTATTTATAAACATATCATACATGTATCTCACACACCGGGCCCAGAAGAAACAGTAATAAAGATCAGGACTTGCTTTTGTTTTTGTGTCATGATGTATGATGTAGATTCACAAGCAATTATTTTGTATGTATGGATACCTTATGTTTGGCTGTCTCTCTCTCTCTCTCTGTGTGTGAGTGTGTGTGTGTGTGTGTGTGTGTGTGTGTGTGTGTGTGTGTGTGTGTGTGTGTGTGTGTGTGTGTGTGTGTGTGTGTGTGTGTGTTGCCTACCTTTCCTGGTCAGCACTGCGAAATCGTGGGAGAATCATGTGGCGGAAGCTTCCGGTGCGGTCAAGTTTGGGCTGGCTCTTGGCTCGCTTAATTGAGCTTTTCAGACGGCGGCTAAGAAAACTCTGATGCACACACACACACACACACACACACACACACACACACACACACACACACACACACACACACACACAGATTGATACATTAGAAGTGACACAATTCAGATGTTTGTACTGGGTTCACTGGCATCTTTATTGTATGTAGAATTGTTTGTTTATTGTTTGTCCCTGTTTGCCTTTGTCTCTTTTTGCCTTCATCCCTGCTTGCCTTTGTCCATGTCTGTCTTTGTCCCTGTTTGTCTGTGTCCCTGTTTGTCTGTGTCTGTGTCTCTGTTTGTCTGTGTCCATGTATGTCTGTGTCCGTGTTTGTCTGTGTCCCTGTCTTTCTGTGTCTGTGTTTGTGTGTCCGTGTTTGTCTGTGTCCGTTTTTGTCTGTGTCCGTGTTTGTCTGTGTCCCTGTTTGTCTGTGTCCATGTATGTCTGTGTCTGTGTGTCTGTGTTTGTCTGTGTCTGTGTTTGTCTGTGTCTGTGTTTGTCTGTGTCCCTGTTTGTCTGTGTCCATGTATGTCTGTGTCTGTTTGTCTGTGTCCATGTATGTCTGTGTCTGTGTGTCTGTATTTGTCTGTGTCCGTGTTTGTCTGTGTCCGTGTTTGTCTGTGTCCCTGTTTTTCTCTGTCCATGTATGTCTGTGTCTGTGTTTGTCTGTGTCCGTGTTTGTCTGTGTCCCTGTTTGCCTGTGTCCGTGTTTGCCCATGTCCCAGTTTGTTTGTGTCCCTGTTTGTCTGTGTCCGTGTTTGTCTGTGTCCCTGTTTGTCTGTGTCCGTGTTTGTCTCTGTCCCTATTTGTCTGTGTCTGTGTTTATTATGATTATAAATCGTGTTTGTTTAGCTTTCCCAGTGTTTGGGCCAAATTTTTACCCTGAGAATCACAGCTCCTCGCTAACAATCCCTCTCTGGAAGTTCTACTGTTCATTTAATTAAAAGCCAAAGAAAGTTTTTTCTTTTTTTTTTATTCTTTTTAATTTAAGCCTCTGAATCACAAATTGTTTACATACCAGAAAGAAAAGGGAAGCAGTGCAGAAAGACTGAGTCTTGATAAAGCATTGAGATTTTGTACAAACACTTATTTCCTCCACAAAGAGAAAAAATGGAAGCTTAATGCCAAGGCTAAAGGATTCATTGTAATGAAATACAGCTGCACAAGTAGATGTTACTAGCAGCCATGATAGTGTTTGTGGCTCGAGGAAAGCACAGTTATGTGGCACTGTTTTGGAAATATTCAGGCCCTGATTTACAAACCTCCCACATAAAGGGAGTTCATTTGTGAGTGTGAATGTGGAGGCACACTGTGTGCTAAAAGTGTGTAAGTTAGAGGTGATTTACAGAGAATAACTGCGTGCCTCATGTGGAGTGTAACGTGTCAGCGGTTTTTTGTGTCTGCTAGCTACAATGCGTCAAGATCTCTAAGAGGCTCACAGAAGAATCAGAAGAACAGATTAAAATGCTGAACAACTGTAAAAAAATAAAAAATTAAATAAGAATGTTTATCCTTTCTGAAGGTGAGTGTGAATCTATTTTGGCATCAGGGTTGTGTACCTGTACTGAATCAATCTTATATGAATGAAATGTAAAATTTTATTTAAGGGCATTGGGTATTGAATAAGGGCATTGAGAACACTCACACACACTTACACACTCTCACACACACTCATTCACACACACACATTCAAACACACTCATTCACACACTCAATCACACATGCACACACACACTCTCAATCACACACTCATTCACAGGCACTTATTCACACACACACACACACACACACACACACACACACACACACACACACACACACACACACACACACACACACACACACACACACACACTCAATCAATCAATCAAACACTCATTCACACACTCATTCACATACACTTATTCACACACACATTTACACAGTCACACACACACACACACACACACACACACACACACTCACACACATACACACACACTCATTCACACACTCAATCACACACTCATTCACACTCTCATTCACACTCTCATTCATACTCTCATTCACACACTCATTCACATACACTCATTCACACACACTTACACACACTATGGAACTCTGGAGCAGTGCAAACAGCTGTGCTGCATTAATACTGATAACATCCTCATTGTTTAATTTTCCGATTAGTGAAAACCCCATGAACAGTATACATTTAAACTGGACTTCTACAGATCTAATACCTGACCTTCTTGTGTGATAATCTCTGGTCCCAAAGCACTGTGAGGTTTAATAAATCATACCTTGGTGCAAAACTGATCAATCTGCATTGGCTTCCCTTCGACCTGAGCACTTTTATGTGGAAATGTGAGACATTTCTGAATCTCACTAACATGCCTTTAATAAATCAGAGCCTTAGCATTTTGTTCTTGAATAAAACCTGATGCAGCTCCATTTAACTATTATCGGCCAAAAATATTTGACAATGAATAAAAAGTAATAAATAGAACAGAGTAAAAGTGTTTAATAATCTTATATTACTTTGATAATATTCTCATCAAATGTAAAAAAAAAAGTGTCATTTACAGTCACTTAAATTAAATTTTTGTTATTATATTGGAGGAAATATTTTTGTCTCGTCCAGATATCTGGTGTTGGAGTGGAATTGTACTTTAAGATTAAATATGACACTAGAGGTATGTTTTTTATTTTTTTTTATTTTTTTTTTTTTATAAATGACCACCAGATAGCACTGGAGATGAACATAATAATCACTGCTGCTGTTTCTGTCTTGGTGACTCATACTCAGATTCTGCCTACACTCTCTCTCTCTCTCTCTCTCTCTCTCTCTCTCTCTCTCTCTCTCTCTCTCTCTCTCTCTCTCTCTCTCTGTCTCTCTTCCTCTCTCTGTCTTGAGCACTTATATAGATATTGTACACCCACTCTAACCCCTCCCTCCATCTCTCTCTCTCTCTCTCTCTCTCTCTCTCTCTCTCTCTCTCTCTCTCTCTCTCTCTCTCCCTCCATCTCTCCCTCTGTACCTAAAAACACTGCAGTTCATCTGTGCCTGCTTAAAAGCACCTGCTATCCACTAATTTCCAGGTGCCTCTATATAAATTCGTGCTAGTGTCAGCTATAATTACTGTACCTAAAACACCGACTAAACACGGCTATCACAAACACAACCCCACCAACTCAGCGCACAAGTTCATTGACCTCATTCAAGTGTGTTTATTTAACACAGCATTCATTTCACAGCATTTATTTCATCAGTTAGAGATTTACCTTTGGATTAAACCCTTAAAATATTATGAATCTGACTTGGGAGGTTGTACATGCTAAGTATTTTATTTTAATCTTCTTTGATTATTTAAGCAGGTGAGAAAAATTTTTGGATGACTGAGGCTGTGTGTCATGACTACGAGGCTGTGTGTCATGACTTTGTGCAACAAACCATGTGACATGAACAAGAAGTCAGCAAAGAATCATTTGGAAGTGAAACGTAGCATGTTCAGATTATAGTTCACTTCTCGATCCATGTGCTTACACAATACTAATTTACTGTGTCTAAAACAGATCCTTATCATTTTTTAAATATATTATCTATTCTATCTATAACACCAATAATCTAGGCTTTTTAAACTAAAACTGAAAATTAAAAATACCAGGTGAAGAAAATTATTAAATTGATTTTTATCAAGTTTAATTTTAATGTATATCTTTTAGACTAAACTCATATGGGTTTATTTCTGCTGAGTTTCTCTGCATAGGGAATGACCTTTTAAGTTCACTGAATCACAATAAAAGCTCAAATCCTGCATGTTTCAGTATCCTCTATTAGACTCAGGACTGAATTGTATCAAACGCAGCAGATTGTCATGGATTTGAACCCTCAGTTCAGCTCAGTGAAATGAAAGCCCACGTGTGCTGTAAAGTGGCAGTCGCTATGCTACGGGTCTGCTGTGAATTATAGTGTGAAACTCTTGAGTACTGGCTACTACAGGCTGTTTCAGTATTATTTATTTTTTTTCAGTTTACAGTGCCAAATGAAACAAGGCAGTGAACCATGTTTAGCCTGTGAGACCCCTGTGCTTATCTACCCCATCCCACTCCCTCATCTATCTTCTATCTTCATCCACCTGGCCCCTCCCTCTCAACTCTCTATAGTCATCCACCTGGAACTCCCCCTCCCCTATCTATAGTCATCCACCTTGCCCCTCCCCCTCACTTTCACCTCTCTATAGTCATCCACCTTGCCCCTCCCCCTCCCTTTCACCTCTCTATAGTCATCTACCTGGCCCCTCCCTCTCACCTCTCTATAGTCATCCACCTGGCCCCTCCCTCTCATCTCTCTATAGTCATCCACCTTGCCCGTCCCTCTCACCTCTCTATACTCATCCACTTGGTCCCACCCATTCATATCTCCATACTCCTTCACTTGTTCCCAATGTTTCATCTGTTTATCTCAATACTCATCCACCTGCCTTTAGTCTTTCATCTCTATACTCTTATATATTCACCTCACCTCTTATATATTTAGATTAAGTCTAAATAAAGTTTGGCCTTGATAATAACATTCAACACACATATCAATATGAATGGAAAAGGTTGCTCTCTTGTGTGGTTTTATCTGTATGATATTTTTAGACCTTGGACTTTTAGACTCTAGTGCATGTACATAGATCTGTAAATTTGCATATTTATCTTTAGAAATAAGTTCTGTACAATTTTGACACACACCTTCTATATTTATACATTTAATTTTTATTGATATTTATACATATTTACATATTTAATAAACCTTATGCAGACATATGTATGTATGCATATGTGTATGTACATATATTTCTATTTATTCATTATTTATATATGATATTAATATATATATATATATATATATATATATATATATATATATATATATATATATATATATATATATATATAGCTAGTATGCAAACATAAGTGTATTTCAGTTATTGTTGTTTTTTTGTGTAAATGTACAGCACTTATGATCATAAACTCAGTCAGTATCAGCAGAACCTGAGCGTAATGCAGTTTTCCCCTTCCAGCTTTTCAACATCACATCACCTTTCTTGTTTTAGATGCTCTATCAAACTTTTGGCTGTAATATATTTTATAGGTAATAAAGAAAATAACACGGGGGGGGGGGGGGTGTGTTTTGGTGGAGAAAACCACAATTACAGATGCATGATGCAGGATAAAGGGTGGAGCCAATGGTACTCACCGACTGACGGAATTGCTGGGGAGGGGCAGTGGGCGGAGTTTCCATGCTTCTCTGCCTCACTGTGGCAAAGCTCTTTCTGCGAGCACGAGCGTGCTCTATGGAGAGAGAAAGAAAGAGAGATTAATTATTCTGCTTAAGGGGCAAATAGACCTAGGACAGATGAACAGCATTTATGCTATTCAACAGATCCAAAAATAGCCTCAAAATAGTCCCCCACCCACATACCCACACACACACACAAACACACATACAGCTTGTTTCTCCATATACTACTCAACCTTCCTTCTTTTTCCCCCTTCTAGATTTCCCTCAGGATTGAACAGACCTTTATATACGTTGCCAAATGTCGCTGAAAATATTGTCATGCATAACTCACACACACTCGGTGGAAAACGGTAACACGAAGAACCCTTAAGGGCTTTTGAGTTCTTCCTACAAGGCTTCAAGGGAATCCTTATAGGTTCTTTGTTAGCAGCTAGTGTGGAGTGTAGAACGTATACGTCAAGTTCTCTCCAAAATTATTGGCACCTTCGGTAAAAATAACTCAGTCTCTCACTGGATGAAATAGAATCTTTCATTTTTATCCAAAGGATTTTTACTTATTCATTTCTTAAAGACTTTTAGAATTTTCTTACATTTCTGAATTATATAGAGTTGATGGTGTACATACATACATATGGGCATTAATATTCTATAAATATACCTTTTCCTCTACATACACCTCCCTCCCTATCTTGCTTTCCGTCCCTTTCTGTGTCTTTGCTTTTCTCTCCCACGCACGTTTTTTTTTACATAATTCCAGTAGTGCTTTCTCTCTCTCTCTCTCTCTCTCTCTCTCTCTCTCTCTCTCTCTCTCTCTCTCTCTCTCTCTCTCTCGCTCTCTCTCGCCTCCCTTTTCACAGCTCCTCTCCCTTTTTGCTGTCATGTCTTCCCTGCGTATCTTGTCTTCAAATTCTCTGTCGAGAAAGAAAACCCATTCTAGTGTGTAAAGCCAGACTACACTCCCATTTAAACATTACATAATGTTGCTTTCTCTATACAAACACGTACAATGAACGCGTTTGACACAGACACACTTAATCACACATTGTCATACATCCAAAAATACTCACAGATTTCATAAGAAACTTTCCTGAACGGGAACTTTAAAGGCTTTTATTATTTTCTCAGGACTAGGCTTACCAGGAGACAAAATATTTCGAAACAAACTTTTAAAAAGTAAATATGGGGTAAGACTTCTAAAAGAGAGATCATGTTCCATATGGCAATTCACACTGAGTCATAAAACAGAATAGGGATAGACCAAATATACCAGTATAGGAAAGGAAATATGAGTCAGTCACACACACACACACACACACACACACACACACACACACACACACACACACACACACACACACACACACACACACACACACACACACACACACAATTAACTAGGATTCTTCTCCAAAACGCCTCTTCTACTTCTTCCTCCATCCCTCACGACCCTTCTCTCGGATTGATCCACAGGATGCTCTTTTTTCTTTCTTTTTTCTTTCTTTCTGTCTTTCTTGCTACTGGTTGACACTTTTAAGGTGAGGTTTTAGGGGAAATTACTATCCTAGAGAGCTCATGTCCGGGTCCGTGGCGAGAAATGAATCATTTTGATGATCAAAATCTTTCCGAGTCACAAGGTTTTTTGACACAATAGTTTGAGAAGCAGAGATGTGGATACTTTAATTACTCCCTCTCTAGTGTAACTCATCTAAATACCATTCCAAGAGTTTTTTTTTTTAATTTACTTCAAACATTACAAAAAAACAATTAAATGTTCCTGTAATTAGATCCTTTATTATTAGACATTATGGTGAATGAACAGATTAGTATTAGGTTTTATATGGCAATATTGTTAAGTTGATCAGATTCCATCAATGAAATGAAGCTTTGCAGAAGCAAGATGAAGAGCTGATACAGAAAAAGTGATGAGGATAAAGATTAACAGTAAGCATTTTATCTCAGTTGGAGTGGTTGGTGGATCTATAGCCTATCCTGGAACCACAAGGCGAGAGGCAGGAACACACACACACACACACACACACACACACACACACACACACACACACACACACACACACACACACACACACACACACACACACACACACACACACACACACACACACACACACACACACACACACACACACACTTTTTTCTGGATTGCTTCCTGAAAACTAACTTTGGAAAGCCCTTGTAAAGTATTTATATTTCAGAAAAGTAGAAGGACTTCAGCTGTCTGTCAAAAAAGGAGGTGAGGCAATAAACAGATAAACAGATAAAATGACAGTATTGGCGTTTTTTATGTGGTATATGAGCAATAAAACACTTCTGTATGTACTGTTATAGAAATGTCTGCCTGATGACACATGATTCTATTATAGGGTCCATGTTTTCAAAATCAAAAGCACTTTAGGTTAATTAATTAATTAATTAATTAATTATTTTATTTATTTATTTAACCAAAATTCTGTGCAAAGGAAATTTGAAGTCTAGGGAGATTTTGAAAGCTGATAAAAAAAAATAATAATAATTTAAAAATCATACTGAAGTATACAATAAAAATAAAATGGAATTAAATTCAAATACATTTATTAAAATAATAGGTTAAGTGTTAAGACATGGTACAATCAAGACGTGGCCAATCAAACCAGCATGATTAAGTCTCATCCCTGTTTTGAGACTTTGTTATCATAGTTCATTTGGACCTCCGTTGATCGTGCTTGATTTGAACAATTTTTAAAATTAACATATAAATAAAAAATCTCCAGAATTGTTCCAGACCCTAAAGGGTTAAATGAAAAAAGTAGCTTTTCCTGAGATGGAGCACAAAACAGAATGGTATCACAATAAATTAAATAAATTAGAGCTAAATTAATAACGTAGTTATCAGATACATCTTATAAGTATAACAAAGCTGGTTTTGTAAAAAACATGAAAGAGCTGAAGCAACTCTTTGAACTATTTCATCTATTTTAAAGGAGATAAATATTTAATTTCATTTCCGATTTTCATCCATGGTTTTAAAAACATGTTAAACATCATTCATACTCATTAAGGAAATAAATAGGTACTTTAAAAGATTTATTAAAAGAGTTTCAATTTTTTACACCCCAAGTTCTATTGGAAATGCAGTTAAACTGATTTAATATGAACAACAATGCTGTTTGGGGACGACACAAGCTTCATTAGAGAAAATTTGAAACTCCAGATGAACTGAAAGAAGGAGATGAGGAGTAACCAAATGCTACTATTATTACCCATTCATTCAGTTTTCTCACTCAGCGCTCAATACTGAGCGAGGATCAGGGAGTTTATTCTGGGTATATTGGGCAGGAGGATAAAATACCAGTCCATTACATTCCACTGTATATTATTTTTCAATAAAGAAGTACATTTAATCTTCAAAAACAAAACTCGAGAGACTTTGAACGCACAGATGAAAGAGACAACAAGACCAAATGACAGGATATGTGGCAGATTCTTTGGTGTGTTCATGATGAAAGATGAGTGAGAAGGCGGGTCATTTCTCTCCACAGAACAAGACACGACAGCTATTTGTCATGAATTGTAGTGTCAAGGGCAGAAATCCGGTGCTATTTCGGAACACGAGCCGCACACAGCCACAAAAGCAAAGAGTTTCAGAACGGGAAGTAAAACCGTGTGTATTTATCTCATCTTATGCATTTTTAAATGAATAATCAATTATTAAATCAATCATATTTGTGTTTAAATACTGAACAACTGAAAAGATTTTTTAATCCTGCATTTCAAAGGATTGTTGTGGATTTGTAAAGGTGGATGTAAATGCAGGTTTATTTTTTAACAGGCCACATATCTGAGACGATACTTTAGACACCTAAACATGAACCCAAGGCTAAAAACATACATAAGCTACGGGGTCCAACTTGCAACAAAAGGCAAAAACTAGGCGCTAGACAAAGACAAGACTTACAAGTACTTGAGTGACTTAAGTACTATTACATATTAACATATACAGTACAGTATGTATAAACCTGAACGTGAAAGTGCTTGGGGTCATGTGATACAGTATAGTGCAGCAGTGAACATGTGTTGTTTGATATGACTTGTAGCCTCGCCCACCCCTTCTTTTGGTTGTGTTTCAAATATATATAATATATATATTTTTTAAAAACAACCTGAAGCTCTGATCTTCTTCTCATCTCATCTTCTCATCTCCAGCTACTATAACGTAAGTGATAACAGGAACGGACTTGTTTCATAGGTATTCAGCAAAAAACAACACAATTTAAAAAAAAAGTAGGTCATTCATTACTAAACAATACAAAAAAAAATAAAAAAAAATCAGTGTTGGCATAGGTTTGTGGTATGTGGGCAAATAAACACCTCTGTATGAGCTGTTATAGAAATGTCTGCATGATAACATACGATTATTGGGTACAAGTTCAGTGTTTTCAAAATCAAAAGCACTTTTAGTTTGTTTGTTTGTTTATTTATTTATTTATTTAGTTGCTTATTTATTTAACCAATTCTGCTATGCTAATTTGAAGTCTAGCTAGAATTTAAAAGCTGATAAATAAAATAATTATTCTGCAGTGTGTATACACACACACACACACACACACACACACACACACACACACACACACATATATATATATATATATATATATATATATATATATATATATATATATATATATATATATATATATATATATAATATTCCATTTAATTTAATAATAAGTAAAATAAAATAAGTAAAATAAAATGAAATAATTAAGAAAAATTTTAATTAAAATATATCAAAATAACGGGTGGCCATTATTTTTGACCTCTAAAGTGTATATAGTGCAGCTTTGCATGCACAATCACGACACCAAAAATAAAGAATTTATAAACATTCCACTCTGCTTCCACGATTCATAGCTGTTAGGTCGAGAGAAACTGCAAGAAAGGCAAACACACTGCAGTAGGTCCAGATTTAGAAACCTCCTTGACGTCATAATCTTGCTATAGTGGGATACCAAGAGTTCGTAGGAAAGTGTCTGTGTGCCGAGTCCCTGCCTGCAGGAAGTCTGAATATTCACAAATGAAAATATATATAAGATATACAGTACATTCATGACTGAAAATATATTTCAAAGTGTTTATCAATTTAAGTTTAGAATTAAGTCTTGAGTCTATGCAGAGAAAATGTATACATATTGTATTTCATTAAGTGTGAAGAAACCTTTAGTGCAGATCCATTTAAGCTGTTTCCTCATTGTCCATTTTTAACCTAGGAAAAAAATACGGTTTGGTTTTTTAATTAATTCTATTCATTTCAGTTGTATTTGTATAGCGCTTTTAACAATGGACATTGTCTCAAAGCAGGTTTCAGGAAATATTTTCATTTTTGAATAAAAATGACAAAATTTAAAATGTAATTTTTATTGATCCCTAATAAGGATGCCTGAGGTAACCGTAGCAATCATCTAGATGCTCTAGATTATATAAATAATGTCCTATCTACAACTGTATATATTGTATATATTCATTTACTGTACAGTTTAGTCATCCGGCCAACACTTTTATCCAAAGTGACTTACTGTCTGAATGAGCTAAGCAAATTAAGATGGAAGGCTTTGCTTGAGGGTCCAGCAGTGGCAGTTTGGTATACAGGGATTTGACCTCACAACCTTCTGAGAAGTAATCCAGAGCTTTAATGCTGAACCATTGCTTTCTACAGTCACTGACCATTTTAATGAACTCCAAACATTCTGAATTGACATTGAGGGTGTCGAATCAGTGTGTCTCTCAAGGAATGGGTCTAAATCGTTACTGATGTGAGATGTGGGAAAGCGAACAGGACTTAGAGATGGTGTCAAATGTGGTGAAATCTTTAATTTTTTTAATGCAGTATAAAAAGAAAGCTCTGTATTTTGATATATTTGAAGTATGCTCCAGCATATGGTGAAGTTAAAATTCAGAGCTCCTATACAAAATGCATGATGGTTGGCAGGTCTGATACAGGTACATTTATTTTTTAGTGTTTTTTCACCTCACCTCTCGCTCCAGCCCGTGCAATCAATTTCTTTACACCTTACAGTTTAAAGACTTCAACTTCACTGACTAAAGCTGTCTGTCACATTTCACACTTTACTTGATTAGTTATTTTGTGTCACTAGTCTTCCAGTCACCATCTTCTAGGATGTGGTACCCTGGTGGTTTAGGTGTTGGATTATTAATCTGACTTTTTATTGGAACGTTGTGAGTTCAAATCCCAGGTCCACCAAGCTGCTACTGCTGGGCTCCTGAGAAAGGCCCTCAACCGTCGGCTGTATAAAATGAGTTAAAAATATAAGGTGTTCTGGATATCGGCGTCTGCCAATTAACATAAGTGTAAACAAGGCTCTCTGGGAAGTGTTAGCTCAGTGGTTTAGGTGTTGGATTAACTACTGGAAGGTCATGCGTTTGAATCCCAGGTCCACCAAGCTGACAATCCTAAGCAAGGCCATTAACCCTCAATTGCCCAGCTGTATAAATGTAAGTCGCTCTCATATGAGTGTCTGCCAAATACAGTAAATGTATGACTTCATTCTGATTTACATTGTGTGGTGTATATTTGGTTACAGGTCTTTATAAATGATTAAATGTTTCACTGTAATATGATATGCTGTGGTAGTGAGTGGTTCAAGCATTGGACCAAATGATCGGAAGGTTGTGAGCTTGAAGCCCTGGTCCCAAACCCTCAGAAGGTCAATTGTATAAAAATAAGTAAAAAAATATAAGTCTCTCTGGATGTGGGTGTCTGCCATATTCTGTAAATGTACAACAATATAAAATGTTCTAAGAAAGTCTGAATGCTGATCATGTTTTCCTGTGAGCTCATTGGAAAAAATGCTGACCTGAGTCACGAATGACTGGTGACTCAATACACTAGAAAAGAATGAAACAGGACATGTTTCCAAAACAGACTGGATGACGGCACGGTTAAAACAGTCGTTGCCTTTCTGTGACATATGATATAAAATGTACGAGATGGAGAAAAAAGAAACCTGTTTGTTTTACTGGACAAACCTGGAATTGACACTTTGAGACAACTGGACTCATGTCTTTAATTCTATTCTGTAGTCTATTGGGAAACATGATATATGCTGTTTATATGCTAAGATGAATTTACATAATTTGACTACTAATGCTAGTTAGGTATACTGGGGCAGTGGTAGCTGAGCAGTTAGGATGTTAGACTACTGATTGGAAGCTCATGAGTTAAATCCCAGTAGCAGCTGCCACTGCTGGACCCTTGAGCAAGACCCCTGCTCAGTAAATGAGATAAAATAAAGTTAATCTGGATAAAGGCAACTTAAATGTAAATGTACTGTAGTTATAACTGACCATACGGACTCTATCTCTATCCTAACACACCAGACTCAGATACGGACTACTACCTCAAAAGCTCCACTTTTTCCTATTTAACTTGTTTGTAAAGCAAACCTCAAGGCCAAGCTGCATTAATGTAATATTTGGCAATAAGTGTAATATTTTATTTATTGACTATTTACTGCCATTTGTAATGGACTAGGCATTTTTGTGTCTATTGGTAGTCTTGTAATTGTTGGGTCACTAACCGATTTTCATTGCATTGTGCTCATAGTCATAAGACACTCAAAACCTCCTGGTTACACAATTGCACTCGACTGTATAGTGTAGAGTTATAGAAAGGTCATGATTTTTAATCACACTCTCTGGTGTCACCCAGATGAAGATGGGTTCTTCTCAAGGTTTCTTCCTCATACTGGGACTTTTTTTTAATGCGATGGATATTAAAAAAGAAAATAATAATAATAATACATTTTAGCATCCTCTCATCACAAAGTTTTTGGTGATCTTAGCACATAATTTGAGTATAAATAATGCACTATAGAGCACAGAATGTCTGAAATATTTATATTATATGCATGTGAAATATACATTTTGAGGCATGTCTAGTTAAACAACTATGCATGACTTTTTCTCCCACTCTCTGTCTGTCACGTATGCGGGACAAACCAGACCCAAATGCAGGATGGCGAAATAAACAGGGTTTATTAACAAAAGAACAATAAACAGGACACGGACAAAAGACAGGACATGACAACAGTAGATTCCACGCTGCACAAGGCAACGCGGCACAATTATATAGACAAATAATTAATCAGACACATGAGGGGCAGGTGTTCAGAGGCGGGCAGGAAGAGACAAGGGCGGGGCAGACACATGAACACAGAACATAAACAAAAGCACATGGCCACAGTCCAGGCTGAGTCCTGACACTGTCTCTCTTTCTGTTGAGCTACTGTATAAATGCCACTCCCAAACTCCCAGTGTTCTGAGTGCCTAGTCTAATTTCTTCTTCTTCCAGACCTACTTCATCTATCCTGACAGTGTACCCCTGGACGGAGTCTCGTCACTTGGTGTGCACTCTGCTGGGAATTGATCTACATGGACAGCCCGTGACTCATGGGATTACTGTGGATGGGGCTGTCTGAACCTACTGTTGTGTTGGCTTCATGCACAGGTCTTCATCATTGAACATATAAACACTTCACCAGGAAGGAATTAGTGATGGGTTTGTGGTAATCTCAGAGTTTGTGCTGAACCATTAGTTCCTCAGGAGCTCATGGTTGCACTATTATAAATGACATTATCTACATTTACAGTATTTCCTTTCCAGTGTCACCCAAATGGGGATGAGGTTTCCTACTGCTCCTAGTTCCTCTCAAGGTTTCTTCCTTATAACATCTCAGGGAGTTTTTCCTCAACACTATCTGGATTTATACTGGAAATCAAATGTATATAGAACCGTGATGAAAAAAGACAAGGTACTCAGCTCAAGAATAAATAATTATAGTGTACATACTAAAGCTAAACATAAGATAAAATCGGCATAATGGTGTTTCCCCAGACCGTATAACAATTCATATTAAGGTTGAAGGGTCTGTGCTTAAACCACATAGGAGACAGTACCATGAGAGACAGTGTCACAAAATATAACAGAATTTCCCATAAAAGGTAAAAAAGTGCCTGAGGAAAGAGAATCAGTGGCTGGAAGCTGAAACCCTGTGACAGGGACAGCTGGACTGTTAAACACTAGACACTTTTCATCTTTTGAGAAAGCCAAAGGAAGCCATCAGCATCAACCCACTCCGCCAGTTACCAGCTGTTCAATCTCAGAGTTAAAAAAGTGGCTATTTTATTTTTTTACTGGATGTTGTTCTAATTAGCATGAGATGGTTAGAAAAAAGAAGCACATCTGTCTCAAAGACTAATGACTGACTATGGATGAATGGTGTGGAAAGATGCAGATATGAGGACAAAATACTAATGAAAAAAAATATATAGATTATTAAATTGATTATTGTAGAACAGAGATCATTTAAAATAAGTAGCCAATTCAATCATCCATAATCAATTTTATATTATATATATAAAATACTGAAAATTATTCTTAAATATCATTTATTATTCAATCCCTATCACAGATATTAATATAAATGAAGGGTGCTTATTTCCCAATTCCTTCATACAAGCTCTCGGATGCTTCTGTTTTCCTCCATCATTGCTGGAGACTGACACACAAACACACACACACACACACACACACACACACACCGATGCACACACAGTGTTACAGCTTAAACCCTTGTGTAAGGCTCAGTAATTAAAAGGAGATAAAGAAAAACCTGGACAGTCTTGATCACCCTGCTGAGAGACCGGGGTGGGGTGGGGGGTAGAGAGAAAGAGAAAGAGAGAGAGAGAGAGAGAGAGAGAGAGAGAGAGAGAGAGAGAGAGAGAGAGAGAGAGAGAGAGAGAGAGAGAGAGAGAGAGAAAGAAGCTAATTCCCCAGTCCTTGTCTATATAGTGAGAATGACACCGCATTTATGTTTCTGCTCCATAGTTCATCGCTTTTTCTACAAATTTAAATCACTCATCTGTTTCAGCATTACACGACTCCGAACACAACCTGATAATGCAGAAATGCCAACAGTGGTACAATGATGTGAAATGGCATTTTGAAAAAAAATAAAAGAAACTACTGTAAAAGACAAATTAAGGGCTAATAAAGGCTCTTGTGCAGTGAGAGTGCAGGCGTGAGCTGTCAGAGTCTGAAGATTAAAGAATCAGCTCAACACATGCACAGGTTTTAATGAATTTGACCACAAAGGGATAAAAACGCAAATATATTCTCTATTATACAGCAAAACTATTGGGTTCTCTAATTCTGATTTTTTCAGAGCGAGATGATTGATTTTCTATAACACAAGCAGTTCAGGCTTCAAGACAATGTACAGGTTCTTATAGACGTATTTCTAATTGATGCCTAATAATAAATCAACAAAGGATAACCTTTGATTTATATGAATAATTCTGAAAGGAGAAGTTTTTTCTTTTTTTAAGAAGGAGCCTTCAATGTCAACGACTTAAAGCTAAAATTTTAAGCAGAACGTAGAACTTTAAACTTAACGATAACCATAACTGTATTTTAACTGTGAGACAAACGTGTTTCAGGGATGTACCACAATAAAAAAATACACTGTACGTCATGACGGCTTCTGTGTGTTTTGTGTCATCACGAGTGCCCCCCCCCCCCATCAGAAATCCACTCACATACAGTCCGCATTCATATACACCACATGGTCAGAAGTATGTGCACCATCACACCTCCCCAATCCTTTGCCACAAAATCCAAAAGCACCGGATTGCATACTGTCTCTGTATACTGTATTATTATGATTTCTCTTAACTGGAACTAAGAGGCACAAACACTGTTCCAACATGACAACACCATTGTGCATGAAGCAGCTCTATGAAGACATGGTGGAGGTTGAGTGTCCAGCACTAAACCATGACTCTGACTCAACCCCACAAAACACCTTTGGGATAAACTGGGACTGGATTCTCCTCAACACCCCAACATCAGAGTCTGATCTCAGTAATGCTCTTGTAGCTGAATGAACACTAATCCCCACAGACGTGCTCCGGAATCTAGTGCAAAGCTTTCACAGAAAAGCATGAAGTTATTATAACAGCAAAGAGGGAACTGGATGTTTAACAAGCACATACTGTATGAGTGTGTCACAGCATTTGGCAGATGCCTTATACAGAGCAACTTTTATCAACATTTTATCTCATTTTATACAACTGAGCAGCCGAGGGTTAAGGTCCCGTAAGAAAATAAAGCAAAGAGACAAAAGATCTAAATTAAAAAAAAAAGGTTAATTCCAGCTCAGCAGTGACAAAATATTCGGAGTTTATCTGAGTCAGAAAGAACACAGGACAAACCCTTCCTGAGCAATTTATACTGTTTTTCTTTTTTTGTAGTTTAAATGGAGTTTTGCTTTAAATTTAATCTCAGTGTAAGAGATGAGTATCACCTAAATGTCTGGGTGATACTACCGTCTAGCCGAATGTCTTTAAATGGTGACATACACCTTGGCTTGTTATTGTTACAGGTGTTATAATGCAAATAGCCGGGTGATACTATTGTTTGTAAGATAATCACGGTCACTTTTAAACATCTGTGATTTCTTACAGGCCAGATAAAGCAGGGAAATTCCTGAGTAGCCTCGTGAACCAGTCAGTATCTTAAATCTAGCTAAAAACATAAACCTAGATAGAGTTTTGTTATCGTCAGGAACACATTAGTATTTACACTCTCTCGTGTGATCTGGGTCGACGTAGCACACTGTTCACACTTACGCTGACCACTTACGATCCCATTACTCGAGACATATGTTAAACAGTCGTACACAGAGCCATAGACATAATCTAATGCCTGAACTTGTGGTGTGAAAGCCAAAGGTGTCACTGCTGAGAAAAAACTCCCTGCTGAGAGAGCAAGAGAGAGAGAGAGAGAGAGAGAGAGAGAGAGAGAGAGAGAGAGAGAGAGAGAGAGAGAGAGAGAGAGAGAGAGAGAGAGATGGAGCTAAAAAGAGAAAAATGACAAGAGATCAAGATTCAGTAGCCTTTACTTCTCCAACTAGCACTGCAAACTTAGTTATATTTTGAAGAGACCAATAATAATAATAATAATAATAATAATAAGAAGAAGAAGAATTATTATTATTATTATTATTATTATTATTATTATTATTATTATTATTATTATTATTATTACTATTGTTGTTGTATTAATTGGCAAAATAGCTTAAAAAGGTATATAAATAACAAATGCTGAAATAAAAAACTAATAACAAATACAAAATAAAATAAAAAAAGAAAACATATAAATACATGCATTTATAAATAAAGTTATATAATTATAAAGGGTCAAAAGTGCAAAAAATAACAACAGGCACTTCAAGAAAAAAGCAATATAAATGATTACACTATATAACAAAATAAAAATGTATAATAAAATTGTCTGATAATACAAATAGGTAAATATAGAGAATTAAACTCTTATAAAAAATATACAAGCAATATAAATACAACATTGCAGTAAAAGTACAGTAAATGCTCTGCTCCAATTCAGTTCATTCAGTTAATTTGTATAGCGATGTTAACAATAGACATTGTCTCAAAGCAGCTTTACAAAAGCATTGAAACAGAATAAAATATTTAAAGTTTAAAATTAAGTTCCTATTTATCTCTAACATCTAAATCTATCCAGAACTTTGTTGCTTAAAAAAGTTCATAATTAGCGGTAAAAATACTATGTGATTTATCACTGGAATAATCATGAATAAGTAACTCGGATAATTCAGCATGGTCAGCAGTCAGTGGAGAAGTGTTTATAGACCTCTGAATGGCAGGAGTATTAAGCTGTATATGGGTATAAACACAGCGTGTGTCCAGAAATATGAGTGCAAATAATAAATGAAGCTGATGTGACAGCGTATAATTACCGTTTCGTTTCATGTTTGTGAAGGCCAGTAATTTCCTATCAGTTTTATTTTGCCATGTTAATCTCAGGGTCACAACGACCTGAACAAAATCTAAACTAATGCTTATATAATGAATCTGTAGCAAAATTGAGGCAAGCTCTTAAAATTAGAGAATGAAAATATAATGAAAATTATATGCTGTTTCAACTTTAATGAGGCATTTTGACCCAGGATTCCAAGGGCTTTGGGGGCAAGTTACAGATCAGATCATATCTAAGTCAAAGATTGAAATGAAATGGAGGATTAGCTTCTCTGAACTGGAAAAGAGCTTATGCTTTCATTATAGAAGTTAAAGACGGCAACTGATGCTTTCTTCGAGTTCTTCATGAACGCTTAAGCATTTACTGCTTTTCTATTAGACACCGCGACGTGGGAAAACCAAATCAAAATCACTGACCTTGAATAGAAGAGATCGCAGTTCTACCGTAAATAGCTCACTGTCAAAATACAGTAGTTAATTAAAAACTCTTGTTTGAGTCTCTTTAATTCACTCTGCATGCAAAATGTTTGCCTGGAGGCTGTGATTCATTCAGCCATTTGGTTTAGCATCAAAGCACTCAGACAAGAACTTAGCAAAGAAAGGAAAATTCATACAATTATGTAAAATACACTTTTTGCATCCCTTGTCTAGCACCGAACCTGCTGATTTAAAAAACAAAAGAACAGAAAAGAAACCAAAAAAGTTCTCCCTGCCACAGGGCCTTCTACGTAGATCACTAACTATACCACCAGTTAAAAGCCTTTATTTTGTCACATATACATTACAGCACAGTTACAATCTTTCTTCACGTACCCCAACTTTTGGAGGTTGGAGTCAGAGCAAAGGGTCAGCCATGATACAGCACCACTGGAGCATGGAGGGTTAAGGGACTTGCTCATGGGTTTATCAGTGGCAGCTTTGCAGTGCTGGGGCTTGAACCCTGATCCTCTGATCAACAACCTAGAACCTTAACTTACTTATAGACTAACTTTTCCTTAAAACACCCCTTCCTTTTCTCTAAAATATTTGAACTCCTTTTGACCCTTTTCCACAACACAATATGGTCAAAAGTATGTGGACATCTGACCATCACACTGATGTGTATTTGTTTGATGTGTACATCTCCTTACAGATTTATTACAGTCTCCCTTTTCTGTTATGCTGCTCTGAAAAAAAAATGCTTGTTGTATTCACATCATTTAAATGTATACAACTGGTGCCACATGATTGAATCGAGTATATTATAGTTCATTCTCATACATCCAGCGTGATTTATGCATGTATTTTTAAATCCGTGAATAAAATCAAACACAGCTGAGAATCAAATCAACAATTCTGGTGTTTCGTACCATGCTATAACTCCATATATGTTTCATCTAAATGGAAGACTGGATGCTTAAATGGAAGTAATTCCAATGTAACTGTTTTCCATTAATACAAGCTGGAATATTTTGGGATGTGGTAGCTTGTGCTTACGGTATAGGACAGATGATTGGAAAAGTGAGTTCGAATCTCCTTTCTACCAAGTGTCCACTGCTGGGCCCTTAAGCAAGACCCCTAACCCTCAATTGCTGTAAAAAATAAGATTCTCTGGATGAGTGCATCTACCAAGTGCTGTAAATATACTGGGTAAATTGATCATTTGCACTCATACATAATACAATGCAGTCAATAAAAACATATCTTGTATGTAAACTATACCTAATATTTTTTTCTTGGACTGATTTATTTATATCTTCTATGAATAGTATCTCTATGATGCCCAAAAGGAATCTAGTGTTTCACAGGACCTCAATCCTCCTTACACAGAGTGTAAACATCTAAAGAAATGCTTAGAAATACTGTTCAGATTAATATAGAAGCAATGGGACACTTTGAAGCACTGGATTTTTAGATGGTTTAACAGTCTAGTAATACACAAAACATAGAGTACAAGCCCCAGCACTGCCAAGCTGCCACTGCTGGGCCCTCGAGCAAGGCCCTTAACCCTCTCTGCTTCAGAGACGCTGTATCATGACTGTGTGACTCTATGCTCTGACCCCAACCTCCAAAGCTGAGATATGTGAAGAAATAATTTCTCCGTGCTGTAATATATACTGTATGTAACAAAATAACGGATTCTATTCCTTTCTAATTCTAATCTACTCTACCTTTCATTTAATTTATAGTGCTTTTAAAAATAGACATTGCCACAAGCAGCTGTACAGAAATCTGGATGTACTGTAGATTGAAATCCTTGATGAGAAAGACAGAGAAGACATTGATGAGGAAAATCTTCCCTGAGACGATATGAAGAAGAAATCAGACTCTGAAGGGAACCTGTCCGTTTATGGGTGACACCGGATAGTGCAATTATTATATACATGTGCAGGAGGGTGAAGACAAACAGTACTGAGTGTGTTAGAAGGATGTATGAGATATACAAAGAATGATTTACAACATTACCAGAACCCAGAAATTAGCTACACCACAGTCAAAGGCAAAGTTGCTCATGAGGCAAACAGAGAGGGATTTCCACATCAGTGAGTTTTTTATTTTAACAGCATCACGATTCACCTCACAGGCAGTAAAGAGCTCTAACAGGAACAAACTGCATCTTTACTGGAAAAGCTTTTTAATGTAAATGAGTGAGATGTCTCATGGTAGAAGGACGAAGGAGGAGATTTGAACACTTCAAGCTCTAAAAAGAAATTATTGACAGTTATATTGTACATGCTTTGTAAAGGCAGATTGCAAGGAAGATCTCCAATGTGAAGGCATGTGTGTGTAATCACAGGATGGCACAGTAGAGCTTTGGAGAGAGCCTTCCATCGTCTCTCTCTTGCCCACTAAACAGTATAGTTTTTTTCTGAATTTCAACTCTTTGTAGGATCACCATGGTTACAGCCTCCATTTCAGAAGTGAAAGATTTTGACACACAGAGCCAACAGGGGGATCACGGCACAGGAATATTCAACTGCACATGCTAAAGAGCAAACACACACAAACACACACGTGCAAACACACAAACACAAACACACACAATAGGAAATATTTGTGATATCATAGCCTGATGGTGTGATGTAATGCTTAATTATTGATTAGTGGATGGAGGATAGAGGATGAATTGAAGGATGGATGGATAAGTTGATGGATAGGTGGATGGATGGATGAACAGATGGATGGGTGGATAAGTGGATGGACAGGTGGATTGATGGACAGATGAATAGATGGATGGAGGGATGGATGTATGGATGGATGGAAGGATGGATGGATGGATGGGTAAATGAATGGATGGATGGATGGATGGATGGATGGATGGATTGATCAATAGTTTGATGGATGTATAGATGGGTAGATAAATCAATTGATAGATTAATGGATGGAAACTAGAAGACTAAGCTTTCTATTGTAGATCCCAAGTTGAATGTCTAATAGGAGATTACCTATTCCTGCCTAGCAGACTGAACTCAATGAGTTTTTTTTTATAATATTAAATAAACTTGTTTTTTTACTTCTCTCATTAAAATTTCAACCCCCTTTTTTTATTATTCATCCAATCAGGTTACAGATCATGTGGTAAACAAAAACAACAAACCTTGGCTGTTGTACAGTATAGTATGGTATATCAAATCAATCAGAGATCAGTGATGCAGTAAATTTTTTCAGGTTGCAGAAGCATCTCTTTCTCCTACATTTTAAGAAATATATTAAATGTGTAATTTAAGTGCTGCTGCAGCTTCACTGTTGGTTTCGTGCATGTTCTTCCTGTGTGTTTCCTTTTGGCACTTTTATTTATTCGTATCTTTAAACTTTAAAATGCCTTTAGACTTCAGTGGGTGTATAAAATGAACTAGATATATACCAGCTAGTTTATATCAACATAAAAGATGCCCTGGAAGTAATTTGTCTTATATATTAACAACTCATTCACCACAAAAGTGTGGAAAAAAGCAAAGATTAAAGTTCTTATAACAATGTTTTGATGATTTGTTTGAAGTAAAAAGAGTTCAGTTGCTTTGGTAAAAAAATGTTTATTCGTATGAATAATAAAGACCCCAGTAAGTAAAACCTAATCAAACTCAGTTCATATCCAACAAAGATATTCCACAAGCTCTTTATAAAACCTGCAGCTAAGGTGGGTGGTAAGTAACCAGCATGAGAACAGACGGATCGCTCTTGAGATGCACGGCAAAGAAATTGAAGAAATGTACAAAATTCCCCAAGAGAGATTTAAATTCACAGAATAGTGTCATGCTACATGCATGCGACACCCCCAAACCTCTTATTCACTGTAGAGGCTAGAAGAAATCTAAATTAGAGACTTTTCATTTGAGAATAAGATGAAAGCCGTCCGTGTCTTAATTACCTGGTCGATTATGAGACGTTTTGATTAGTGCTGCTCATTCAGTACAGTGGCTTTAAAACCGGGTTCTCACTCTTAACACATTTCACAGTAATTAAACCACACCTAACGAAGCTATTATTCAGGACTCATTGAGTAAATCAGCATACAGCATACATTACCTCAAGATAATCACAACATAAGATCATAACTATTGTACAGTTTAACTCATTCACAATCTATCTTCTGAGTGAGAAAAATGAAAGGCCGTGTCTTCCAGTGGCTTTGAAATGGCAATTCCATAGCTTTACCCTGAAAAACATGGTGGACAGAACTGCTTCAAGGTGAAGCAGCAAGTAGCATTCTTGCCTCACAGCTCTGGGGTCAACCAGTTGGATCCTGAGCTTGGGTAACAGCCGGTGATGAGTTTTTCATGTTCTTTCAAGGTCCATGATGGTTTTCTCAGGTTTCCTCCAAAACCCAAAAACTGCCTATCTTAAATTAACCCTAGGTGAGAATGGTGAGTGTAATGATGTCACTCTTCACACCTAGTTTTGTGAAAGTCTTGCGATTAGGAAATTTATACACAAACGACTATCAACATGTTTCTAGTAAGCTATTACCAATAACTAAGATATTCCTCCAAAAAAACGTTCAAAGTTTCCCAGCAGAATTCATTGAAAAATTGACTTGCTTAATCATCTGATCCTTCTTTTCGTTCCTCCGCTTTCAGCTCCTCCCATTAGGAGTCACCAAAACAGATCATTGATCCACATATTTTATACCAGATGCCCTTCCTGGCAATGTCCTCCCGTTTCATACTGGCTTGTGTAACCCCAGGGTTGGCTGTCTGCCCAGAGTATCAATCACAGCTGGGTATCGATCACATCCCAGGGAATCTGATGCTGGTCAATCAAAATATTCCACCATTTTATCTCAGGAAAACACTTTGATGGGATGCCAGTCCATCACAGAGAACCATGCCTACACATTCACACAGTAATTTACACCTACAGGTGATTTAGCTTCCCTAATCCACAGAACAGCATGATTTTGGGAGGTGGGAGGAAACCAGAGAACCTGTAGAAAACCACATACAAAACTCCACACAGAGAGTAACCTGAGCTCAGGAGCATTCCAGGAACCCCAGTGCTGGGAGGCAAGGACACTCCCGCCTACACCCCACATCTAAGCAGCTAGCTTGTATTAACATAATTAGGCAGTTTGAACAAAAAACACCAACAAGCGTCTTCAGGTCTTTCAGAGACTTCACTTCCTCATCAACATAGCCAGTGGAATGAAATTGGCTAGAAAAAAAAAGACAAAAATGATATGTAGTGTGAGGGAGAGTCACATGGCAGTCCACTAATGCTCCTCATAACGAACACTTAACACCTTAATTTGTCATAAAAACACACACACAAGCAGGAGAATATTAATTAGACTGGGAGTGTTTGCTGGGACTGTGTGAGATTCTGATTGCAAATTGCACATCATTCTGTTTACCTGCTTTGTGCTGATGCCATTCACACACACACACACACACACACACACACACACACACACACACACACACACACACACACACACACACACACACACACACACACAAACCTCAATTCAGGATGTAAGAGTGATGACAAGCTGGAGATTGTATGTGTGTGTGTGTGTGTGTGTGTGTGTGTGTGTGTGTGTGTGTGTGTGTGTGTGTGTGTGTGTGTGTGTGTGTGTGTGTGTGTGTGCATGTGTGGGTGGGAATAGCTCCAAGCCAAGCCTGCTCTGCAATGTGCATCAACACAGAGGAAGGAGGGGAGGAAAAAGAAAGAGCGAGAGAAAGACAGAAATGAGGATTGGTTTTCTGAGTAGGTGTACAATATCAGTATAAGCCATACAATAACCCTGAGCATTCAGGACGAGCGTCACTGCGCAACAGGTCTCTTAAGCGAGGATATAAGAAAGGCTCTCCCACTCCGGTCATCATGCAAAAAGACAGAGACAGAAGCGGAGAAAAAAAGGAGTGTAGATAAACAGTCATAAACGTGATCTAATCGGTTGAAAACTAAACAGGATTTTCAGTCCATCAATTGATACACACGATACACTAAGAATGAGCCAACAATTTTTTCCTGTCACGTATGATGACAGACTGCATGCCAGCGGGATCTGGCTCTCACACACAGATGTGTGTGCTCCCTAAATATCATATATGAATTATAGATCAGCGATTCTAAGAGTTGTGGAAATTGAGACCAAGAAAATTCTTAACCTATATATTAAACCCAAGAGGAAATCTGAACAAGTGACTCTGGTACACCGAAAAATTTACTGCAAAATTAGTGAAACCATCACAAGCTAAATGTCACTGAAATGCTTTGCATTTCTGGGCACGTGTTCACAAAACTGGACAGTAAAAGATTTGGATAAAAAGACAAACACAGTATTTTTCCAGGCTTCACCCATTTTAGCATCAGCTTTCTGTTCTTGGCTGAAAGGAGTGGAACCTGATGTGGTCTTCTGGTTGCTAGTGTTGTTCATCCACCTCAAGTTTCTAACCTTGATGCTTTTCTTGATGCTTTTATGGTTGTAAAGAGTGATTATATGAGTCAGCCTCACAGAACTGCCACTCATAGATTTTGTGTAAGCTTTATAGTGTATGAGAATATAAGCTGACCATTATTAAAATCCCCAAAACAGCACGTCTAGGACCAACATCAATGCCACAGTCAAGATGATATTTTTATTCTCATGCTTGATTCTCATGCTTGTACATTCATGCCGTCTAGTGTCATCACTAGACGGCATAAATTCAGTTGTTCAGTTGACGGCAAAAATGTTCCTTTCTGAGAGTTAAACACAAGCTCATGTTGAATCAACTAGCCCAGGGGTCGGAAACTTTAAACATTCAAATTTGGAGCCGTTTCCCACAGAAAAAAAAACACAGGGAGCCACAAAACCAATTTTACATCTAAAATGAAGATAACACTGCATATACTGTATCGTTTTTTACCTTTACGCAAATTATAGAAAAAAAACTGTAGTGTGTGGCATTTATGAAACAATGAACTGCTACCAAATTTTATTTCTGCAGGCAAAAAAAAATATTTTGAACAGTTTGAACTAACCTTAAAAAAAAGATGCTGGGTTGAAGGTTACTTTCAAATAAAATGTTTAATGTCTAATTGAGACCTCTTCGTATGCATCCAAAAATGCGTCTGCTTCTGTGTGTCGGATTTCACAAGTCGGCAGTTATGACGCATATTTTGAGTGACAAACAAATTAAACACGGTTTATTTTAATGTTACAAGAGCATCATAATCTTAGAATTTCATTTTTTTTTTAAAACTAACAAACTAAAATAAAATACATTTAAATTAAATATACATTTTCCAAATCTACAGGGAGCCGCAGGAGAGGGATGAAAGAGCCACTTGCGGCTCCGGGGTTGCCGACCCCTGAACTAGCCTCTCTACTTCACCCCAAAATAACTAGATCTATATTAAATTAAACCTTTATCTCTATTTGGATGGACGTCTGAAGTGCATTTACAATCTCCTTCAATGTGACAAGTTGCTATTCGTCACTGCAGCCGAACAAACAGCTGTGAATCTTAAAATCCTTGCAAGGAATATTACACTTACACATGAACACAAAAAATGTGGGTTTAACAGTAGGTGTTATACACAGGTGGTGTGATTGTGGCTTTGTACAGATATTTATCGAATGACTATGCGCTAGGCGTATCGTTAACGGTGCGATCTGGCTGTCAGTAAAATATTTTTTACTGGACAGATTAACTAGCATTCACTGACAGTGGACAGTACTTTTAGAATCAGGATCTTGCAGGTATACAGAAATGCTAACAAAACAAAATTCACGCAAAAGCTTCAACACACCGTGTGTTTAAACATTTGGAGGAATACGCTAGCCAGACATAATTAGCTTTTACATGCAATGAAAGAAACAGAACACTGTATCTCACAGCTTACTATTTTCTAGCGACGACAGACCAGATGTGCTACATTACATTTTTTTAGAAGAGAATAGTGACTATACACTTGCTGTCCTTTCTCTTAATTTACTAATTCATTTCCTAAAGCTACTACTGTAGTGCTTGCCATATGTTGTTATTCTACCATTTTGCTGTCTAAGATTTTTTCTGGACAACCAAAACATTTGACTGTTTTTTCTTATAGCTAATAAAATTTCAGACCCTTATGCATTGCTAAAGTATAATCCGATGTTAGCAAGGTGTTATTAATGTGATTATGGATATTACACTGATCAGCAATACCATTAAACCCACCTGACTAATATTGTGCTGCTAAAATGGCTCTGATGTGTCTATGCATGGACTCCACAAGTCCTCTAAAATTGTGTTGTGGTAAATGACACCAGGAACCATCTATTAAGTAATTGATTAGTTTGTCCAACACTCAACAAATGATTGATCGTATCAGTGTCAATGAGGGGATGCATCTAGCAGGGTAAATATCTAGGCCAAAAAGCAGGGATAGCAAACACATACAATTGGTTAACAAAATAACCCGGTAAGAGAACGGGAAACACGGGGGAAAAAACTAGGCAGAACATAACTAAACAAGAAATGAAACTGAAAATTGAAACTACAGACTGGAGACGAGGACAAACTGAAAGACAAGGATTCTGCACTGCAAAACGCAACACGGCAGGGCTATATGGAGGAAACAATTAGACACATAAGGGGCAGGTGTGCAGAGGCAGGAAGGAATTATAGCTAGGATAGGGTAAACACACGCGAGCACAGCACGTAAACCAAAACACATAGCACAAGACACAAGTCGGGGTCACGCTTAGACAACCTTACAATCGGATTGAGATCTACTGTAGAAAATCTGAAGGCCAAGACAACTGGTTAAGGCTCTGGGTGGTTGATCAGAAGGTTGGAGTTCAAACCCCAACACTGCCAAGCTGCCACTGTTGGGCCCTTGAGCAAGACATTTAACCATTTCTTCTCCAGTGGCGCTATATCATAACTGCCCCTGTACTCTGACCCCAACCTTCACAGCTGGGAAATGTGAAGAAAATAATTCTACTGTACTGTAATGTATTTGGCAATAAAGGTTTCTTATCCTGCTGAATGACAAAATACTGAGAGATTCATTTGGTCTGCAAACGTATTTAGGAAGATGGAACATTTTCAAGATTGCCCCGAGCATCACACTGAGCCATTGTAACGAGATGATCAATGATATTCACTTCACCTCAGTGGTTTTAATGTCATGGCTGATCAGTGCATAAAAAATGACTAAAACAGAAATATTAAGAATAAACTAAGAATGAATGCAGAATTCTTTCACGTCCAAATGCAACCACTGAAGACATTAAATAAAACACACAGATCTCTAGATTGCTCAGGGTGAAACGTGCTGCTGCTCTGTTTCAGGCTCAGTCATATCGGATGGATAAGTTGTACAATTTTATGATTTCGCAACATTATTTTTCAATGTTAATACTGACAGTTGCGATGAAAAGCTCAGTTCCATTTTAGTTCACTCAGAAACACTTAATGGTCACTCTGATCATTAGAGTAATAAAGTGTTATGTTTGGTCACTCTTGTTGTCTTAAACACTGAGTACTAAAGTCAATGTCTAAAGCAACCACTTCAACACAAAATGACGGACTTAGCTTTGACAAGCATTCAATGGATGTACATTTTTAATCAGTACAACTCAAAAAGTTCATGTTAACTTGACTAAAAGCCCAATGCTTCTTCTCCTTTAACATTTAATGAAAAACGCATTAACGATAGTATGAGATCGATTCTACTATGATGTCCATCATATTGTGAGTCGCCTGTCGCAGCTTTTAATTAATTATTTAATTTATTTATTAGTCAATGCAAATTACAAATTTTAAATGCACCTCAATAACAGATTATCGAGCAGCCCTGCTCGTCATCTGGACACGGTTTTAAAGCCGATTCATATTTATATAAAAGCATTTAAATAAGTCCGGACATAGCGCTCATTAAAAATTTTAGAATTTGTCAGCATTGCAATGAGCAAATGGATTACACGCATACATTTCTTCTTTCTCGGCTTGTCAATTAATGCAAAAATAGATTAAAGATGCTTTCACATATGCAGCATTTGTCTGTTTGAATTGACCTCTGTAGTGTGGTTTCATTGCAGTGAGAAAGCAGGACGTGAATCAAACATGCCGTGTATTTTAGGTTGCAAGCTGTTAAACTGAGCCGCAAGGCACAAACTGTCCCGAAGGACAGAGCTGCAGAAATGTAATGCAGAGATTTGGACCAACAAACAAAAAAATACCGGACACACAAAATGTTTAAAACGGTTATTTATATAATTATAGTTATTTATTGAGGGATTGCTACATATTCTCCATGCTTATACTTTTTCAACTCCTGATCATTGACTGCAAGTTTAATAAAACCGAAAGTATTTTTTTTTGGTCTGAATTTGACACGGCTAACAACAGTGAAAGCCCCCATGTAGATGGACGAATGCCTTCAAAGCTTAAAGGAACTGCATTAATTATAAAGCACTGGAAGGAATAATTGACTTTTTATCCACTGCGCACTATGTGACTCCTGGATTATCGCTTCCTACTCCATCACGGCCACTATCCATACTTCTCCTCAAACCGATGAGCTAAAATATTGCCTCAGAGGGTCATTACAGCATTTAGTAGATCATTCAATTACTTCATTCCAGCAATTTGTTGCTTAATTGGCTGAATTAACATATTATCTCATTTACAGGCCTTACATTAACTAGGTGTGTTAAAGCCACATGGGATATAATGATTATACGCTGCAATATAAAGTACAACCCAATATCTACATAAACTCCACCTGGATTTCTTCTCTTTCATTACTGATGAACCTCAAAGCTATTTTTCCTCTATAGTATTTACCAAAATTAATTGTTTTTGAATGGCAGTTTAGACAATGAGGGGTGAAAAAAAAGAAAGCACAGCCTATTGTGATTAGCTGTCACATTGCTTGCTTTGTAGGTTTGTAGGATTTTAAGCACCAATCATAATTTTCTGGTTTAGCTATAAGATTGCTTGATACCTTCATGTTGTTGACACAGGACTATCTGATATGTTACGAATATATCTTGGCACGCTCTGGCCTGGACTGACTGTGTGATTCCATTTGTTTATGACCTACATTTACAGCACTTGGCAGAACACCTTATCCAGAAAGACTTACATTTTATACAACTGAGCAATTGTGGGTTACGGGCTTTGATTAGGGGCACAGTGGTGGCAACATGGTGGCCCTGGGATTTGAGCTCAGAACCTTCTGATTTGTAGTCAAACACCTTAACCACTAGGCTACCACATCCCCGTGTGACCATATTTCTGACCTCTTCTAGGACTGTGATTTGTTTTGTTCTGTTCTGTTCTGTTAAACATGTGTCTAGCCCAGACACTGCTCTGACCACCACGTCTGTTCCTGATGACACATACCATTTATATTTACGGCATTTGGTAGACGACCTTATCCAGACAATGTAAACTTCAGTTTGCTCAACTCAAACACTCCAAGTCTCATAGTAGTTTTTTTAGCACTCTGTTCCCTGACTTCAGCTCAGAAGTAGCAGCAGAAGCAGCAGCAGGACTCAGACTTCTTCTTCGAATGAACCCAAGAAAAGCTCTCTGGAGGCTCGTCCGGGATCTTCAAGCATACTAGGCTACATCCAGACAGTTTGATTGGTAAATGTAGCTGGTGTCTGAACAACTGTGGAGGAGTTGCAGGGAATTATTAGGTAACGAGTGAGTTGTTGTACCTGTATCTGGTTATGTATATGAGCTTTTATTTATAGTCTGTGTGTTTGTTGTGGTGATTGTCTATTGACCCTGCGAGAGAGAGCCCAGAGAGAGCAGGCAAAGCTGGCCTTGACTATGAGCAAACAGACAGCAATGGCATTTTGTTTGTTCTTCTTCTACCGCTGGCTTCATTTAAAGTAATTTGAATGAAGTGCTGAAAAATGCCCAGATATTAACTGACAACAAAAACATATAGCATCACTCTTTCCAAAGTCTACCTCCCGTGTCCTCATTTACCTTCCTGTCTACCAGGTTTACAGCAGAGTTTTATCTTTTCTTGTGTAAACATTAACAACAGCACCTAAGTTTGTATGAATGGAGGGAAGAATATGTCAGTGTAATGGGAGTGCCTGAGGTAAATCCTGTTTACGCTTATAGAAAGCTCATTAGCATTTCCAGGGAATCAAAAATAAACTGGCCAGCCTGACCAATTTACCGGAAGTGTATAGAGGAAATGCTATGTAAGGACAGTTTTCTACCTGAGGCTGATTGCCCAGAGCAGACAGCAGGTGGGCGGCTGAATAAGGAAGTCAGGGTGAAGAGTGACCGGACTAAGCGAGTGGGCAGACTAGAAGAGAGGAGCAAGTGAATGAGGAGGTGGAGGATGAATAAATAAAAAGATGACAACAAGACAGAGTATTCTGACATGCTGTCAAGACAGCAGAAACAGTGATAGCCAGTCAATGAGACCAGGCCCCATCGGGAGACCAGGCCCCATCTACACTCGGGGTTATCTCTTATACCTGTGCCTTCTCATACTGCAAACAGAATAACTATCAAAATATAGACTATATATGAGTTTAATATATATTATCACAGGGGTCATCAGCCAGAGAGCCCTGTTGCTATAGATAATTCCACTATTTATTTCATGACAGATCTCAAACATTAAGCTCATTACTCAAATGTGTGCAATAATATTCTGTTTTAGATATATTCTGTATATATACTGTATATCTATTATTTCGAGAGATTTTTATTTGTGAAATTTCCCCCAACAGAACACATTAGGTCCATAGGCTACTTGTACTGAGCACACCAACAGTGCTAACAACTTTAAGAACTCAATAATAAATACAAATGTCTGATTTGCAAGCTTCACAGACTAAGTATGCATTTATTTCATGATGTTAAATGTCATAGATTATCGCAGCAACTGTGCAAGTATTCGGTTCCATTCGCCAATCCACATATTGTCGCATATTTTCCATCTGTTGTGTATCTTCTTTAACCTCCTAGGCTCCTTTAGGATGATAAGTTCCATATCCTAATGCTTAGCATCAAGTGTCACCATGGAAAACAATACAAATAAAATAAGCAAATGGATGTATATGTAGTTGAAACATAGGATGTTAAATAGTTGCTGGAATTCGCAAGGTTAAAATGTGAGGTTAGATCTTTTTCTCAAAAGTTTTTCTCCAGTAGAAGTAGAAGTCCATTTCTATGAATTCTTGGATTGGATGATCGTTTACTCCAACTGTTTGGATTTCTGCTTTGACCTAGTTTTGTATGTAAAAGTGAAAATATTTTTTCTTTGAATATTTTATCTCTTTTCTTAAGCCCTATTCGGACGGGATTAGTTTTACTTGGGGACGTGGGGGTAAAGTAATTATTACCAGAGCTTCTCAGTGATTTTAGTCCCGTCCGAATGCGCCATCTCAGTAATCATTACGGACAATGTCACTTTTACCTTCTGTAAAAAGGTCCGGAAAAATTACCTCAGGTAATACAAATCCCGTCCGAATAGACCCGCTGTAAATATGTACAGTAAAATTCCGTCATTTCCTGTTAAAAAGTAGTTTTTGATGCGTTTTGCAAGCATGGAGGCGCTTGAAACAGGAAGCAAAGTCATACGCACATGTCGACAAGGAGGTTACTGTGGTGCGTAAAGCGAGTTACTCCTCCCACTTCTGCTAGTTTTACTGGGATGTCTTGTCCCGTGCGAATTGGCCAATTAATATTACAGACATCCTGAGGACAGGATGTCGCTACATAATGACATGTGATTTGTGAACAAAAAAATTCAGACATCTCTGACTGCGAATTACTGTTATGGGATTGGCAGAGTGACTTGTCCCCATGTAAAACTAATCCCGGCCGAATAGGGCTTTAGTGTGTCTTTTGTTTCAGTTTCAGAGTACATATTGTGTAAGGTGAAAACACTGTCTATATGTAGCAAATATTATCCAACCATGCTAACAACGTACATATAGTATGGGTAAGTCAATGTAAACATTATCGCTAAATGGAATTACTGGATTAATGTTACATTTTATACAAATTGACACTCAAAAAATACATTTAAGATATTCTAAAGCTTTTCATAAAATATTTTAATAAATATCTTTCATTCAAACTGAGTCTCTCAAAACTGACTTAGCATAGAGACAACACCATATGCATTATTCTCAAAAGATTGAAAGCTCAAGGCTAAGCATTCACCCTCTGGCACAGCCAACCATTACAGCAGAGCTCACTCAAGGTGATATTGCGCAAACGCCTTAAAAAGTCCGCTGCAGTGACGAACACAGCTAAATTAAGAGATGCCGTGGGTGTTATTAGTGTGCACTTTCATTCAGAGTCTCAAACAAGAATTAGCTGTAATAATTGCGGTGTTAAAAACAAAGAGAATGGAAAGATTTCAACAACTAGATTTCATTTTTTGGGTTTTGATGTTATCATATTTATGGATTAAGACAGAAAGAAAGAATTTGTTTGGTTAAGACTATGAGTTGTTGATCAGAGTTTTTGAACCCTCCCTACTCCAGGGGCACTGTATCATGGCTGACCTTGTGCTCTAACCTGAATATGTAAAGAAAGAATTTCACTTTGTTGTAATGTATCTGTGACAAAAGAAAGGCTTCTTCTTCTTCTAAAGCTGCAGTGACTTTGTACTGTGTTAAAAATAAAATAAGCATTATTATTTAGCCATCAGCTGAAGGGTGGGGGTGGGGGGGTGGGGGGTAAAACACTGTGTTCAGTGAAGTCACTCTGCCAATCCCATAACAGTAATTCGCAGTCAGAGATGTCTGAATTTTTTTGTTCACAAATCACATGTCATTATGTAGCGACATGTGATTTGTGAACCAATAGTCTGACTGATATTATTGCTTCCACAGAAAGAGACGCATAATAAAATGAGCAGATATCCCAAACATCTCCTGATGGTAGCTCTTCTAACATTTACAAGCACCCACTGTAAATAGTTCCCTTAGTGGACAGTTTTTAGAAAATGACACAGAATAAAAAGCTCATACTGCAGATGAACATATTATTCAAGTTACACTAACGGAGTAAAATGCCTACTGAAATCTGATTTGCTGATGATAACCAAGTAACCCAGTCATCATTAGAAATCCAATTAGACAACAGTACATTGATGCAGTACACTAAAATTAAGCTGGATAGGATTATGGTTGCTGGCAAACCCTGCATATAGAATATATATAACCCTGGTGAACCTGTACTGTTTAAATGAGTACAAACTTTCCACAATCCATCAGAATCTTGACTGAACATTGCTCTGACTATTTATATTATTCAAGACAATAGTATATTGTTTAACGATTCAGGTTCATTATATCTCCAATGCTTAGACCCCTAATAACAGAGAGGTTTATAAAGTACCTGAACTGCAGTATATCGTTCCAATGTATTATCATCAGTCCCTCAAGCTTACCTGATGTCCCCAACAGAACAACTTTTTTATTGTTAATAAACCACAATATCAAAAAAACTTATAAGATGAACAACAATAATATTAGTAATGAACGTAAGCCTCTGGGCATGTGCTCTGCACCACTGTTCTGTATCAGTGCTCAACTAATTTCTTTCCACTACAATTTACCTGAGTCTCCTGAGATGTTTTAATTTGTCCTATTAAATCTGGTTGGTACGGGCAAAGTCAGAAAAAAGTTGGACCAGCTCTTGGTAGGACTGTAGAGATTCAGCTTTAATTGAATCCAGCATTCCAGCTAAGCTGATTCTAGAAATCCAGCTGACTCTCCAGATGGATTAATAAGTTAATGTCTTCCAGTTGTTATACTTGGACCTTCCAACAAAAACTGATTCTAGAAGTCCAACTGGATTAATTCTAGCCCCAGATAGGATTAATTACAGACCCCTAGTTGGACTGACTCTAAAACTAAGGCTGGAACAATTCTAAATCTCAAGCAGAATTGAATCTTGAGCTCTATCTGGATTGATTCTAAAATGCCACTTCCAATAATTCCAGTACTCCAGCATGATTGAATTGATTCCAGAATTCAAGCAGGACTGATTCCTGTACTCTAGCCAGCTCTAGAAATCTATATAAATGGATTCTAGAAATCTAAGAAGATTGATTTTAGAACCCAAGCCAGATTGATCCTGGAACTCTAGCTGGATTTATTCTTGAAACCTATATGGGTGAATTCTAGAATTATGGAATTATTCTAACAATCCATCAGTGTTGATTCAAGAACTCAAGCTATATTCATAGTGGAAATTCAGCTGTCATCATAAAATCATCACAGATGATTCATTGCTTCCACGGTGCCCGGTGAGAGCAGCTAGTTCCAGCATAACTGTACCATATATAGTGCCAACATTCTATACCACACTGAGAGAGACATGCATACCTTTTCCATGTCCTTCCAAAATCTACTGTGCTGTTTAATCTGCTTGACTGCAAATATTAATAGAGTACACTGCAATGGTGGCTTACCAAAGAAAGAGGAGGCTTCAGTCTTGCAGGCCTTCTCTTAGCTTAGTCCGTCTGTCTCTGTATCTGAGTGCAAGTCTGTGGAGCTTAGAGGGAAAAGTCTACAAAGTGGCAGAAAATGAGTCTTTCCAGACTGCCTCCCTCTTTAAGACATCCATCACAGCTTTCCCTCAGTTTTCTGAATCTTTTAGGCAAGTCAGGTAAGACAGTGGTGTTGGCTCCAACCCAAGTCCACACAGAGTCCACACCAAAGTCAGTACCACCTCATAGGGTTTGGCATCAGAAATGTCCAGCAGGGTCTTCACTGTACAGCCTCAGTGCACTTTCTTAGATAAGCTTATTTCTGAATATGCTAAAAATGTTAAGACTGTCTGAGTGGAGAGGTAAATTAGGTAGTTGCTCTGGAGAAGGCCTAGCTGGTGTAGTTCACTGTTTATACTGTGCTTGTGTTCTAGTATCATAAGCAATTAAAATAAGTGAGTGCAGTTGATAAATTATTCATTCAAATCAGTAGGCTTGCTCTCATCTGCTTTAGGAAAGCGTAAATATTTCATGCAGCATTTAAACTAAAGATCTCAACGTCAAAAATCTGTTGAAATGAAGTCGAATTAAGTGGAAAAAAAAAACAAAAAGAAGAAGAAGAAATTAAATACATAAAAATGAACAACAATCATCCGCTGCAGTGCAATACATGCTGATGTTACGATCTCTCAGGCAGAGCCGTCCTTCTGTCCTTTATCTGTCCCTGTTCCGGCTGCAGGTCCAATCACTGATATTACACTCAGATACACACACCTCCCTCCTCCGGCTCGCGCATCCGTGACTTTTCTTTTCGGCTCCAGGTGCTGTATCGATGTCAAGCTGAACGCTATCATTTTTTTTTCCACTCTTTTTTGTATCCAATAATCGATTATAGTCGTTCAAATATCTAAAATCTAGAATTTCAGTGTCAGAATGTTGGTCATGTTTTTGACTTTTACATTACAGATATTTGTCCCAGTCTCTCCATACGCACAGAATAGCATAGCATTGGGTGCGCAACGCGGGGTGCAACATCCTGCAACGCTTATGTTTGCGGATACCGGTATTTAAAGTAATGCATGCTCAATATTTGTGGAAACGCGCGCGGGTGAATCGAAAGCAATTGAAGAAAAGGGATGAGGAAGAAGAGGCGCGTGTTTCCCCTGGGCAGAGCCGCGTGCCGACTGCAGCATCCTCCCCGCTGTTATCGAGAGATGCGCACCTCAGCGTCCTCAGCCTCCAACGCGCACCGACAGCGCACAGCTTCGCCGAGCGTCCGTCGCGATCAAATCCGCGAGATCTCGCCTCGAAAATACGTTGGAGCGTGGGTGGGCGCACCGTCGGCACGTCATCACCTCCACCGACTGACGGGTACGAGAAGACGCGCGCGCGGAGCCACACGCACAGCAGCTGCAGCAGCGGCGGCTGCGCTCGCGCAGCTCCAGAGGTGCGGCTTGGAAACACGAGCGCGCGTGTTAAAGCCGTCGTCTTTTCCGAGTTTAATTCTAAGAGGGAGGAAGGTTGGATGAGGAATCCCCTCCCACTACAACACTACACACTACACACACACACACACACACACACACACACACACACACTCACACTCACACTCACACTCACACACACACACACACACACACACACACACACACACACACACACACACACACACACACACACACACACACACACACACACACACACACACACACACACACACACACACACACACACACAACACAGAACTGTTTAACTGCATCCACAACTACAGGAATGTCATTGTGCTGCAACACTTCACACTAATGTGCTGTGATTCTTGTGTTCAAGTGCAAGCGAGTTAACAAGGCAGATTATATTCCTAACAGATTACATAATGCAAACATACTATAAATACAAAGACTCTGGCTTTAGTGGATTTACTCACAGGACAGGACAAAACTCACAAGACAGCTACAGTACAGTGTACTAATGCAAACACCAAATATAAATCCTGCAGCGAAAAAGTAAAACTTTGCCCCCAGAGTTATGGTTGAACAATGTTTGTGTTTGTGCAATTCTGTTTTCTGCACAAGTTCATTTCCAGATCAAGCTGATTGCTGTGTGATCATCATATAATCGCCAAGATGGGATCATTTACAGAGAATTTTAAATATTTTAAAGTGAAATGTTCTAGTTGCTAAAATGGATGACTTGCTGGATGACTTTGTAAGGACTAGTGTTAGAGTTGTCTTACAGAAGATACTGACCTTAAAAATGACTTATATCTAGGGGCATGTAAGTCTACAAAAGTTGAAATGGACTAATAATGTCAATAACAATGACTAATAATGGACTAAAAAAAAAAAAAAAAACTTAAAGCATGCCAGACTACTGAACTAGTGTTTTTAATCAGCAACTAAAACAATTTATTCATGAACTGATTACAGGCCATTAGATTATATTCATTAATCGAGAGTTCTGCTAATTCATCTTCCTCTTTCTGTGATGAAGGTGTATCTGAGGTCAGCTTGTGACAAAACTTTAATTCTGTATTAACTCACATGAATTAACCTTAATTTTTTAGCTTATACAATGAGGATGGGAGAAATTCATCATCTTCATACCTTGTGAAAAGCTCTGGTTTGAACCATACAATAGTTTCATGAATATTCAGTATGGTGTAACATTCTATACTAATCAGTAAAGGCTAAATAATATATATTAACATATCTTCTCCAAAGATTGTGCCATGTTTAGTCTTGAATAACAATACAGTATATATACAATCTCAAAGGAAGTCTTTCTCTCTTTTCTTTTCCTCTTCTTCCTTTCTGTCCTTCTCCCTATAACAACTTCTTTTTAACTTCCTTAGAAACTTTAGAGGAGAAATGCACTGTATGTTTGCTCAGTGCTTCATTTCTGACTACAAGATAAATCTGACTTATTTTAACATAATGCATGCCTCATTTTAGACTTTAATCATGAATATATTTATTTACATATGTTACCTCTAGCCATATTTTAAAATATGCCAAACAAGATTTTTCACACAGCTCTCGTGAGAAATGAAACAAATTAACTGTATTTGCAAAGCTAGTCCTGATAGAAAACTGGTTTACAGATGTATCACACATGAAAGAATGAAACTGAATCGGTTGATTAATAGGAATTTGCGCATTGAATAAAAGAAGGATGATATGATACTGAGCAAGATCTGTAGATAAAAGCCTGTGTTTAGGGGTTGTTATTGTTCTGCTGTACTTACATGGCATAGGATTTTACGAGCTTTTATAGCATGACACACAGCTGGTTGAGGAAGCAGTGAAAACTGACGAAAAGCTTTGAAAGCTTGCTGTGTTCAACACTTGTCCAAACCCACACTTCCAGACATTAATAACTGGCTACACCACTGTCAGTTGGTGCTGTCTCTTTCATACACACGGACACACACATACACACACACATGCACACACACACACACACACACACACACACACACACACACACATACACACACACATGCACACACACAGACACACACACAGACACACACACACACAGACTCACAGACACACACACACACACACACACACACACACACACACACACACACACACACACACACACACACACACACACACACACACACACACACACACACACACACACACAGAGAGAGAGAGAGAGAGAGAGAGAGAGAGAGAGAGAGAGAGAGAGAGAGAGAGAGAGAGAGAGTCATTCTGTAAATGTACATGATTGGTCTTTATAAACAGCTGAACTCGTGTTTCTTGATCTGAATCGAGGGTCACTCCCATTTCCATGAAATTACTGCATGGCTGGACTTCATTTAATCAGCAGGGTTTCAGGCTGAAATAAGATGGAAGTGAACAAAAGCAAAGTGGAGTTGACTTCTAACCCGCCCACGTTATGCCAACGCTGACGCTGCTGCTTATTAAAACCAATGTGAAGAGGAAACAAATGGCACAAACACACATACACACATTTCTCATTCACTCTGCCAAGGACAAACAGCCTTGTTTTAGAAGCACACAGTGATGTTATCAGTAATAAAAATCACACAGGTACAATCCATACGGCTTCACAGCGCTCACACTCCTGCTCACAGCGCTGCCAGTGACACTACAGCTCCCCTACTTAGTGCTACGTTAAGGCATGCATTATTATCCTGATGAATCCCCCAAGCTGTTCTTCATGGTATGATCCATAGATTCCCAGAGCAGCTGGTGGAAGCATCCAAACTGCACACAGAGGGGGAAACAGAACCAAGACCTCCTGTTTCCATGACAACGCAAGCCTGCAACCTGACAAGTACAACCATAGGAGAAATGAACATGGAGTAGGGGGTAAAAGGAGGGAAGAGATGGAGAACTGATAGATAGATAGATAGATAGATAGATAGATAGATAGATAGATAGATAGATAGATAGATAGATAGATAGATAGATAGATAGATAGTGTTTTCTCTTTTTTGCTTTTTCCTCCTCTATGCACCCCAGTACCCCATAGACCTTATTTCTCCACTTTCTCCTTCTCTAGTTATCTTTTGCTTTCTTGTTGCTTTCCCTCCATCTCTACATTATCCACCTTCTCTTTTGCCTGCTCACTTTTCCTATGTCCATCCATTTCTCCATATTACTCTCCCACAGTTCTCTGTCTTCTTCTGTCTTTCTTTTCTTCTTCTGTATTTTACCTCTCTCTCTCTCTCTCTCTCTCTCTCTCTCTCTCTCTCTCTCTCTCTCTCTCTCTCTCTCTCTCTCTCTCTCTCTCTCTCTCTCTGACCCTGCTGCCTCTGCTTACAGCATTGCTACAATAGTCTGTAATTATTGCCATGGTTACGGCTGAAGCGTAGATGAGCAGTGACCTCGGAGCTGTTCGCTTCTCCTCCCCTCGTGTTTTTAAATACCTTCATTCTGTACCATTAAAACACTTACATTTCCATCTCTATCTCTATCTTTCTGTCTTTTCTGCTCCTCATTCCTCCACTACAGCATAGCCAATCTTTTGCCAATATGTCTCTGCAATACGTCTCTCTCTCTCTCTCTCTCTCTCTCTCTCTCTCTCTCTCTCTCTCTCTCTCTCTCTCTCTCTCTCTATCTATCTATCTATCTATCTCTGTATATGCAGTACTGCAGGTCTTTTTCTCATCAGCTGCTATGTGAGTCCATGGATGCAGTCCCTGCTGCAGCCTCCCAGTCCCACTGCTCTCTCCAGATCTGACCTTGGCTTTGACTCTCCTCTTTTGGCTCAACTCTTAAAACAGCCCTCAGACAATTATAACACATGCTAATTTATTCACTTGCTCTAGTACCTCCGCATCTAGGAGATCTGTGACTAGTAAACGTAGCTTTAACAAGTGTTATGATAATTAAGCCCCGAAAACAGAAGCAACCTCTGACTAAGCTGAACAACAATTAGACAGTGGAACAAACACACACTCACACACACACAAATGTTTTTTACTTCACACAGTCGAATTGGTCATCATAGTCACTATACCGGTTAATCTGTAATGACGCACATAGCGCGCATTTTCAACATGTCTCTGTGGAGTATCTGATACCATCATTAAAGGTGCAGTTTATCACAATTCCCATATATTTTTAAACACAAAATCACTTTTTATATGATGTGATTATGTGATTTTATATGTGAAAGGGATTGGATCAGTTTCTTCAATTCTAACTCATGTTTATGTATTTTTATTCTTTCCATTAACTCTATTAATCACCATCGCCATTAAAAGGCACAGTCAAGGCATTAGTTGCAACAGAGATATTATTATTATTATTATTATTATTATTATTATTATTATTATTATTATTATTATTATTATTATTATTATTATTATTATTATTATTATTATTATTATTATTATTATTATTATTATTAATAATAATACTAATAATAATAATAATAATAATAATAATAATAATAATAATACAACCAATGCTTTCAGTTTGGATGTTTGCAAAAGCAGAACAATGCAGAAACAACATCAGGGGAAATTTAACTAATAAAATTACTAGTCTGATTTATGTCACATACTGTATACACCAGAACTGGTGAGGGACTCCAAATCCTTCAAAAACACACTAAAACACTCATTAAATCTACATCCAACATTCTACAACACCTCCCATGTTTATATTCTGTTTTATTTCAACACCTCATTGAACTGCTTCTATTACACAAGATGTAGATGTGTTTACATGAACCATCTTTTTTTTACAATCCTCCATTTTTGTACAATGTGCAGAATAATATACAGTATGCACACTGGTTAGCGTTATATTTTGTGTATTTTGTCCTGTAGTGTTTTGTATTGTCTGTTTGCACTGTTTTCTGCCTCACACTGTTTGCACTAGGTTACACACCATGCACTTTATGTAGCTAGGACAACTTACTTTAACTCCTTAGCTCTGTTTTGTTCTAAGTAATACCACAGTCCTGGAGAAGCGTCATCTCATTTCACTATGTACTGCGTGAACTATAAATAGTTGAATTAACAATAAAAAGCTTCTCGGTTTGATTTGACTTGATTTGAAATCCCAGGCAGTGAAACATGGTCACATTCCCCAACACACATCCCAGACTACAAACATGGTCGTCCTGGATTGCCTCTGAACTTGTGTACTGTGGCACATAGTGTTGATGCACTACGTACAGCTTAGTATATGTGTGTAATGTACATACAGACTAACATCGAGGTCGGCATCAGAAAGTGTCCTTATACGTACATTACGCAATCTCTACCAGGATTCAAACATCTTTGCAAAATAACTCAGTATTTATGATATTTATTTGTGTTAAATCTCCTGCATGCAATTTACTAATAAATTTCTTTATATCCATCTGGATCAATGAGGCCCATTGATATTAGGACCTGAAGTAATATGAACAAAAACACCGCTTTTCAACAAATCAGAATAAAAACTGTTCACACCTCAAGGAACAAAATAATGGTTATTATTATTATTATTATTATTATTATTATTATTATTATTATTATTATTATTATTATTATTATTATTATTATTATTATTTCTTCCCCATTGGCAGGTTTAAGTCAGTGATCATAGCTTTGGCAAGGCTGGAAGAACAGGTGAACCCTCGTATTAGTTTGAAATAAATACAGACAAGTCACAATCATCAAGGGAAAAAATGCATATCCAAAAAAATACAAAATATAACGACGACTTACTGACAGACCTTAATGTTTGTCAAAACCTGTTATTTTGTCGTTTTGATGATGCTGTGTGAGATGGGGTGAGCTCAGAAGGCTTTGTTCAACAGTTAATGGTTTGTGTGCATGTTAAGGAGGAGCTCAGGTGTCATTTGGGAAAATGGATGGAACCGCAAACGGCAAACAAGTTGTGAAGTACTAATGAATTAAAAGCCCGTAATGCACCAGTGATAATTATGTCTCCTCTCCTCTGTGTGGCTTTGGCTCTGAACAGTGATATGCATGCTGCCTGGCCCATCATTTTGTCTAAACAATCTAAATCAACAAAAGCAATATTGTTTCCTGTGTGAATACAGTCAAAATGTTCATTTTAGTAATCAGTTAAAAGAGAACATTATTTCCTTATTACTGTAGGAAAGAGGTTGTTTGTCATAATTAGCATAATTGTATAAAGAAATTTATTAAAAATCAGGGACGGGCAGACATTCATATTATGCATTTAAAATATGTATCAAATAGTTGTGGAAGATAAGTGGTGGAGAATTGGTTTTCTTCTTGTATGTTCTTGTCATTTGTACCAAGGCTCCTCCTCTGCCAGAAATACTCTGTAGTACAACACAGAAACACCTTCTGACTGGTGACAATTGATAAACAGTGATGAACCTGTTTGTGAACAGTTTCATGAACAGTACAGCAGCATCTGCTTGTGAACAGTTCATGAACAGCACAGCAGCGTCTGTTTGTGAACAGTTCATGAACATTACAGCAGTGTCTGTTGGCGAACAGTTCATGAACAGCACAGCAACGTCTGTCTGTGAACAGTTCATGAACATTACAGCAGTGTCTGTTTGCGAACAGTTCATGAACAGCACAGCAACGTCTGTCTGTGAACAGTTCATGAACATTACAGCAGTGTCTGTTTGCGAACAGTTCATGAACAGCACAGCAACGTCTGTCTGTGAACAATTCATGAACATTACAGCAGTGTCTGTTTGCGAACAGTTCATGAACAGCACAGCAACGTCTGTCTGTGAACAGTTCATGAACATTACAGCAGCCTCTATTTGTGAACAGTTCATGAACAGCACAGCAGCATTTATTTGTGAACAGTTCGTGAACAGTACAGCAGCATTTATTTGTGAACAGTTCGTGAACAGTACAGCAGCGTCTGTTTGTGAACAGTTCATGAACAGTACAGAAGCATTTATTTGTGAACAGTTTGTGAACAGTACAGCAGCATTTATTTGTGAACAGTTCGTGAACAGTACAGCAGTGCATGTTTGTGAACATTTCGTGAACATTACAGCAGCGTCTGTTAGTGAACAGTTCATGAACAGTACAGCAGTGTCTATTTGTGAACAGTTCATGAACAGTACAGCAGCGTCTATTTGTGAACAGTTCATGAACAGTAAAGCAGCGTTTATTTGTGAACAGTTCATGAACAGTACCAGCAGCATCTGTTTGTGAACAGTTCATGAACAGTACAGTAGCATCTATTTGTGAACAGTTCATGAACATTACAGTAGCCTCTATTTCTGAACAGTTCACAAACTGTTTACAAATAAATGCTGCTGTAATGTTCATGAACTGTTCACAAATAGACGCTGCTGTACTGTTCATGAACAGTACAGCAGCGTCTATTTGTGAACAGTTTGTGAACAGTAGCATTTATTTGTGAACAGTCTGTAAACAGAACAGGAGCTTATGCTTGTGAACAGTCTGTGAACAGTATAGCAGATTTTGATGTGAATAGTACATAAAGCAAACAGATTTGTTGAGTAAACATTAATAGTATAGCAGCATCTGTCTGTGAACAGTCAAAGTACAGAGCATTAATGTTGGTGCACAGTGCAGAACCTTTTAATTGCAAACACTTCATAAAGACTACAGCAGCTTCTGGTGCTGAACAGTTCACTTTCTGTTAAAGCAAATAACTCATGAAGAGGTCAGAAATTTCTGTTTGTGAACAGTCTCTCTAGAGCAAGGTGGTTTCTTTTGTGAACAGTCCATAATATTTTGCAGTACCTACTAATTGTTATCAATTTGTAAACATTGGAGCAGCATGAATAAACCAGCAGCTTTTGCTTATGTTCATAAACATCAAAGTAGCTTTTGCTTGTGAACCATTTATGATCACCAAACTAGATTCTGCTTGTGAACAGCTCACGATAATGCCGGTTAAATTATAGACTTGTCTTATTACAGATCTGCATGTGTCTAATTGTAGCCATGATTACTGTCAAGTGAGACACCTTAATATTTTGACAAGCTTCTGACAAGAAACTGGTTATTAAACATCAATTTTTTATTTATGACATTATGTTCAAACTTGGTGGAGTTTGGGTTATAGAATGAATTGTGAAGGGCTTTACAATGTCTATGTATAAGTAAGAGAAGTGATAGATATCATTTAAATTGGTACTTTTCATTTTGGTTATGATTAATTGGGAAAAGTTTAAGATATAACAATATATATTTAGGTTGTAGTGCAATGAGCATTTTATTTTATTTTTTGATGATGATGAAACAGCTTCTAAAATACCTTGGAAACTGTTTCAGTTGTAAAAAGATGTTAAAAAAATGTAATAAGAAGGGTTAATTTATGACATAAAAAAGTTGGTGACCAGAAAAAAAAGAAGTTTTGTTAGCGACATTGCGTTATTAAGGGTTCTAATTCATTGGGAAGTGATTTGGTTATGACTTACAAGTCGGAACCACATCAGACTATAATATGGTTAGATTTCACTCCTTCATTCTTTCATTAATTGAAAGTATATATGTGTATAAGGTAGCATGTGTTGAAGCACTGATTATAAAAAGAAAACGTGTACTTATGTGTGTGCACGTGGTATGTAAGTCATGTACTGTATATGGAAGCAAGCAAAATTTGTATATTTTTTATTTTTCTCCAAAGCTTTCCTTCAGAAGAGGTGTGTGTGTGTGTGTGTGTGTGTGTGTGTGTGTGTGTGTGTGTGTGTGTGTGTGTGTGTGTGTGTGTGTGTGTGTGTGTGTATGTTTATTTGTGTGTGGGTGATGTATCTGTTTAAGCCTTTAAGAAAGTGAGAAAGTGATACTATATCATTATACAAGGTGTGTGAGATATAGGTGTGCGTGTGCGGAAGGGGGTGAATGTGAGAGGTTTGTATGTATATTACTTATGTTTTCTGTTTGTGAGGAAGTGAGTTGGTGGTATTGTGTTGGTGTATTTGCGTGTATGTATGTGTACCTGATTCGGGGTGGGGTCTGGTATCGGCAGGTACGGAGACAGTCCTGCGGAGCAACTTGGTGCGGTGAGACACAGGGCGCCGATCGCTCATAAGAAGAGGATGAACCTGGAAAACACACACACACACACACACACACACACACACACACACACACACACACACACACACACACACACACACACACACACATACCAATCAGCAAAACTTTTTGCATGATACATTTTTAAGACACTAATCTGTTTTTTTCTAAAACTCCACTCCATACACAATATTAAGTCTTACTGTTCCAAGACTCTCTATTGATTCCATTGCAATAATTTGGGACTGAAGGCATGTCAGCATTATGTGGGAAAATTCTGCTGAAATAGAAAACTTCCCTCCTTTTCATTTGGTTTGCATGGATGAAATGCCAGTAGCTGGAACCATTAGCTAGAACAATGCTCTAATAGCTGTGCTGAAGTAAAATATTATCACATCCGTCTCTAACTTATATTTATTCATTATGTCACAGCATGTAGCTCTGCAGCTTCTGTTAACTTGTTGCCACCAAACACGGCCGCCACCGACTCAAACCTCCTGCCTTTGTCCTGCCTTTATTAAACCCTCCTGCGCTGACATCCAACCCCCAGTTCTCATGTCGTGACACATTCACTCTTCAGTAAGAAGCTTATCACAGTCTTGACTATTTTCTGAAATTTCTTTTTCCATGTTCATGCTGGAGCCCATAATAAAAGCCCTGCCAGGTGTCTGACATCTGAGTTTGGTCTGAGGTTCTTCCAGGTCAGAGGATAATAATTACAGTCACGTCAATATGATGCGGCATCTGTGTGAACATGTGATTACCAAATTTATTCACATGGATGAGTATGGGATCCTAATTTTACCTTCACACCTGGAGATAACATTAGCCTAAGGTGATGCAAATGAGATGGACTTATATAGTACAGTTACATTATATACAGTCGAAAAGTCGAACTTTAAATGGATGGAATGTTGAATGAACGTAGCTGATGCTTCAGTAAAATAGTAAATTTTATTCAAACAGGATTAAAAACTCATTGAGATTAAATCTCTCTTACAAGCATGGCCAAGAAGGCAGTAAAAGACACAAGTAAGGACACAACAATAATTCATTCATTCATTCATTTTCTACTGCTTATCCGAACTTCTCAGGTCACGGGGAGCCTGTGCCTATCTCAGGCGTCATTGGGCATCAAGGCAAGATACACCCTGGACAGAGTGCCAACCCATCGCAGGGCGCACACACACACACTCATTCACTCACATACTCACACACTACAGACAATTTTCCAGAGATGCCAATCAACCTACCATGCATGTCTTTGGACCGGGGGAGGAAACCAGAGTACTCGGAGGAAACCCCCGAGGCACGGGGAGAACATGCAAACTCCACACACACAAGGCGGAGGCGGGAATCGAACCCCCAACCCTGGAGGTGTGAGGCGAACATGCTAACCACTAAGCCACTGTGCCCCCCAACAACAATAATTAACATATTTAAATAATAATGATAAAAATTAGTAAATTGAAATATAAAATATTAGAAAAACAACTTCGTCAATGAGGCCTTAAATTCAAAACCTTTTCCAGCTTGGATTTAACAGAAGGAATAGAAAGTATGGAGAAGAAATAATGTTCTTTGAGTGAAGATTGTATTGTTAATTTTTTCTCTACACACTGAGATTTCGGACTATTAATAATAAGTTTTATTTATATTGTGCCCTTCTACAGCTCAAGGACATGGTACAATCCAAGCTAACAGACTGATGTCACATTTCCCACTTCACAACTTGTCACAATGTCAATCGACTTCAGGTTTCAAGCTCTGATATAAAAATAGGACAAAACTTTTCCATGCTCTAACATGACCAAGCGATTTCCACTGTTAAAAATGCAGACTGTTCCTCTAAGTCTTAATTGTCATGATGCAATACAGGATTACATAACAAAATGCTGTTTCATCCTCTCCTACAACTGCTTTGCACGTACAGTACACATATTCCACACACACACACACACACACACACACACACACACACACACACACACACACACACACACACACACACAGTCAGAATGCAACTTTTAAGGGACAGATAAAAAAAAAAAAAGTGTAAAATGAAGCATCGGGGTTTAACGACATTATACAGCGGCTAATAGCCTAGTGCTCGACATCATATATCAAACTACAGAAACAAGAGGGCTGCAATTATACCTACAGTATATATGCAAAATATTGCACACTTACAGTAACACAGTGCACTGCTGAATTCAGCATATATTACAGTTTGGATATTTTGTACTGATTGCTAAAACTTGTGTGATTTCTGCTGCTAGATAACAGGGCCGTTTAAAAACATACCCTGAAAAGATGTACAACCTTAACATGCACGCTGTTTAAAAAAGATTCATTTATACTCAATACTTACAGTAAGTAAGTTTTAGTTTAATTTTATTCTTCTATTGTTTCCTTCCCCTTCTTTATATGTAACACAATTGACACAATACCCTTGTTTTTTTTTGTTTTTTTTTTGGTTTTTTTTTTTGTTTTTTTAATGTTTTTTCAGGAAAAAGATAAATTGCAGATGTGAAATATAAAAATCACCCACTATTTTCGTGCACAGTTCACCTCGTTGCACATGAAATTTAGTGCTTGTTACATGCAGCCTTAGTAAATCTGGCCCTGAGCTCCTTCTGGCAGTTTAATTGGCACTAGATCCTGATAAACTGGCAAGTTACGATACAGTATGTATACAAACCATTCTTTGTGTTTTTGCAGACATAAAACGTTAAATATCTAAACATCCATGTCAACCTGTTTATACTGTACTTAAACTAATGAACTGCATTTTGTTCATGAAGTTATTTTACAACTTAAGATTGAAGTACTATTTATGCAGGAAGACAATCCATAAGCAACAATATGTGCTTCTAGTTGTTCTTTTGCATTAAGAAAACAGTTCAAACATTGCTTAAATAAAGAGCTCCAAAGTGAAACGTTTTTAACATTTAGCTCAATCGTTTGATTTTCATAGCTCAATAGTTAAGGTTGCACATGGACAGTTTTGAATTCAGATCAACAGCCTGCCACTGATGGACCTATGAGCTGTGAAAAGCTCAGCCATTTGTCTGGACTGAAGCCATTTAACTGCTGATGGTAAGATGCTATGCTAAAATGAACACCATATACACTGTGCTATTGTTAGTTGCTAACAATTTAGTGATCTAAGACTTAATAGCATTATACTTGAGATGAAGGTTTCAGTTAGTAGGTGCACATAGTAAAAGTTGCTTCTCACTATCATGTAGCTGGCAATCCATGTGATAGAGCATTCCAACTTTGACTGATTTTTAGATGCCTTAATGCCTCGAAACTCATTTTCTGTTCCTTTCACTTTGATGACTTTGAAGCCGTTGCTGTTCTGAGTCCAACACTGACAGCATGTCAACAATATGGCCATGAGGTCTGTTCCAGGTTTCACAAATACTATGGAGATCCATCTGTAACGGTTCCTGCCTGACATTCAGTATGGACGTTCATGACTTATTACGTGTTTAACTTTATTTTCTCCTGATGTACAGAATTCTGATATATTCTTGGCTATATTCACCCTTCATCAAAAGCATCATCAAAAAAATGTTTTTAATTCAATTCAATTCAGTTTATTTGTTTAGCAATTTAACAGTTCACATTGTCTAAATGCAGCTTTACAGAATTATAGAAACAGAATTTTAAAAAATGTAAAGTTTAAAGTGAAGTTACTATATATCTCTAAACATTTTCCCTAATGAACAAGCCGGAAAAAACGGTGGTGAGGAAAAACTCACTGAGGTGATAAGAGGAAGAAAGCTTGAGAGGAACCAGAATCATCCTCATTTGGGTGACACTGGACTGGAAATAATATAAATGTATAAAAGGTCGTTTCTGAGTTTATCACAGACCCAACACTAATTCATTTTCACCAAAGAATTCAAATGTTCACTGATGAAGACTAGAAAGCTGACTGGTGCAACAGTAGTGCCAATAGGTGCGTGACCCCAACAGAAATCCAATGTCATGGGCTATCCAGGCAGATCAATCCCCAGCAGTGTGCACAACAGGTGACAAGACTTCAACCAAGGGTAGGGCATCAGAATAGATGATGATGAACAAGAAAAAATCAAACTAGGAACTCAGAACTAGTTGAACTCTTTCATTCATGTTGAAAGAGTCTTTACAACACCCAGAAAGCTAATAAGAAAAACCTAATTTGGTGTGTGTTAAAATTATTTAGTAGTTTATTAAATGATGAGGTTAACAATCTCAGTGTTCTCTCTTTGCACCTTTGTGTATGGTTTTACTTGAGCAGCCTAGGAGTCTTGGACAGAATGTTATTAATTTGAATATATTCGACCAGCTACCAGATAGTCCTAAGATTATCAGCTAGTGTTTGAGGAGAGTTTTTATATTTCTCTCATCATACAAACATTTTAATATTTTACTCTATATTGCATATGTGATCCATAGAGATAGAGGACAAGCTTGTGGAACTCTGAGAGTGATGTCCATTTTTAACTAACCACAACTTCATGGTCCACTGAGTTGGCTGTGAATTAGATGTGAAATGTGGTGAGACACCAGTTCTGTTCCTGTAGTAGTAAAGTATACAGTGGTTAGGCCACATTATTCTCATCTTCCTCTGACATGACAGCTTGCAGAGGTAAACTGATAAGAAACCTCAACTAGCAAAACATGCATAATTTATTTGTTTCTCGTTCTTATTTTACCTCCCAAAATAATAATAATAATAATAAATACAATTATTATTATTATTATTATTATTATTATTATTATTATTATTATTATTATTATTATTATTATTATTGTTATTTTAATAATCTGACCAATTTTCAATTCATTCTTCTTCACTGATCACGATTTCAGCTTCACAGCTTCATTTGTTTCCCAGAATAATTTGTACTAAATCAGAATAAAGAAAAATGATGTCTAAAAAGACAACGTGTATTTTTGTCTGGATAAAACTAACTAAATACAATTTATATGAACTAAGGTTTAATGTTGTAAACTAAACCTATTAAAGGTTCACTATATCTTATAAATAAAAAATGTAAATGAATGAATATATTCTTCAATATTTTGACTGAGTAAATAAAGTGGTTGACGTGTGGAAAACTACTGACAAACATAATGAGCACCGTTGTATAAATACAGCGTCTGCCAAAATGGCTGATTTCTGCAGCTTGTGTTGTTGATTGAGAAGCTTGGTTTAAATGTTATAATGCGACCTTGTAACTCTATAAGATATCAAGCCTGTAGGTTGTGGCATACCATAGTTATTGAGCTCGCTATTGGGACCTCTGGTGTTCAGACGTTGCAACAATTTTGCATTCATAATTGTCTAAAAACTGATTTGGAAGATAAATGTGAATGTATGTATGTATGCACAATGGATCACAATCCAAAAAAAAAAAAAACATTCACATCATGCAAATCAGCATTTGATTAATTATAAATATGACGCAGTTGCACTGTTTAAACACTAGAGGTCATGATGTCATGACGTATGGTTACAGCACTAGTTACCGCTTTATCCTGATTGGATGGTTCAGAGTTTTTCCCAGGAGCAGTGGGGGCAAGTCCATCACAGGGTACTCAGCACAAATAACTGGATAATTCTGTTCTTTTCAAATCTGCCCTGTCTAATGTGTGACCGACGGCAGTAATTAACCCCCTCACCTTCACAACGTTTACTTCCAATTTGCCGATTCCCACCTCTCTACAGTGTCATGTGATAGTTACCAACCAGGGAGGGTAAAACATGTCCTCTCTCTGAAACTTGTGAAGACAAGAAAAGAGAAAAACCAGTGAGTGGCCTTACTGGTGATACTGGTTGATAAAACTTTCTTCCTGAATCCACATCTCCAATTACTACAATGAAAATTCACAAGGTTTAGCAAATTCAACAAGGTTCATGGTCAAGACAAGGACAAAGGCTTTGGAAAACTATGCGTTGGTGGGTGATTATCCTAAGCATATGTGTGATGATTCTGGCCTGTTGTTGGTGCTACTAAAGGGGCTTCTCCGGTTTTAGTTATGAACCACTTCAACAGGTTTAACGTATCAGACCATCTCCATTTTTGCATCAGGATCCAACAGGATCTCACGTGGCTTTTGTTTCACTAATAGCTTTCTTCTCAAACTGGAGAAGTTAAGGCTCTGGTTGTTTTAATGAATAAATTTTCTCATCTGAGCTGTAGATCTCCCCACAGATAGAACCCACACAATCCTGAAGCTTGTATAAGAATTCTGCAAAAATCAAATTCCATGGAGAACCTGCAAACTTACTTCATCTGAAAGGTCATCTCCTTAAAGGACAGAAAGAAATCCAGTGAAATGTTTACTCAGCATCTGGTAGAGTAGCCAGAAGTACAGCCAATAATCTATTTTTGTAGCAAGGCTAAAAATATGAGATGGGAGAACATTAAACGCCATAAATCCTGACAGGACAAACAGCGTCAGAACATCTTATGAAGCAATGAGTCACAATTACGTCAAAAGATGTAGTAATGAGAAGTACACTGATACCTGTATGAAGGTTGAAGGAATAATTCTCTGAATTATAGTGACAGTTTTCTTCGGATCTGAGGGTGATCTCAGCCAGTGCTGTAGGGGATATGACGAGAATCGACAGAACAATTTAATTTAAACAGATTTTGACTTAACATGGTCTGTTTTGGGGAAAATGGCTGCCTAGTAAACAAACCAGCCATCCAAAAATACTAAACACTTAATTAATATCTAGGGAGAGAATTTTTTCTGAATCAGAGAGAACTATTCTAAATCAGATTAAGCAGAGCTGACACTTTATCAAAGCTACCCAAATTGTTAACCAAATATGAATATATTAATTTCACTGAACAAATTCAGATTGTTGTGATGTATTCTTGCATTGGCTCTGAGATCCTGATGAATGAAAGCAAAAGTCACATAAGCGAGAGGATTTGATTTTCATGCTGGTACTAGCAAGCATTCTGATATAAAGCACAATTTGCACAAATACATTATGGCATGGAGAAACTCTTTCTTTACATATCCCAACTTTAAAGGTTGGGGTCAGAGTCTTGAACCCTGAGCCTCCAATCAACCCAGAGGCTTAACCACTTGAACCACCACTGCCCTCAAAGAAAGACGATACTTGGTGCACTTGTTCAAAAACTCTCGGTTACACAATTGCACTTGACTATATAGTGTACAGTAATAGAAAGGAAATAATTAATAATCAAATGTGTGACCCAGAATAGGATGGGTTGTGATTTTTGCATCTGGTTCCTCTTAAGGTTTCTTCCTCATATCATCTCATGGAGTTTTTCCTTGCCACCATCACATCTGGCTTATATGTTTTGTGAAATTAATATAAATTTCAAACTTTATTCAGAATTTTTATATTTGAACATTTATTCTGTTTGTTAACTAACCAACACGATTTGCTTCGACAGAACAATTCAGCATCTCTGCTAATAGTGCTAAATTGTGCTAATATGTCACAATGTAAAGCTAGATATCAGATTCCAGTCCTTTGTCATTTAGATTTAGATTTCTCAGCTTTTTTTTTCACATCTCAAGCATGTCTGCTAAATCCCTGGATGATGAAAGCCCTGCTTCACGATTGCTCCTTAACCAACATCGAATAGTTTCCTTCTTGTTGAATTATCATAAATTTGTCAGTGTAATTTATATAATATGCCAGTTATCATTTACAGAGGTCATATAATTCTATTGAAATATAGTCTAAAGTACACTTACATGAAAACTGTACACTTCTATGAAGTACACTTCTATGAAAATTGTACTTGAGATATATTTTACTCTATTGCTACTCACATTTAAAGCTGGGTGGATTTGGAAAAGCGAGTCCTGGGGATGCAGTATAATATTGAAACAATATTCAAAGCCTGTTAATGTTGCTGAATTAATGCTTATTTATAATTGTTCTAATTAAATATTGTGTTGTTTTCAGTAAGTAAATAGATGATATGAACACGAGCTGTTCATACCATACTTTCTTCAGATCTGAGAGATTTTTCTATGAAAAAGCTGATGAAGATGGAAATATAAACAAGCCTGATCATTTTAATCCAATTCTCTATGCAATATTAGATAGAGCTGTGCCACATAATTGACTTTCAATACACAGAGTTGTCAGTTTAGTCGTTATATCTAATAAACAGCAAATTGGTGTATCATCAAGAAGGACCGTGAGTTGGTTGACAAACTCCAGAAAGAGAGTTTGAGAGAGAGAGAGAGAGAGAGAGAGAGAGAGAGAGAGAGAGAGAGAGAGAGAGAGAGAGAGAAACAATTCTCATTTAAACCAATCCAAAGAAACTATTTTCAGCTGAAATTATGACTCAGATGATTATTTTGTTTCATTTCCTGAAATCCTTGGAAGCCCATCCATTTTCATGTCAGGCATGCAGAGATACAATAATAAAAGTCATCAGTAAAAAAAACGTAAAAAACCATAAATAAAACATACGCATATAGTAAATTATTGGCAGGTACTAGGAAGAAAATCTATTTAAAACCACAAAAAAGGCTCTAAGAAAAACCTGTGTAGATGAAGGAAGTTTACAAGAATATCTTTATAAATAAACAGGGACATCAGTGGAGGTATGGACTATAGCTTAAAGTTTGCGAACCCCTGACCATCCCACCCAAATTTGCTTGTTGAATATCTTATTTCAGATTTTACTGTTATAATAAGTTCCTCTTCTCGTCTATAAAGGCTTTCCTCTAGATGTTGGAGCATGACTAGGGCATTACTTATACAAAAAAGAAGAAAAAGAAAATGATTTGCTAAAATCAGCTAAAAAATGATCAATTTAAAAAAGGCTCTGAGAAGCATACATCAAACTAATGTGTATGAAATAATCAAGAGATGTATTGAAGAGTATCAAGAGAACTGAGGTGTTGTAAGTAAAATCAGGAACTTTAAATGAAATCAGTCTCCCAACTAAGGCTCAGGGGAATTTCTCCTGCTAACCTCCCGAACAGTAGAGTAAAGAATGATCTTTTAAGATTTCTAAGACTTCCTACAGAGAAGATGGCTGCTCGAGAAGGAAGGCAAGAGAAGAAAAGACAATAAAATCAAAATGGCCAGTACAATAAAATAGAAATTAACCAAGGTGTAGTTGAAAGAAACTTGGATTCTATTTGTTTTTAATTTCACATACCTATATGTAAAAGTATACATATAATAATATAATCTAAACACATTTGTTTAAATTCAGTGTAACAGCAAAGACAGATATAAAAATAACTCCACAGCAGAGCATTCATTCTCATAAAGGCACTGATTTTTACTTTTTTTTTTATCTATCAAATGACACAAAACAAAAAGATAAGCATTCTTTTTTTTGCTGTTTATTTATTTTATTTGAGTCAGATAAGCTTCTTTTAACAGACGACATCTTGTGGTGGTTCAGAGACGCTCCTTATTCATCACAGGATTCGCTAGATTCAGTCAAAAGCTACAATCTACGAAAAACAAATGCAAATTGTACCATTCCTAGTTCATCCGATCCCTTCTGTACTGTATGTATTATAATTCACCTACAAACCTTAATAGATTAAACCTTTAAAAAATATTACAGGTACGTGTATGTAATCCAACCTTAATCAATGATTCAGAAATTAAGGATATCATTTTCTTTGGTTTATTTTTATCTTTATATCTACATCTTTATCGGTATATTACATTAACCTGTATAATATACATTACAGGTGTACATGTTGTTCCTACCTGCTACATGGCACGTCTCCAGCCACAAGCCATGATACAGTTCCTACCTTTTTATCCGCTGTGATACTCGATTACTTGAAGTTTGATCAAAAACGGATTTGTCATATATTTAGATAGTAAAGTGTTCACACATAAATAACATAAAGTACAGATCAATACGTTTCCGTTACTTCCAATGATTAATGCCAACATGGGACAGATGAAAGCTGCTAAATTTCCTCAACTATCTATCTATCTATCTATCTATCTATCTATCTATCTATCTATCTATCTATCTATCTATCTAGTTCATGTCATACAGGAAGCTTTAGCGTGGAGACGTTGGATTATGGAGCTTTTTTTTTACTTAACGTTTAATAGAAAAAGGAGACTGATCAAGCTTCCTAGGACTGACCGTTCTGGATCAGCATGGTATTGGGCCAGATGCTGGTTTGTTCATGGACCAGGATAGTGCGTGAGCATACTGCCCCCTCTAGGCCTAAATCCATGGTCCAGGAGGTAGCAGTGGTTCCACTAATATAAAGCAGCAATAAGGTCAGTAAAAAATTTTTATTAAATTCATCAATGGACATCGTCTCAAATCAGCTTTACAGAAAATAAGAAATATAGTACAAAAAGTTTATTATACAAAGATTAATATTATACAAAAGTTCTAGATTAACCCTTGTATGATGTTCGGGTCTGTGGGACCCATATTCATAAACATCAATAGTTTTGAAAAACTTTGCTTCCTTGTAAATTTGGTGATTTTTTTCCCACTCATAACTTGATTAAATTTGATTCTCTTTTTTTATTACATTTTATTAAAAAACAATAAAAAACAAGTAGCACTTTAATTAAAAAATGTCATGTAATAAAGGTAAAGGGCAAATATTAACCATATATGCTGTTTATATTGCTTGTAAATGGGATGAAATAAACACTCACTCACTCACTCACTCACTCTCTACCGCTTATCCGAAGCCTGTGCCTATCTCAGGCGTCATCGGGCATCAAGGCAGGATACACCCTGGACGGAGTGCCAACCCATCACAGGGCACACACACACACACACACACACTCTCATTCACTCACGCAATCACACACACTACGGGCAATTTTCCAGAGATGCCAATCAACCTTCCATGCATGTCTTTGGACCGGGGGAGGAAACCAGAGTACCCGGAGGAAACCCCCGAGGCACGGAGAGAACATGCAAACTCCACACACACAAGGCAGAGGCGGGAATCGAACCCTGACCCTGGAGGCAGTGGCGGAGCCAGGGATTTTTCATAGGGGTGGCCAGGCAGGTGCCAGCACTTACTCTGGGGTGGCACAGAAAATATCATTTTGCAAACAAACAACCCTCATCCTACCTTAAAATATAGGTGCCAAAATTGAACCTCATCCTCATTTGGGTGACACTGGAGGGTGTGATTATAAACTGTTATAAACACCGGAGAGAGTTATTATGAATAATGTCCTTTCTACAGTCTGACATTTGTGTACAGATTAGGACGTTGTTGTCCTTAAACACTAAATTGTTCACTAAATGAGTTAGTGAAAAGTTCTGTAATGATTCAAAGTTTTGAACTCACTCGAGCCCGAGGTTGGGTTTTGGCTGCACTCATTTACACCATTTGTCAGATGATCTTATACAGAGTATCTTACATTTTACAGAGTATCTTACAACTGAGCAACTGAGGGTTCATTTTGGTGGTCCTGGGATTCAAAATCCCTATCTCCATTCACACACACTCAGTCAGTCAGTCAGTCAGTCAGTACGTCAGTCACTCACTTACTCGCTCACTCACTCAGTCCCTTACTCACACACTCAATCACTCACTCACACAATCACTCACTCACTCTCTCACTCACACAGTCAGTCATTCAGTCAGTCAGTCACTCACTCACTCCCTCGTCACTCACTCAGTCCCTTACCCACACACTCACTCACTCACTCAATAACTCACTCACTCACTCACACAGTCAGTTGTTCAGTCAGTCACTCACTCACTCACTCACTTACTCACTTGCCACTCACACAGTCCCTTACTCACACATTCTGTCACTCAATCACACACTCACTCACTTGCTCACTCACACACTCACTCAGTCACTCACTTACACACACTCACACACTCACTCACTCACTCACAAACTCACTTACTCACTCACTCACTCACTCACTCACACACTCACTCAATCACTCACTCACTCACTCACTCACTCACTCACTCACTCACAAACTCACTTCCCACTCACACAGTCCCTTACTCACACATTCTGTCACTCACTCACTCACTATCACTCACTTACACACACACTCACTCACACACTCACTCACTCACTCACACTCTCACTCAATCACTCACTCACTCACTCACTCACTTACTCACTTGCCACTCACACAGTCCCTTACTCACACATTCTGTCACTCACTCACACAATCACTCACACACTCACTCAGTCACTCACTTACACACACACTCACTCACTCACACACTCACTCACTCACTCACTCACTCACTCACTCACTCACTCACTCACTCACTCAGTTACTCACTTGCCACTCAAACAGTCCCTTACTCACACATTCTATCACTCACTCACACAATCACTCACACACACGCAGTCACTCACTTACACACACACTCACTCACTCACTCACACACTCATTCACTCACTCACACACACACTCAGTCACTCACTCACACACTCATTCACTCACTCACACACACACTCAGTCACTCAGCTGTGGTGGATGTGTGATATATTGACTTGGAAAGGCAAGACATGATGGCTACTGCAGCAGATGCAGGAATAAATAAAACTTTAATCTGTGGGGTTAAATGTGTGAGGCCATGCTTTTTTTTTTTTACTTTGCTGATGAAGATGGACATCGGGTGAAAAATCAACCTGACAAGCTTGACCACCTCATCTTAATCATCAGGTTAGACGGTGAAACGGTTTACTCCGAGTTGAATTCAGGCAGATGATTAACTGCTTTTCCCATGTGGTGACTCATGAATCTTCTGACACCGTGGTCACTTCTTCAATTGCAAAGAAATCATCTCAGTTTTATACCGAGCTTTATTCCGAAGGAGTGTGACGAATTATTGGTGCTCCAAATAGAAATTCGTCTGTAACCTTATGAACCTTACGAAGCTGTTTAAGGCTACATGCACACTTCAGCATTGTGCCAGTCTTCCACTGCTCCCCATGGACGATATTATCTTAATATTTTAATAAAAGTGAAGTTTGAGCTTTTACATCTGCCATCTTTGAGATATTTTGGTAAAAACATGTTTTATGGGTACAAAATCCTGATTAATCCCCTTAATTAATTAGTAGCTTATTGTTTAAAATATATAAAAGTTTTTTTGTATTTAGAAAAAAATGGACAAAAATTTATCAAAAATGTTGTGCCCTCAGACTCATTTAATTTCATTTATTTATTTATTTATTTGTTTGTTTGTTTGTTTGTTTGTTTGTTTTTATTTCTGAAAATAATTGTATTGAGAATCGCAATACTTTGGTCTGAAAGTATATATATATATATATATATATATATATATATATATATATATACACACAAATATATATATATATAGATAGATAGATAGATAGATAGATAGATAGATAGATAGATAGATAGATAGATAGATAGATAGATAGATAGATAGATAGATAGATAGATAGATATCTCTAATGACCGTCTGCACTCGAAGTTCAACCCCGATGATCCATTTTAAATTAAATCCATCAGAGTCTTGTCCGAAAACACGCTATAATAGATGAGATTAGACAACGAGGCGAATCTGACCTTTTGCACAAAGAAGTTAATGTGGTCAATATCACACATTTGCTTTTATTTAAATAGAGAACTAGAAATAGTGCAACTCGAATATTAAATAGCCAAGATACTGAAAATGTGTCATATTTTCTGAATTTACATGAAATTTTAAACACAGATTTTCAAAATGGTCTCAGACTTTTAGACTCCCTTCTGATTTTGAATTTTAAAAAAAAGGAAACTAATTCAGTTCTATGTACACAAAAGGTTAATGTGAATAAAAACATGCTAAATTAATTCATTAATCAACACGTTCTAACCAGTTAAGATTCAGGAAATGAACAACCTACATATAAATGATCCTGAGACTAGCATTAGCATGTAGCTCTAGCTGTAAATCTTGTGAGGCAATTTGAAGCTGCGATGCTAATCCTAAAACATAGGCGATGACAGGAAATCGCTTGTTTCGTAGATGTTCGACAACACTTAATATAAGCACGTTGCGTACTTTGATTAATAACAAATCTGTGATGAATGAATCGCTTCAGGATGTTGTGTTGTGTAGATTATAATCCATCACCAGTTCTGCTAATTATTAGTCGCTGATTATCTTCCCATAACAGCGTGCACAATTATTGCTCATGTTTTATTCAGTTTTCATTTTCTCTCTCTTTATTAAGATTCACATTTTCAGTGGTGTATTTACCTGCCTGCTAAAGAACCTCCTCGAAATGAAAGGGTCTGAAGAAAAATGAACGTGATATTGTATTTTTCTCGCCTACTGATCCATGTTTTAGCATTCTGTAATTTCAGTTAACTGTCACGACAACATGGTAATCCAACCCAATCCCATCCATGTGCCTCCTCTTTGTGTAAGCCCAGCCTCAAGCAAAGAAACTGTGATGTGGGGAAGCTGTGAATTACTAGCCATTAATGCACTTTTCAAAGAATGGAGAGACTGTCTTCAGGGCACAGAACAGCTTTTTCTCATTTGCACTGATCATAGAAACAGATCTTCTGATCATTAGATTACATTGTAAGGGCTAAAGCAAGGAAACAGCAGTCATGCTGGGCTCGGTTTTCGACACGTTTCCACTTCACACGTTCTTATTGCCCTGTTCTAAAAATGGAATCGCTGATGCTCTATCCAGACAGTTCGAAAGCCCATGGGAGGAGACACTAGTGACAATAATTATACCAAAACCCTGTATCATGGTTGCTGTAAGATGAGAAATGATGGAGGAAATTCACAGGGTACCGTTAACTTTATACCCCTACTCTTCATGGTCCTTGGTTGGTATACACTATTTATCAGTTTTTAGTGTTCAGGACTCAATGTTCTCTATATTTCAGTCAAACCTATATCTAAAACAGCTTTTCTCCTGGGTAAAGGTATCGATTTAAGGATTCCTGGGCATTAAGAGCTGGGTAAACTGATGCTTTGAGGCATTTATTAGATGACTCGGGTTTGTTGAGTGATGCTTTATATCCCAAGATACCCTCATATTACACTACGGCATTTGCCAGACATACTTATCCAGAGTGACTTAAATATTTATCTCCCTTTAAGCAGTGGCAGCTTGGTGGACCTGGGATTTGAACTCACAACCTTCTGATCAGTAAACCAGCTACCACATTCCTGCATTCACCATTCAGTTACACTGTCATAGCATAGTGTGGATCCTCTCACCTGCCTCATGATCTACTGTACTTCTGTTTGGATCTTCTGCAACTCTTGGACTGTCCCACATGTCCCATGCTGCTGTTCTTGTGCTGCCTTGTGAAAATCCCCATTAGTGAACATCAACATTCCCCTACCCAAAACAGTGGTAAACAACGTTGACAATGGATATGCTATTTTATATAGCGGTGTGACGTCAAAGGCTTCAAGTGACAAGAACCTTGCATTTCTGTCATATCTGAACGTGGATGTAGTAGACTAATGTTTAAGCTGTTGGTCTACCAATGAGAAGGTTGTAAACTCGAATACCAAGTCAACCAAGCTACCAAATGTAAAATGTAAGATGCTCTGGATAAAGGAGTCTGCCAAATGTCATAAAATGAACATGTCTCTATAGAACATCTGAGCTCTTCTGATGGGGTACATTTTAGCAAAAACACAGCACATACATTTAATATGAATCATCCAACATCTGCATGAATCCATAGCCCATTAATTTCACTCTATATGCAGTCTGAAGAAACAGGAGGTGTGGTTAGTAGGAATAAGGAAATTCTCTGAAGAGCGCGTGCTCCCTCTAGTGGACAACAGTGGGAAAACACCAGGATCTTATTTCCGTGCTTGTGCAAGTTCATTACAGCAGATGATTGTGTGTGTGTGTGTGTGTGTGTGTGTGTGTGTGTGTGTGTGTGTGTGTGTGTGTGTGTGTGTGTGTGTGTGTGTGTGTGTGTGTATTTTTTCTTTTACCTCTTCTTGGTCCAGCATGTAGAACTGGTCTCCGTCTCGGACGCGGAGCGGGCGGCTCCAGCCGGGGGAGTCGTGGGCATGGCCATTCAGAGGAGTGTGAGGCCGGGAACACGGAGACACACACCTTCCATCTGCCAGGAGGATCGAGAGAAAGAAACAGATAGAGAAATAATTTTGAACCCTCTCTGCACTAGTCCGTGTTCTGATTAATGTAAAACACTAATAATAACACTAATTAGGTTAACATGATGTAAAAACAGTGGAATAAATGCTCCTTTTTTGTATCATGTACTGAGGGGTGATGTAGTTAAAAAATATATTAAGAGATTTCTGACATTTTTACTCAATACCTATGCAATCAACAAATTTCTACCTTTTTTAGCTTAATGAATGCCTGAAAATGTGGAAAAGTTCAAGACACTTTCACAAGGCCTTGTATGATAATCTCTGCGTTTGCTAACTGAAACCGTAGGACTACACCGTGAAAAGTGTGGTGTTTTTTTTGCAAGGATTCTATCATCCAATCAGCACCTTGTTACTGTGAGTAAAGCTGAGACTTGGTCTGTGACGTAAAAGTACAGAGGAAACCTGCAACACTCTCAGAAAGGCGCACTGTAATAGAACTTAGTATGATACAGATATCCTGTCATAATTTCGCCCATCCCTACTGGATATATATATTCCTGACCTTCTAATCTATACTGCAGCACATACATATATATATTTAGACAAAGAGAGAGAGCAGTATAGATGTTACACACACAGAGGCGAGGAATTTAAAACCCATTCTGACATTGCTTTTGTGTCCTGCACGCCCCCACAGCAAGCGAGTGAGAGCAAGCGAGAGAGAGAGAAAGAGAGAGAGAGAGAGAGAGAGAGGAAGATGGGTTATAGCCCAAGAGATGTCACTTCCGTGACGCCCACTCTGTTTCACACGCTCACACACCTACAGCCAGTCGCCATGACAACTCCACACGGAACAGACCGAAAACCACCGAAGAGAGAGAGAGAGGGATTAGGTGAGAGAGGGATACTGGGCTATGGAAGGAGAGCGAGAAGAGAAGAGAGGGGAGGCAGAGAAAGAGAAGAAGAGGAAAATGGATATTTGAATGGGAGAGGAGTGATGGAAGGAGAAGGAGGGATGAGAAGAAAACTATTTTCAAAAATGGAACCAACACTTTGTTCCCATAGCAACCAACGTGGATGTGCAAGAGTGAATAGTCTTCCTGCACTCACTCACTCACACACTCACTAACTTGCTCACTAACTCGCTCATTCGCTCACTCACTCCTCCTCTCTCGATATCTCCCTCACTCGCTCTCATTCTCTCTGAATCTAAAGCGCATGTAGGTGTAAAGTGGAGGGGGGGTGGGGAAGGAGGGAGGGAGGGAGGGAGGGAGGGAGGGGGGTGTAGAGATATGGGTCATAACCAACGAAAGAACACTGAGTGCATATTCTCATTTACAAGCATACGCGAGGTGAGGGCCACGGGATGATGGCGTGATGGGATGAATCCTATAATGTTCCACCAGCACTTGAAAGATTGTTAAGTTTACTTCCTGTGTTGTCAGTTTTGTCAATGAATTTTGAACACACACATTTTTTTCTTTACTCGCAGAGTGCTGTGGAGTATCAAACGGTGCACAAGCGCACGCTAAAAAAATTCAAAACGCCAATCATGTTCTCTACTACAAGTGAGACTTCAGCGTTTGTGCACAACTTCTGTCCACTTCCTGATGAAGATCTGCCAAGAGTACGGAGCTCTGCAGCTACAGCTGGTGCCTAAAGCCGTTCGTGACGAATCAACTTCCAAATGTCTGCGTGCTTCTTCCAACACGTATAGCTCTGCATTCAGACACATAGAGGTCTAGTCATGCTTGCCTCAAAATAACTGCCTAGAGGGTGTTACCAGTATGGCATCCAAGTGGGAAGACTTCTCTAAATATATTTTGGGAGCTCTCAGTTCTGAGCTGCTGTGCCTAGCGCCTCTGGAAAGCTTCCAATCCCAAGACTATAGTCATATCTTCTGTAAGCCAGGAGTATATGAGCATCAGTGTTTGTACAGCACCAGATACGTTCATTTCACACATGATGCCTATGGGATCTAGCGAGCTGAAAGAATATATCAAGTTAAGCCTTGTGTGAGCTTCCTTGTATGTCTGTAATTAGTAACTGGACTTAGCACTTAGGAGGACTTCTGAGATTTGGGTTCAAATGAGTGGTGTAATTTGCTGCGAGTATATAATTTGGGTGCGTTCTCATTGGGAAAGCAGAGCAGGAAGATTCCTCTCGCCCCTGCTGCTATGCAGCATATCATGCAACTGTTCCTCTGCATGACGCAGATCCTTCCTCTTCCTCAGGATTTTTTTTTCCAGATCCTGCTTTGCCACAATCTTAGCCATGTTCTGTGACGTTCACAGGTATCGATATCGTTAGATTTTTATTTTGTCATAACAATACGCTAATCAGTAGATGTGTCTTAAAAGGTATATTGCACAGAATATGTGATAAGCAGTAACACACAAGCAGGAGTGCTGCCATACTGAAGATCATGCTGGAGGCACAAGTGCTGCAGGTAATAAAAAATAAAAGCAATATTTAAAAAACAAACCCTAGAGAACGATCCTTCCACGCCAAGCTTGATGGCAATACTGGTGTTACCTGAGTCTTGGGCTGGTTTCGGTTTACAGCAAATATAACACTTTGCTTTTAGAGTAAATGCCTCAATATCTTTTCTAACCTCTCATATTTTGTTGCATGCCTTCTAGCAACCTCCAGGCATGACTTTCTTTTTAGCCTTTCTCAGAGGTGACTTCGTCCCCTAGATGCCAGTACTGTGAAGATCCGATGATATCGTTGCGGTCTGTACGATTTCTCTTATTTCAGCCAGCGAGCTCTGCGATTCCTTCGGTCTTGCTGCGAGACTCTTGGGCACTTCTCTCATAATTACCCTTTTTCCTGTGTGCTCACTTTAGAAGACGGTCTAATCTGTAGTGTCTGGGTTGTGGCATATATTTTACAGTTTGTTATAATGGATTCCGCAGTACTCCTAGAAAGGTTTAATGCTTTGCTAAACGTTTTATAACCTTCTCCATCTTCTCCCCCTTTAAACCAGCATTGTGAAGCTTCAAAGACATTTTCTTGGACTAAACCGATTGGTTTTAGCTCTGAGATCACTCAGAGTCTGAGATATTTATTATCCACTGATGAAATTGAACACAGGAATGGATTTGGAATGAACTCAGGTAAACACTGTTTGATGTACTTAGTCTAAGTTTTCCAGAGATTTAAATACAAGACACAATTTGTTCTGTTTAAAGAAAGAGGTGGGTATTATTTTTCAGTGCTTCACCTGAGCATGACCTGGAAATGTTTCTTGTCTCAGCACTTACACAATCATTAACCGTGAGTAAGACTTTATATGCTCGGTTCTTGACCTGTGCTACACCACACACAGGAAATGTAAAGAACAAATAAATTCTCTAGAATTTCACCAAAGGTTGCCCTCTGGTGGCGTGGTGGAAAATTATCCATTCCAGATGTGACACTTTGCGTACATGATCCAGCAAACAATAAACCTCAGCACCTTTTGGTGGCTCCGCCCCTTTCCACTTTATACATCTGCTGTCATTTTCACTGAGTTTTATACATCCTCTACGTTTTAACAATGCACCAAATTTCACTCAGTTTCCCAGTACAAATAAAATGATGCAGCATTTCAGACACAGCACGTGTATAAAGTACATTTACAGCATTTAGCAGACATCCTTATCAGGTGCGACTTACATTTGATCTCATTTTTATACTACTGAGCAATTGAGGGTTAAGGGCCTTGCTCAGGGGCCCAGCAGCGGCAGCTTGGAGGATGTAGGAATCAAACTCACAACCTTCCGAATTGGTAGCCCAACACCTTAACCACTAGGCTACCACATCCCATGTAGTGTAATGTAGTGTGTTTTATTCATAAAGTCACGTCCACCTCAGATACTGTGAATACTGTGCGGATTTCATGGAAAGGACAAAATAATGAGACTTGATGTGTACGTTCAGTTGCCTCTTGCATCCAATTGATTCACTGTTTCAAAACCTATGTTACATGCTAGCATTGTCCATAAGGTACAGCAGGGAGTAGGTTGTCCAGATACAAGCAAGTTCTGTGGAAACATTGTGGTGAAATATGAGCAAATGAGGTAAAAAATACTGAGGTAACATTCTGATTGGTAATAAGACATGTCTTCACCTGTAAAAAGAATTTTTTTAAATATAATCTTATGTAGATTATATAAGATTATTGTTTAGCATGGATTTATTTGCGATTGTGTATTTTTGTCTATGATTATTATTTGTGCTTTTTTTTATTATTCATTCATTCATTCAGTCATTTTCTATCGCTTATCCGAACTACCTGGGGTCACGGGGAGCCTGTGCCTATCTCAGGCGTCATCCGGCATCAAGGCAGGACATCGTGGACGGAGTGCCAACCCATCGCAGGGCACACACACACTTTCTTTCACTCACACAATCACACACTACGGACAATTTTCAAAAGATGCCAATCAACCTACCATGCATGTCTTTGGAAGCCGGAGGAAACTGGAGTACCCGGAGGAAACCCCGGAGGCACGGGGAAAACATGCAAACTCCACACACAAGGTGGGAATCGAACCCCCAACCCTGGAAGTGTGAGGCGAACGTGCTAACCACTAAGCCACCGTGCCCACCTCTTTTTTTATTTTTATTAATAATTGTTGTACATTCATAAAATTACCCTCCTGTTATTCTTAAATACTGAATCAGAAATAAACAAAAGGGGCAGTCGCAGTGATAATAATATTAATATTTAAATAATGATCACAATTATTTGTATATAAAAATTCATTTTCAACCAATTTTTATAACTATGATGCAACATTTGCCACCGTATTATTAAATAACCAAATATGGACAGTTACAAAAGCAAAAAAAAAAAAGAAGTAAACATGCGGCATCTCGGATGCAAGTGTTCGGTTTATGCGTGATGTCATAAAGCTTTAACTGGTTTCCTCTGGTGCTCAAGCTCAAAATCAGTAAGGGGGTGGTGTCCTTTAAATTCAGTCTTTGGAGAGTCACTTCACTACACACACTTCAGTGTTTTCCCCACACTGAGCTCAACAACTAATTATCAAGTCAGATGTGAGTAACAGACCCTTCACACTGTTGTACATGGGGTTGACGTCACGTAGCCCAGTCTCTCAAAAAGCACAGTGAAAAAATAAAATCCTTTGGTTTAATGGCTCTTTAAAGGTCTTTTGACTGTAGTATGTTGATCACACTCACCTAGCTCACCTAGTTAAAAATGTTTAGCTTAAAGCAGGAGTGTGTATGAAGTAAATAAATCAAGAACATACAGGTCAAAAGTTTTAGTTAATGTTCACAGCAAACATGAGAATTGGTAACATTCTGATCCTGGTAGCTTTAACCTTTGAGCATGATTTGGTTATTAATGCCATAAGGGCTGGTGTGATCATTTTAAACACTGTACATCTTGGATTTTGGAGTTTCTACCAAATGGTGCAAAAAAACTAAATTTATCTAATGAGCATCATTTATGTGAATGCTGCCAGCACTGCTTTACTGGTCCCATCATCTCTCAGGTTAAGTGGTATCTATACATAAGACTTTTTCTGTTCTGGCACAGAGGTGGCGGAATGAACTTCCCCTTGATGTCCAAAGAGTTGAATCACTGGCTATCTTCAAATGAAGGGTGAAGACCTACTTCTTCCTGAAACATTTAAACTAGCACGTATTTTTCCTGTTGTTTTATGTGTATATTTATTTAAAAACAGATCCCAGAACTGAGTATTAGATTGATGGTATCCTAAGTCTGTAACCTAGTGAACCAGTGTTAATGTATTCATTGATACTGTAGGCTTAAAAGCACTTTTGTACGGCAGTCTGGATAAGGACGGCTGCCAAAAGCCATATCTCATCAACACCTTGTTGTTCAGAGATGTGAGAGGAGAATGGCCAGACTGGTTTGAGCTGACAGAAAGACTAGAGTACAGTAACTCAGATATCCATTCTATACAACTGCCGTGACTGGAAAAGCATCTCAGAACCATCACTTCAAATGTTGAGGCAGCTGTAGTGCATCAGTAGCCGAACACATCACACCGTGTTCCAGTCATGTTAGCCAAGAAGAGGGATGTGAGGCTACAGAGTACAGACTTAATGAATTTGGACAGCTAATGATTGGAATTGCAAAAACATGGTCTGATTAATCTCAATTTCTGAGGTTCAGAATTTGGCATCAACAAAATGGTTCCATGGATCCAACCAACTGTGTGCCAACAGCTCTGGCTGGTGGTGATGTAATGGTGTTGGGAATATTACCTGGCACCCCTTCATATCAATGAGAATGGTTTGAGTGCTGCAGCATTTAGTGAGTATTTATACATCGCTTTATGGGCTACTTATAATGGCTACTTCCAACAGACATGCATCATCTCAAATCGGGTCTTAAATCATGACAATGACTTCAGGCCTTCTCAGTCACTAGATCTGATTCTAACAGGCAACATTGGGATGTGGTACAACAATCATGTCAACATCTTGAGGAATCAGAGGTATTGAGGCTTCTGTGAGGGCAAAGGTGAGGTTTCATACAGTATTAGTGTAGTGTTACCTTTATAAAATAGGCTGGTTGGTATATATTTGTACTGTTAGATTTGAGACAAAAATAAAATCAACAATAGAGATAATAAAATGCTAATTAAAAGCATACTGCAAACAACATAATACAAAACTTATATCAGGACATCCTTAAAAATATTCTTGTTTGCCGTTACCCGACCGACCCGGTTATTTATTTATTTATTTTTTTTAAGTCCGACCGACTTGCCGGTTGTAAATTTGTGTTAAGACCGACCTTTTTTTTTTACTCTTCAAACAACTAATACAAAAGCAATTAAATAATATTAATTATATTTTAGTAAGTACTGTAAATATATAAATTGCCTAGGCCTACATACAAACGAAGGCTACGTTCTTTATTTTAAATTAAAACCCGTGATGTCATCTATGTTTACACTATTGGTTACCGGATGTCACACTATGGCCTGTGCGTTCGCTTCGTCTCATTCGCTGTCAGAGACAACGGTTCGCGCTTGGTAATGATGGCTGTGGCTGCAGTAAACAAAATGTTCGCGGTCACCGTTCAAAGTCATACGGGTTCGGGCGCCATAATACATTCATTAAAACAGCGTTAACTTTGCACGAAGTTCTGGAAAAACTGTGTCAAGCATCAAAATAAGGTTTGCAATGATGCGCCCGAAGGCACGGGTTGAACACCCAGTCAGTGACGTCACAATATGCTAATTAGTTTAATGTCATACCTACGTAATCACCATCACTGTTTTTTTACATTGAAACTTGAAAAAAAAATATAGACCTACCTACCGACCCTTTTTTTTTTCATGAACTCATATAACTCCATCTACCACTGCAGCATTCCTAAGCAAGGCCCTTAACATTCGGTTGCTCGGCTGTAAAAAGGAGATAAATGTACGTAATGTGGTGTACACTTTCATGAAATAGCACAGGTCAGTTTGGAAATTTCATGGATATATAGACTTGATTTATGGCCAGTTTTTTTCTATGTATGTCAGTAATAGTGGTCATATTTGCTTAACGCTTCATTTTTCTACCAACAGCCAGCTCTTGCGTATCATACAACAGGGTGAGGACTAACACATGCTTCCTGAGATGTGTGAAGCCAGCCAATCACATCTTTTCAAACTGCTGTGTTACACTTGGATGAAAGTGCTATCTGCGCTCTTCCAAATAGCTGCATCACTCAGAATTTTCTAACATGAATTATTAATAATTTTTAAAAAATAATCCAGCAGTGAAGGCTGTCACATCAATCCCATTATAAGCCCTGAGGAATGGACTGGACTTTCAGTGGCTTGAGTAAGACTAACTAACTAACACAAGCTTTTTGTGTTTATATTACATTAATGCATCATTTTCAAACTTTATCAAAGTCCTACAATTAAGATTTCTTTAAGGAATTGTAGAAACCACATAAGCATCAGAGTGCTAAGATGTGTGTGTGTGTGTGTGTGTGTGTGTGTGTGTGTGTGTGTGTGTGTGTGTGTGTGTGTGTGTGTGTGTGTGTGTGTGTGTGTGTGTGTGTGATTCAGCTAATACATCAAATGTATGTTAGTCTATTTTGTTTGTTAGCCGGAGTTAGTAAGAGTTCACGTTTCTCTAGGACCATTCAAAGACTCAAAGGCTAACAGAATAACACACGGAATAAAATAGTCTTCAAGCAGACTCCTGTGTAAGGAGTCTCCAGTGTCAGTGCCTTGTAATATTCAGATGTTTTCTACCAGAGGAAAGTGTGAGCTCTTACTAGAGAAACACAACGTATTAGAACATGCACATTATTATAAATATGTGATTTGAATTACAGCAGAAACCTCTGGGACTGTGGAAGCTTAGTGGTTAAGGTGTGTGACTACAGCTCAGGAGGTCGTGAGTTCAAATCCCAGGTCCACCGATGCTGGGCCCCTGAGTAGCACTCAACTGCATGGTTGTATAAAATGAGATAAAATGTATATACTGTAAGTCACTCGGGTTAAGGATGTCTGCCGAATGCCATAAATGTAAAAAGTATATGTACATGACAGAGAACTATATGAGGAAATGACTGTTTGAAGCTGCTGCAACAAAAGTGCTAACTTGTCTCTTGGACATTTCACAATATTACATAAAAAGAAGAATAAAACACAGCAGGACGTACTGCGAATGCGAAAGGACCGCACTGTTGTTGATTACTCTCCAACATACACCTGCACACTCCTAAGTGTTTTATATGACTAATTGAAACTATTCCTAACCCCCAGGTCTCTCTGGTGTCTCTTCATTAGATTTCATAAGATTTCATGAGATGTGACTAAACAATGTTATCTAAGCATTTACAGTATATACTGTTTAAATACAAAATCCAGTAATCGAATAAGAAAAGCATGCCTTATTACCTAATATCTGAACACCCCTTCTCCCTTTGCTCTGGGGTGATCGTTTGCTGTTTTTTTTTTTTTTTTCTGCTTGTGTAATTTTAGCATGTTCATTTTTTTCTCTCTCCATATTTAGCCCAGGTTATTTCTGAGCACTCAGTCTTAGGTTAGAAGCATGTCAGATTTCATACAGGATTGCAGACTACATCTTGCTGGGTTGGTTGCTTTGCTAGGTAACTAATTGCATGTCGACGGCTTAGAGTGACTCTGAGCAGGATCTTGTCTGCTCAAGGTTGTGTATGTGTGTGTGTGTGTGTGTGTGTGTGTGTGTGTGTGTGTGTGTGTGTGTGTGTGTGTGTGTGTGTGTGTGTGTGTGTGTATACAGTGCTGTAATGTGCTAATTTGTTTCTGTGTGTGTTGCAGTAGGAAGCAAAAACACGTCTGAGTCAGCAACAAAAAACTTCCTGAGCGCTGGTTCTCATCAGTGTCAGCGATGTCGTGCAGCTTTCTTTTTTATCGCCTCTTCACCCAGCCATCACTGTGTATTCTGGGCAGATCGTCATTTTTTTAATACTCCCAGGTTACAATATAAACACAGCCTCAAAGCCATAACAGCGGTACATAACATCCATTTAACACACCATTCCTAAAGACAACATCTATAACTTATTCACAAATATATAAATTATTATTTGTACTGAAAGTGCAGGATGTTCACTTTATCCCCTAAAAAAAGATTGACTCCCAGGCTGGTTAGGTAAGAAAGCATCTATTCATAAGAGAGTCTCAAAAAAGAAAAGTGACGTAAGCTTTTGGAACCAATCCAAACCAGTTTCATTATAAAGGTCGTGTAGACAAAGGGAATGCGATATGGTGCATATTCTTTGACATTCCAATGCCAGGAGAAATGAAAAAAATTCCACACTGTTTAAATTATTTGGATTAAAAATGTATTGTTAATCCAAAGACTGATTCCTGGCTTCCAGTAAATGGGTCGCTGGGTAGAGCAAAATAAATAAATAAATAAATAAACAAACAAATAAATAAATAAATTGGGGGGGGGGGGCGTAGTGGCTTAGTGGTTAGCACGTTTGCCTCACACCTCCAGGGTTGGGGGTTCGATTCCTTGTGTGTGTGGAGTTTGCATGTTCTCCCCGTGCCTCGGGGGTTTCCTCCGGGTACTCCGGTTTCCTCCCCCGGTCCAAAAGTGTGTGAGTGTGTGAGTGAATGAGAGTGTGTGTGTGTGCCCTGAGATGGATTGGCACTCCGTTCAGAGTGTATACTGCCTCGATGCCCGATGACGCCTGAGATAGGCACAGGCTGCCCGTGACCCGAGAAGTTCTGATAAAGCGGTAGAAAATGAATGAATGAATGAATTATTTAATTAATTAATTAATTAATTAATGGAGGTGCTGGTATTCATTATTTTCAAATATACTGTAGCTTGGAATTTAACAACAGGCAATTCCATGGAAAGGTCAACCTTGCCAAGGAAAAGTTGTAAGCACAGGGGGAAAAAATTACTTTTAAATTGCTCACTTAGGTCTATCTTTAACTGCTCTAATTTAATTTTTACAGAAACTGTAATCATTTATCCATGTAATATGAGAACTTTCTACTGTATGTACAGTATCTATCTATCTATCTATCTATCTATCTATCTATCTATCTATCTATCTATCTATCTATCTATCTATCTATCTGTCTATGCACAGTATATGTCTATCTATTTTTCATTTTGTTGACACTGGACAACAATGTCAATTTAAATAATCCTTTCTACAATGCTTTGTAGTCGAGTGGAATTGTGCAATCAAGAGCTCTATCTATCTATCTATCTATCTATCTATCTATCTATCTATCTATCTATCTATCTATCTATCTATCTATCTATCTATCTATCTATCTATCTATCTATCTATCTATCTATCTATCTATCTATCTATCTATCTAATATTACACTGCAACATCATAAGACAAACACACAGACTCTTATGAAGTACTGAGGCTGAGGCTGATTTCTTTCCATCTCACAATATATTTCATTCCATCTCCCTTTTGTCATCAGCAGTGACTGACACTGATACAGTCACCGGTGTAATGAAAATGAACGAGGTGGATTATTTGCTTGATTATATTTTATTGCCGTTAAAGAATCACACATTGTCCAATGAAAGTAAAATATGCACTAGACGACAGAAGTGGTTTTTTTTAATGAATTAAAACGTTTTTTTGTTTTTTTTGTAAGCATTTTTAGTATATGGACAAAATACACAGCAAGAATCGAATATAGCATTAAGGAGATCTTAAACTCTTTAAATATAAAGTAAAAATCACAAATTTGTAGCTGCCTAAATGTTTTTAATTGTGTGTTAAATTTTTCCTTGCAACTTTTCAGCTCATTATATGATGCTCAAAACCAATAGTTTTGTTGTCAAGCTATGACAGATATTAGACTTAAGCCTTCTGTTTAATTTATTTATTTATTTATTTTATTATTATTATTATTATCTTACAAGCAGGTTGTGATTGTGTCAAGCAGTTATTAGTAACACATTCCATCTTGTGTTGTTTGCACAAGTTGTTTGGCCTGAAAGATAAACGAGTTACGCATAGATATCAAACTCAAAGCAACAGGATATTGAGCCTCACTTATCAAGCTGAATATAAACAGATTTAGGTGTAAATTCTTAGTATTCATTAATACACAAGTATCTGGAACATACTGTCAAGTTTAAACTGTTTATTTTCTTAGTACTTTTATGTCTTTTAGCAGATGTCCTCACGCTAATTAATTTGGTCAGGGAATGTTTTATATTATTGTCATTAATTAAAGAATACACAAAATAAAGAAAGCATGCCTATGAATGAAGACAAATAAAAGTAATTTGATGTTGTTTAAATGGAGTTTCTACACATAAGCCGAGAGTTATTATTGTTAATATTTTGTTTAATTTGGAGCTAAAACGTGTCCATTTCTTCTGTTTTTCTGGCTCTTCTCTGATCAATCATTTTGTGCTCACAGCTGTTGAACTTTTATGCAGTTTTCTGCGTCACTACATGCAAATGAGATGTAGCGTGCATGCACTTGGCAATTTATGGCTGATCAGCATTCATTAACATATATATATATTTATATATATGTGTGTGTGTATGTACACAAGCACAGAGAAATCAGTGTGTCCTTATCTTTTTAAATCCAGAGGAATTTTTTAGTTTGGCTTTCGGGTTTGTTTGTTTTTTTGTTTTTTTGTTTTTTCAGTTTTAGTTTTTTTGCAAACACTTACACAACTTTTTTTTAAAGGTTTAATAAATGAAGCTCGCTGTTTATCATAATCATGAATCCTTATTTCTTTTTTTCTTTCAGACTTTTACAATTTCATTTGTGGTGATCTTTAACACTGACCTTATCCTGTAGCCGATTCAATAAGCAGCACAGTTGAACTAAGAGAATTTGAACACTTGAGCATCACTGATGCTAAGCTTTCTACAGGTGATGAAACACTCTGCAAATTAATATGGGTCTATGCACATGCTGTGGGCAACATCAAGAACACTTCACTGCACAACAACACCTTCATCTGATCTCATGACGCTGACACATCTGCAAATCAGACATGGGCTCATTTAAAATTCGTTCAGCTCATTTTATATATTGGCCAGATCTATTGCCTAGGAAATTATTTCAACCCTGATTTCTCAGACAGCGAAGTTCACCCCTCCAGAAGATCAGTGACTGGTTGCTGTGCCCGCTGCTCAAAACCCACTCATGTACTGTGAATGTTTCAAAAAGACAATTTTCTCAGGCTGCCAGCCATCACTGGGGTGCCAATATTTTAAAGCATTTAATTTCTTTCAGAGCTTCTCAGAACTATCTAGTGGCAATCTGATGATTCACTCTGATAAATCTTTTATGTTTTTTTCATGGTTGTCCAAATAGTTTAAAGGTGAAAACTCATATGGTCTATGACTCTAGTCTGTGAGCACTCGTGTAGTGTATAACCCTCGCCTGTGAGCACCTGTATACTGTATAACCCTCGTCTGTGAGCACTCGTGTAGTGTATAACCCTCGTCTGTGAGCACTCATGTAGTGTATAACCCTCGTCTTTGAGCACTCGTGTAGTGTATAACCCTTGCCTGTGAGCACTCGTGTAGTGTATAACCCTCGCCTGTGAGCACCTGTATACTGTATAACCCTCATCTGTGAGCACTCGTGTAGTGTATAACCCTCCTCTGTGAGCACCCGTGTAGTGTATAACCCTCGCCTGTGAGCACTCGTGTAGTGTATAACCCTTGCCTGTGAGCACTCGTGTAGTGTATAACCCTCGCCTGTGAGCACCTGTATACTGTATAACCCTCATCTGTGAGCACTCGTGTAGTGTATAACCCTCGCCTATGAGCACTCGTGTAGTGTATAACCCTCGTCTGTGAGCACTCATGTAGTGTATAACCCTTGCCTGTGAGCACTCGTGTATTGTATAACCCTCGTCTGTGAGCACACGTGTAGTGTATAACCCTTGCCTGTGAGCACTTGTGTAGTGTATAACCCTCATCTGTGAGCACACGTGTGGTGTATAACCCTTGCCTGTGAGCACTCGTGTATAACCCTCGCCTGTGAGCACTCGTGTAGTGTATAACCCTCCTCTGTGAGCACCCGTGTAGTGTATAACCCTCGCCTGTGAGCACTCGTGTAGTGTATAACCCTCCTCTGTGAGCATATGTGTAGTGTATAACCCTCGTCTATGAGCACCTGTATACTGTATAACCCTCGTCTGTGAGCAGTCGTGTAGTGTATAACCCTCGTCTGTAAGCACTCGTGTAGTGTATAACCCTCCTCTGTGAGCATATGTGTAGTGTAAATCCCTCGTCTGTGAGCACCCATGTATTGTATAACCATTGTCTATGAGCAAAAGTGTAGTGTATAACCCTCGTCTGTGAGCACCCATGTAGTGTATAACCCTTGTCTATGAGCACAAGTGTAGTGTATAACCCTCATCTGTGAGAACACATGTAGTGTATAACCCTCATCTGTGAGCACTCGTGTAGTGTATAGCCCTCCTCTGTCTGCACCCATGTAGTGTACAACCCTCGCCTGTGAGCACTCGTGTAGTGTATAACCCTCTTCTGTGAGCACCCATGTAGTGTATAACCCTCATCTTTGATCACTCTCGCCTGTGAGAACTCATGTAGTGTATAACCCTCGTCTGTGAGCACCCGTGTAGTGTATAACCCTCGTCTGTGATCACTCTCGCCTGTGAGCACTCATGTAGTGTATAGCCCTCGTCTGTGAGCACTCATGTAATGTATAACCCACGTCGGTGTGCACCTGTGTAGTGAATAACCCTCATGAGTGTGCACCAGTGTAGTGAATAACCCTCATCAGTGTGCACCCGTGTAGTGTATAATCCTCGTCTGTGAGAAGTCGTGTATATCCCTCGTCCGTGAGCAGCCGTGTAGTGTATAAACCTCGTCTGTGAGCACCAGTGTACCGTACAGTATAAACCTCATCCGTGAGAACCAGTGTACAGTATAAACCTCGTCCGTGAACACCAGTGTACTGTCTAAACCTCGTCCGTGAGCACCAGTGTACTGTATAAACCTCGTCTGTGAGCACCAGTGTAGTGTATAAACCTCATCTGTGTGCACCCGTGTAGTGTATAAACCTCGTCCGTGAGCACCAGTGTACTGTATAACCCTCGTCTGTGAGCACAGTTGTAGTGTATAACCCTCATCTGTGAGTACAGTTGTAGTGTATAACCCACGTCTGTGATCACCAGTGTAGTGTATAACCCTCATCTGTGAGCACAGTTGTAGTGTATAACCCACGTCTGTGATCACAGTTGTAGTGTATAACCCACGTCTGTGAGCACCAGTGTACTGTATATACCTCGTCTGCGAGAACTGAATATATCCGCTTTTGCTTCATAGTGGTTCAGTACAATTTCAGTGATACAATTTTCTGAAAATTTGCACTATAAGCTAAATGCTAGACTGAGCAAAACACACGTATATTGTACTGCTTTGGGTGTTGGGTGAAATCAAAAAATTTCAAATTACACCACAACATATGTTGCTCAGTAAACTGTGTCTTATCTGTATTCTTATTTCCAGATTAGACTAAAAATGGATTGCATGTTCATAACAAATAAATAAATAAATAAATACAATGTGATTTTGTGTATAAGACAATGATGTAGTGAGTGAGTATGCACCATATTTCCACTTTAGGGTTTTTTTTATGCGTGCACTTCTCATTAGTGCTGTTGATGTTTAAAACCATCAAGCACCAATTTATGGCAACAAAGAAGCTAAAGATCCTGTGGGTGTCAGTTTGAGCCTGCTGCCTTCTGACTCTTTCTTCTTAGGTCAAAAAGAAATCTTTTCAATGCCAAATTTCTCACAAATTGTGTGTCAATTATTACACTTCCCTTTACAATACCCGCTTTTTATTTAATAAAAAAATGCCTGTATTTATTTATATATTTTCTTCTTTCAGCTAACAGGCTTTAATAATCTGTAAAATGTAACTTTATACATCTCATCTAACAAATTATATATATATATGTGTGTGTGTGTGTGTGTGTGTGTGTGTGTGTGTGTGTGTGTGTGTGTGTGTGTGTGTGTGTGTGTGTTTTTCTCTCACATTAATTATCATTAATTAACATTAATAATCAACAAAACATTTTATAAAACTTTATATATTTATGCTTTTCTCTCTTTTTTCTTTCTCTTGCTTTTCTATTCTTGCATTTTTATCTTCCACTTTTAGGTGTAGCTTTAATACTCCTTAAAATGCTTTAAATTCATACATTGATAAGGAAGTGGTTATTGACCTCGGCAGGTAGAAGGCGATGGTTTCACGTTTATTTTTAAGAATGATTTTTAAGAATGCTTAATTACTTAAAAATTCTTCAGCTGAATGTTTTTCTTTCATCTCCTGAACAGAATAATAGTATCACTTGATAATGCTTGCAAGAAGGATTTGACATCTAGCAAGATAACACACGAATGCAAAAGATCCTAAAAATGGTACTTTCCGGGTCCCGTACAGCTTCATTTTGGTCATGCATTGGTAAGATCATTGACCTATTCACGCTGCTCTATATCCAAAAATATGTTTTTATTCTAACAAACCTACAACCATCATGGACTGCAAGCCCACAGTGAGTCTCTCTCGTAGACGGATAGGGCACTGACGTTGTTCTATAATTTTCAGTGTTGTGTAACTCTTTAATCCGTTTCCTGTATAAATAGCAACACTAACATTATTTTCAGGATAGGATAACAGCCAAAGAGTTCGATACTGTATCTAAGACTATTAAAAGTTAATGAACTCATGCAAACGATGTGCTACCAGAGGGATGAAATATGAGAGCACATTAGATCAGCGTTCTGGAAGGATTGTTCTTGGCAGCGCACTGACTGTGAAAAATAAATTACATTTCTTTTATGTGCCCTAAGGTCATTAAAATAATGGCAAAAGATGCAGACACTTTACACACATATTACCCAATACTGTTACCTGGACATACAGCATGCAAAACTCACACTGACTAAGGTTCCCATTTAAAACCTCATGTCACCAGGAGCACTCACCACTGACTATTATTTGTCTCTCTGTAACAAACCACCATTGTGACCGCTCCTTTAGTCATGTAAATAATGACCACAGCATGTCAGGATATTTATATTTATATCAGGGGTTCTTAACACCAAGACCTTTACAGATTAATCTCTTCCCTACTGCTCACACACCTGCTCTGACTGATCACTTAATGATTAAGTCATGAGTTGGACCAGGTGTGTTGAGAGTAAGGAAAGTTTCATTCTGTGAAGACTGGAGTTAAGAATACTTCCTGTATAGGATATACATCATATCGATATATATTCGATGCAATACTAATCACCTTCAAATGATCAGCACCATCCTATAGTCCATATGTAAGGAAACACATAGAAAGTTATCGGTTAAAGAAATGCTTTAATACTGTTCACTAATAGTAGAAAGAAAGTTTTAAGACTTTTGCTAGGGATGAGAAGTATTTTTAGTAATGTATAGCATATGACGTGAATTTAACCTGTATTTTTTCTGTCTTATTAAAATCAAGGACAAGAAAAAAGGTAAGGATTGCTGAAAAAACAGTTTATTTGATCATACAGCTGAAATAACATTGAAGCAAAATTAACTGAGAGGTTTTTATGAGTGATTTTTTATTCTAATATTAAAAAATGTTTATCATACATAATGCAAATCAATATATATATACTGTAGCAACAAAACTAGTAACAGTGTCATCTCTATCAAATAGCACAAACAATGGTTCTTGTACTGTATATACAGTGTAACAAGGGTTAGTTAAATCTAACACTCGGACTATACGGTTTGCTGTTTGAGGAAGAAAACTGCCTAGCTTGTTGCTAACAAAACATTAATTTCATTTGTAAGTGTGCCAAGGTAAGAAACTACTTTATTTCTACTGTTGGAATACTGCTACGTTATAAATACTGTGTTATATTATATATACTGTGAATTTATGGGACTTCAAATGAAAGTAAAAATTGCCTCTTTAACTGTAAACGGATAAACAGTATGATTGGCAAAAAGATTGCCAGAGTTGCTAAATTGCTGTTATTGTATAAGAGAAATAAAACACTGAGAGAATGAAATGTGAAATGAGAAAATAAAGTACGTTAAGGTATTTATACAATACAACGACATTTAGTTGGCAACCCTCAGAATGCAACAAGGTCATTTCAGCATAAAAACAATAAATGAATTTAAGTTAGAAGTACAAAAGTTCTCAGACATTCTAAGAGAAGATGCCAAATCGATGTGGTCTTTGAGGACAAAAACCTCCTCATCAATACACAATTGTCAGACTGTATATTTACAGTATAACCACAACCTCCAGTGTCACCTAAATGTGGACGAGGTCTAAATGCTCTACAGTATATAAGGGACTTTTTCCTCACCACAGTCACCGCAGTCTTGTTCATTAGGGATTAAATAAAAACACATTTAAATATTAATCTAATATTAATCTTGTACTTTTGTATTATATTAATCTTTGTATAATATGAAACTTTTTGTACTACATTTCTTGTTCTGTAAAGCTGAAACAATGTCCATTGTTAAAAGCGCTATATGAATAAAATTGACTTAAAATTGAATTGAATTAAAAATAACGGGGATTAAGAATAAATAGAATACACTGTAAAAAAATATGTAAATTCACATAAATGTTATGATTTGGTTATCTGAATGTATTATTGAGCTGTGTATATTGCACACTGTACATAGTATAAAAATATATTCTACATTTTAAAGTGACAATGAAACTGACTTCAGTGTCAGACTGCATCAATTTACCCCTCTTTGTAGATGATTTTTCCTAGAACAGCCACCCTCAAGTGTTTTACTCCAAAGTTATCATATGAAAACAGAAAATGTACTGTAGGTAATTACCATGCACACAAAATGTCTTCTTTGGAAGGTAGCGAAGGGAATATAACTGCCCTGTTACTGAAGTGAAAAGACATCAGTCTTCTCTCTCCATCAATCATAGTAACGCTAGCAAATCAAAAGTTGCCTTCTGGTCATATGTAAAGACATCCGGACTGCTGAAATTTTCCTTACTGTAAAACAAACCATCTACACTTATCCAGCCGAAACACACTTGAGCTGCCTTGACCTCCTGGACCTTTGGTTCAACATTTGTTCCTGCAGAGAGGGTTACTTGGGGCAGTTATCACTCTCCTCAAGCATAATCAGCATCAGTTGCCCTGTGATGTTGCATGTGGGAAGCATGGTAGTTTTCACCTTCCCAGCCTGCCAGAATATATTCAAAGTATCCATGGCTGGTAAAATTGGGTGAGACGATCCAAAAATAGAAATAATAAAGACTGTGCTTCATGCAGATGTGCAGAGTTCTGACCTGATACCGAGTGTTCCTGATGCCAATACTGTGTGTGCTGAACATGGTGGCATATTTTATCATCAATAACTAGGACATGACTAGAGGTGTGTTGCTTTCTTAACTGGACACTTACTGTACTAACCTGTACATTTTTTTTATGAATGAAACTCAAAAAGTGTCTCAGTACACATCTAATCTAATGTGTCCCATTGATACAACAAGCACTGGTCTATTCGTTTCTGCCGTTATGATCCTTCATTCACAAAAGCTGCATTTTTAATGTCTTTTGGTGGAATGTATTGTTGAGCAGCGCAGCTTTTGCAGTGGAACTTATTTAAAGAGCCAATCTAATTTCATCCTGTAATATCATCTTCCAGAATATTGAACACCTGTGTCTAAACATGCTATAAATAGTCTGGAACTTTCAGTTCTACTTTGTAAACTTATAATCTTTGTGAAGTTTACACTGATCCCTCTCTCTAAGTTTAATAAAAAAAATTTTTGCCTGTCTGTTCTTTTTTTGAATCTGGGTTTGTTTTTTCTTGGAGATGAGACAACGGTGTGTGTGGGATGGGGGGGTGGCACGGTGGCTTAGTGGTTAGCACGTTTGCCTCACAACTCCAGGGTTAGGGGTTCGATTCCCGCCTCCGCCTTGTGTGTGTGAAGTTTGCATGTTGCATGCCTCGGGGGTTTCCTCCGGGTACTCTGGTTTCCTCCCCGGTCCAAAGACATGCATGGTAGGTTGATTGGCATCTCTGGAAAAATTGCCCATAGTGTGTGAGTGTGTGAGTGAATGAGAGTGTGTGTGTGTGCCCTGTGATGGGTTGGCACTCCATCCAGGGTGTATCCTGCCTTGATGCCCGATGACGCCTGAGATAGGCACAGGCTCCTGGTGACCCGAGAAGTTCGGATAAGCGGTAGAGAATGAATTGAATGAACGATACAAAATGGGTGGGTGGGTCAATGTTTCTGTTGATGCTGAGGTACAGAAGTCTGTTTAATTTTAATTTTAAACAAAGTGTATGTGCCGTGTAATACCTGACCCAAAGAGCAACCATATGCATGGCCTGAGGGGCACCTGAGGACCATATGGACTCATTCATACGTTCACTCAGAGACAGATGTACCAGGATGCTTCCTTCATGTTGTTCTGCTGTATGACATGGACAGGATCCCTGTAGTAGTGTTCTGAACTACACTTTCGTTCAGCACTGTGTGAATTTGGCTGTAAGCCAGAACGTTGACAGAAGTGCTCCTTTTCTGGAGACCTGAAGCCACCCACACTGTCAGGTTCTGTACAGGTACAAGCACTGTAAATGTACCCTCAAAGGTCCAATTATAGGCTTTGATGATGCTTGGTAATGATACGTCTTTACAGTCAGATAACTAAATATATCAATTACTGTACATACCTTTGAGGGTACAATCCCAGTGAATAGTGGACTACTTTTTAGTACTTTTTTCTAAAGGTACAGATAGTAGGGATGAGTGTGGTTGAGGTTTGGAACATTACAGTCCCATGTTTATAGAAAGCGCAAATAAATAGCTGCGTTTGTTCATTTTCAGTATGTACTTGTTATGTATTATGGTCAGGGTCACAAGCCTTAGCAAAAGGTGGTAGAATAAACCTGGATTGTTTGCCAGTCTTACACCAAAATATAGAGACACACACATGGGAGGAAACCTGATAATCCAACCAAACCAACAGGAGCACACAGAGAACATGGAAAACTCCACACAGACCACAGCCTAAGATCAGAATCAAACCCAAGACACTGGGCATTTTTGAGGTGGCAACCTTTAAGTAACTACAATTAACAGAAGCCTTCACTTTCTCACATATACATTACAGCACAGTGAAATACTTTCTTCACATTTCCCGACTTTGGAGGTTGTGGTCAGAGCACAGGGTCAGCCATGATACAGCACCACTGGAACAGTGAGGGTTAAGGGCCTTGCTCAAGGGCCCAATAGCGACAGCTTGGCAGCACTGGGGCTAAAACCTCAATCTTCCGATCAATAACCCAGAGCCTTAACCACATGAACCACTGCCCTGCGCTAGCCACCACCTCCCTGCGTGAGCCACCACCACCCTGCGCGAGCCACCACCGCCCTGTGCAAGCCACCACCGCCCTGTGCGAGCCACCACCACGATGCACGAGCCACCAGCGCCCTGCTTGAACCACCACCACCCTGCATGAGCCACCACCACCCTGCACAAGCCACCACTGCCCTGTGCGAGCCACCAACACGCTGGGCGAGCCACCACCGCCCTGTGCGAACCGCCACCGCCCTGCATGAGCGACCACCTCCCTGGGTGAGCCCCCACCGCCCTGCACGAGCCACCACCGCCCTGCATGAGCCACCACCACCACCCACTGCCCTCCGTGATCCACCACTGCCCTGTGTGAGCCACTACTGCCCTAAAATTTGTAACTTGTCTGGACTAAAAATTATAAAAAGTCTACAATTTACTTCTAATGCTCCTACAGTATTTCATAAAAAAATAAAATGGCTTAATTTCTGTGATTCATACACACTTACTGTCATCATTTCACAATGGTATGTGATGAAAATGTTTTCTGATATCTCTAATTCTGCCTGAAGGTAGGATATGAGGAAGGATGTAAAGTGGCCGTAGACTTGCCAAATCTTCCACCTGGAAAGCGATCATGTGGGACAAATGGCTCCAGCTGGAGTGTGAAATCTCTGTCTTACAGTATGTTCCAGCCAAGGAAACCACTCACTGTCACTCACAGCACAGGTACATTTTTGCTCCCTGAGGTTTTGTAGCTTAAATGTCTTTTAGAGGTGCAATTTACTGTCCTTTAACTAAAAGCACCAGCTAAAGAACAAGCGTTTATATAAATTAATAGTACAATTTGGTGCCTGTTTTTTTTTTTGTTTTGTTTTGTTTTTTGTTTTTTGACAGTGAATTTGTGCTCAAGTGAAGAATCCCATTTTAGCTTTTTTCTAGTGTTAGAGTCAATCTATGAGATTCGGTTCATAGTTCAGATTTTCTCCTAGAGGGTTCTTTGGGTTGCTTTTCTAAGATATGTATATATTTATAGACAAAAGCCTAACGCTACATAAGAGGGTTTTCCTTATAGAATTTTTAAATAACATATTCTGGATTGTTTTGGATGAACAAGAAAATATCGGAAGAGTCATAAATTCTGTTTCGGCTATACAACCACTAAAGGATAATAGACTTGTAACGTTTGTGTAAGATGCAAGAGTGTGTTGTCGACAGGTTTACTGAGGGCAAAGCAGATTTCATCACAGTCACAGGCCATAGCATAGGACAAAATAGAGAAAGACCAACTAGTATAATTTATTCTCAGAAATGGTAGAACCAGGAAGACGAAACAAAGCTGAGGAGCAAGGGAATGTGGGAAAAGGGAAAGAAGTGTGATGATGCACATTCAGATGATGCACATTCATAATCAGAACATTTATTTAATACTCACTTAATATTTTTCTGTCTTGTGGTGAGTATTAAATAAATGTTCTGATTATGAATGAAACAGAAATAACAGGAAACAGGATGCCGTCACAAAGGGGCAAAGACAAGACCAGGAAGTGAAAATAATAAGTGTCACGAATATCAAAAGTACAGTAGGCCAGATTTCTATTTGTTTTAGCATGAACAGAAGGATTCTTAAATAGAACAATACACTAAAGTCTATCATCCTGTACATAAACAAAATCATCCTGTACATAAACAAAATCATCCTGTACATAAATTTTAAAAAAAAAAGGGTGGTGGTGGCTCATGCAGGGAGGTGTTGGCTAGCGCAGGGCAGTGGTTCATGGGTTTAGGCTCTGGGTTATTGATCGGAAGATTGGGGTTTTAGCCCCAGTGCTGCCCATCAGTTCACCTGGATGTAAAATTCAACTCAACTCAACAAAATGGATGAAAATCAAAATAGTTGGAATTGATTTACATTAAAGATCAGCTGGACCTGGTTATGAAGCCCAGTGTGGCATGTGGTGTCACTTTTCTTAGACTAAGCAGAATCTTTACGTAGAAAATTACAAATAAACAGTTACCATGTGTGAACAGTGACAACATTTACATTTTAATTAATTTAATCAATTATTGGTCTGTGGATGGGGGCATGGTGGCTTAGTGGTTAGCACGTTTGCCTCACACCTCCAGGGTTGGGGGTTCGATTCCCGCCTCCGCCTTGTGTGTGGGGGGTTTGCATGTTCTCCCCGTGCCTCGGGGGTTTCCTCCGGGTACTCCGGTTTCCTCCCCCGGTCCAAAGACATGCATGGTAGGTTGATTGGCATCTCTGTAAAATTGTCCTTAGTGTGCTATTTTTTTGTAGGCATCAGAGTGCTAAGATGTGTGTGTGTGTGTGTGTGTGTGTGTGTGTGTGTGTGTGTGTGTGTGTGTGTGTGTGTGTGTGTGTGTGTGTGTGTGTGTGTGTGTGTGTGTGTGTGTGAGAGAGAGTGAATGAGAGTGTGTGTGCCCTGTGATGGGTCTGCACTCCATCCAGGGTGTATCCTGCCTTGATGCCTGATGAAACCTGAGATAGGCACAGGCTCCCCGTGACCCGAGAAGTTCGGATAAGCGGTAGAAAATAAATGAATGAATGAATGAATGAATGAATGAATGAATGAATGAATGAATGAATGAATGAATGGTTTGTGGATATAACTAAGAAAATTTGAAGTGGTAATATAAAGATTTGTAGTAACTCCACTTCTGACTAGTGTCATGAGCTCTGAACAGATAAATTCCTTTACATTTGACATGGAGTTTAAAAACACATACCTCTCTGTCCATTCGTCTTTATTGCTAATCGTCCAGAGGGTAGATAACTTTTTTTTTAAATCACTGCGAAAACTTTCTTCTCTCTGATTTAATGTGTTAAGCCTTTAAGCTAATCTCTGGTCTGATGAGATGCCTTCAGCTAAATCATTTGCATAAGCATGTGAATTGCTGCAACGGAGTATTTGCAGAAATAGAAGCAAACTGTTTCCCTGATCTTCAGCTTTTTTTTTTCATACATTTCAGCTCTAGTGTATTTTTCCAAAAACTCTGTATGATCTGCTGAAATACTTTTCCTGGGTCTAGACTGCAGTTCACCAGCTGACTCCAAACTCCTCACTTCTTGTTTAGAAAATACTTTTTAAATATAAAAACTGTGTGCACTTAATTGTGCATTAAGTTTATCCTTGATTAAGTCTCTAACAATCTACATTTGAATGACTCCCACACATGTTCATGAAGATCCTTTTCCAGGATCTCAGATGGTCCCTATAGTGTGTATCCAACTGATATTCAAACACAGACAACTATTCCAGTCCAGAGTTCCGTTTTCCAAACAGGTTTCTCAGCGACTTAAACTTAATTTTTTTTTATGATTTACCAGTATGTATTTAATCCTAGATTACTGCAGCTGTAAAAGTATCTATACTAGTTTTGAGTGTGCACATCATTAACGGTACCATAGTGAGTGAGTACCATCATTAATATAATAATATAATATAATATAATATAATATAATATAATATAATATAATATACTATAGTTTCATTTTTTTTCTCCATCCATTGTCCTGTGGAGTGAGTGTGTGAGTGAGCAGAGAAAAAAATGACCTCGCCATTTAAACTGAAGTGGTCCTGTTATTCTCGAGTCTCTCTTAGTGCATGCATCTCGTCAGTGTGTTCCTCACTTGTGCCCACTACTACCATACACACACTGCTGCTACACACTCCTGGGGTCGTTTTGCCTTCAATAAATGAACTGTTTTGGCCTTGGAGCGCACAGCTGCATCTGCGCGTAACATCCGCGTCACGCCGTCACGCGCAGGTTGGATCGCTCCGTTCTGTCGCTGGTCGGCGCATTCCGGTGATTCGGTTACTGGATCAAAGTTAAAGTGAAAACACGGAACAAACTTCCTACGTTCGGTTCTTTACTTGTCTGTTTTTCGTTTTCCAATTTGAGGGAATCAAGTGTTACACGATATTATTTACACAATGTGTGTAAAGTGCTTTAATCATCCAACAACAGGTAACGGATGAGAATTCGATCCGCTTCACTATAGCAGCCGTCGCATAACAACCGTCGTCATGGAAGCGATTTTTAGCTGATGCCCGACGTTTAAAAGAATTTCTTTCAAAACTGCATCCTACTAGATGCACAGTATTTGGTCTAAACACACATTATCCGCGAATTACGCAACGCGCTCCGAGCCCGTCTCAGCAGGGGGAGAGATGGAGAAAGGGAATGAGGATGCTGGTAAAAAAAAGAAAGCAAGAGAGAGAGACAGAGAAAAGACGAACAGGCCTAATTATTATATTTTAGCCCTTACCTTGTGAAGACACATAGGACATGATCCAACGGCATCGAACGCACCCACCCGCCTCACCGGGTAATCTGACGGTACTTTCTAACAAGCCTCATCCGGGCTAGAAGAACCCACATCGGTTCGCCGTGTGAGGATGTAGGCGGCCGTTAGAAATGCCCATGTCGGCGGCTGCACGGAGTGGATAAGATATGGCACAGAATTAACCTCAATTTAATCCATATTGTCGGCGGAAAAGTAAGGGGAAAGATGCCGAACTAGTAAAATGTAGTATAATTGCAATACGCGCGAGCAGGAAAGTGGGAGAGAGAGAGAGAGAGAGAGAGAGAGAGAGAGAGAGAGAGAAGGGGGGCGCATGGGGGGGGGGTGCGACGTGTATGAGAGGCGCGCGCATGAATTATCGCGCTACCCGGATACTGATCTAAATGACTTTGAGTAGATGAAGATGAAGGATTTTTAAACTCCTCGTAGCTGCTTCAACTGATGACACCCAGACACCACACACAGACACACACTAAAGTATCTCTCTCTCTCTCTCTCTCTCTCTCTCTCTCTCTCTCTCTCTCTCTCTCTCTCTCTTTCTCTCTCTTTCTCTCTCTCTCAGTTATGCGCGGCCTCGCGAAAAGTCACACTCAGGCGCGCTCCCGGCCAACGGGCATGTTATGATCATGTAAGCTGGTTACAGTAGTATGCTCTCACTTCCACCGCCAATGGCACACAAGGAGAGAGAGAGAGAGAGAGAGAGAGAGAGAGAGAGAGAGAGAGAGAGAGAGAGAGAGAGAGAGAGAGAGAGAGAGAGAGAGAGAGAGATCATCATTATTATTGTTGAAAATGTAAATGTATAGATAGATGATAGTAGGTTAGATCCTGAGCACATCTATTTTCCATGTGGAGTTTCTTTACTGTACATGTTCTTTCAGTGACCCAAAAACATGGCAATAGGTGGATGTATCTATGCTAAATGTGTCCCTTAAATGTGGATGCATGTGACCTGTGACGTTCCACCCACAAGGAGAAATGTGAATTATCTTAATCAGTTTTTGCAACTGTGGAACAGAAGAAAAATAGTGTAGATAGACGCTTTATTTTGAGCACGAGCTGCTCATATTTGCAAGTTGGCCATGTGACGATCACATTTTTTATAAAGCACTTTAAATTATACACGCCTGCTGAATTCCACATTGCTGTAAAATGCGTAAAGTCTGTTGCTGAATCCGTAGTCGTCATGCTGTGTTCACTCATGCATTGGTTGGTTCAAATGGACACGTTGGCACAGAGCTCTGGAAGACAAACTAGTATACACAGTAAGGGGCTTCCTGTATATGTCTTCCTTGTTAAATTCATACTCTGAGGAATGCTCCTTATATTTAAGCCATAATACAAGAACATGTGAGGTGGAATGTAGAAGTAAGAGTCTTTTGTCTTGTTGTCCTTACCTTGTTTGTCTGTACCAGAGGTTTTTTACCTTGTATCACTGAATTTTCAAGAACACCAGTTTATTTTCATACCTAGGTTTTGTACTTTGATAGAAATTGCTTATTGCTACCTGTTCTGCAGTAAAATGATCGGTTCAATTGGATGAAATATGAGACCCCAGATTTTTGCCAAAACAGGTTTCAATTAGACTTTACTGTCACTCAGTAAAACTAAATTCCTTTCTTAACATGTACCAGCTTATGTGAGGTCAGAAAACAGGGTCAGCTATGATACAGTGCCCTTAAAGCAAAGAGGAACAAGAGCCTTGCTCCAGGGACTGACAGTGGTAGCCTGGCATGCCTGCAGATTGGACTTATGACCTTCTGATCAGCAGCCCAGGGTCTTTAACCACAAATCCACCACAACATGCTTGGGTAGACCTTTTAGTCTGTGAACGTGATTTAAAATTAAGTAGATGAGGGTTGATCAAATACCTTCATCAAAAGCCCAGCTTACACAGCTTTATCATACAGATAGTCCAAAGCCATAACCACCACCACATGCTTTTAGAGCAGAGGATAGTTTTGAGCACTTAAGTGGCCAGCCTGACATGTTGTTATATGGTCTGAGGTGTATACAGGAAAATGACAGGAAATTGGATTCTGTAGCAGGGCTATTTCAAACACTGTCATAATCACATACTTGACATTGAAGATCTCGGCATGCTTGCACACATGAACAATAAGGCACCCAGATGATTCTCACTGCCACTATGGTTAGAGGTTATAGAGAACCTGCACCACTTGGAAACCCTGCCACAGATATTTGAGACACTTCCCTGCCAGACCACCAGATGGCAACTGTTCACATTTGAGTTCAAGTCTTCTTTGATTGTAATGTTTTATTTCCTCTGTTCATTGTGTTTGGTGATTATTTACCTTAATTAATTTCACTTCATGTTTTTCTCATTGTCTAGCTTCTCTTGATGTCACAGCGTGTTTGCTGTTCTCCTGTCTTGATCCTCATTATGTTCCTATACCTAGTTTTGTGTCACAGCTTAGTGGTTCCTGTACCTTATTAAAAAGTTCCAGATATGTGTACACTTTTGCTGTTGATCTGTGACAGGAAGCTATACACAATATGGACAGGACAGGACAAACGTTTCTAAGAAAACTAAATGCACCTCAACAGGCTTGGTTCTTCTGGATCTGCTCAGTGCCAAGGTTAAGAGTAGCTTGCTGTCACCTGAAAGGATTCACTGTTGTTGGGGCACCATGCTTGTGTAACCGGTATAGAAAAAGATATTGTTAAATATGTAAATAATCCACACAAAATTATGAAACTTCACATTTAATTGGTGTCAAAATGAATGCGTTTCCCTGTTTTAGCTCCACTTTTTTCCTTTTCTGTCATATGATTGTATGGGAGAGGAAGAACATGTGAGGGAAGTTCAAATAAAGACTCAGCTTATCTGTGTGTTGTTCAGATGACTGAATGCCTTCAGTTCAGCATCTGTTCATTCAACACAATGTAGAAGAACTAGTTTTTAACTTGTAGTCCAAAGCCATCTACAACTGTGTGACCGCATGAGTCACATTTGGGCACTTAAGACAGCATCGGTTACACTCGGCTGAGGACGTCGCTTTCTGTCTGCCTTGCCTTCCGTGATCCTTACACAACCAGGCCTGGTCACGTGTTGGTCTACAGACTTGCTCTCATCTTTGTGTTTTGCAGCCTTGATCCTAGTCTTTATGTTTCTGTTTCTTATTAAATAACTCATTCTGCACTTGCATCCACCTTCACGTTAGATTCGTGAGAGAAACCATGTTTATATTAAACACTATTTCTCCTTAATCAAGCTTTATTAAATACAAACAATCCAAAGGTTTTATTTATTCACTTACTTTAATATTCATAATACCCCCAAACATACTCAGTCATAAATCTTCTCTTCACAGTTTTTCACCTTCTTCCTTTTTCACTGATAGATTAGAATTTTGTCATAAAAATATGTCGAGTATTAGAGCAGAAGTAGGTTATAAGAGTCTAATACACAGTATTTGCTTCACTTAATTGCCGATTGATCATGCATTCACCGAAGAGACTAAAGTGCATAAAACTATTTGCGTATATTTCATTGCAGTAGCAGAAGGTGATGTCCTATTCTTATTGATTTATTACATTCACTGTTTTGTATTCAGTAAACAGTAATATTTATGTCTTACTTTTTTGAACAAGTAAGCACACAATGCCCCATAGGAAGGATCTACATCTTTTGTTTTGGCTGAAAGCAGTTGCATCACATTTTAAGGGTTTATATGGATAATCTAAGTAGTTCCAGCATTGAATGAGAGGAACAAAATGGCTCAAACGTACAGTATAGCTGACTGTTCTGCTGTCATACAAATGTAGGTTACTGCATGCACTAGTAGCATTGAATGGTGGTAATACACCATGGAAAAGAAATAGTGCCCTGAAAATGAGCAAGACTGTAATTCACTGACTGTATTCAGTGTATTCCTTACTGACCACTAGTGCAACTGGACTATTGCTAAATTTTTTTGTACTATATTCAGTGCAGGAATACATGGTAGGGTTGCCACTTTTTCGGTTGAAAATCCTTGAAATTACTCTGAAATTAAAGCGAATGATGTAACAAGGTTCTGTGATATTTTTGACTTCTATTTTAGGATTTCTTTCTTGGCCATGTTTGTGCTTGTTTAATTTATAAAAGAGCTTTTGTTTGTTGTAGCTTTCTTTATGCCTGACTGTTGCAAAATTGAGGGCAAAAAGGGCAAAATTGGCCCAAAACTTCCAGGACAAGTGTAACCGGTGGGATAAACACATAAAACAGATTTATAGGATTTCACTGCTGAAAACACTGGGAAAAAAAAGAAAAATTAAAACATAATTATTATTATTGTTGTTATTGTTATTATTATTATTATTATTATTATTATTATTATTATTATTATTATTATTGTTGTTGTTGTTGGTGGTGGTGGTGGTGGTGGTGTTATTATTATTATTATTATTATTATTATTATTATTATTATTATTATTATTATTGTTGTTGTTGTTGTTATTATTATTATTATTAGTAGTAGTAGTAGTAGTAGTAGTAGTAGTAGTAGTAGTATTTAAAAAAAAAGCAGGTGGCAACCCTAATATGTACAATAGACAGGTAATGCATTTCAATCTTTTTCTATATCAAAGCATATGTTTGAGGTGCAATATACATAAGAGACTATAATCATGCCCTATTTTTACATTCATGCAAATCAGAAGGATTTGTTTTGCCAATACTCGTTCCTGAAGCTCTCCTGAACTCTATACTGATCTTATATAATACTTGAATAATACTCTTATAAACTCATCCAAGAAGTCCTTCATGTGAAACTAGAAGGATCGGTTCGAAACTACCACAAAACAGTGCAGGAACATCGAAAGGCTTGAATTAAAAGATTGGGTAAAAAGTAGAAAAATGGGCAGAATCCAACTGGATATTTGTGACGATGTCAGGAGGAAGCAGAAGACAGGAACATGAAGAGGCATGAGGGTAACTCAGGTAAAGCCTGAAAACAGATTTGAGATGAATTTGAAACAAACAAAATGAAGAAACAATTTAGTAGATCATCTAATACTTTTATCAGTTACTTCAAGCTACAAATTGGTGGAACGTTTTAGAACAGTTATCTGTAACTCACGTTTGCATGAAGTTTAAGTTTACTCAAGTTTAATTAACTGTCTACATGTATTACACATTGATATCAGTCAGCTGCTATGATTCAAACCGTGATATTAATTGCATAATAATTTAAATGACAGTATGCCACTTAGACATGAGATTACTAGTGGCAGCTGTGAAAATTGGCCTAAGCTTTTTGACAGCCAGCCAGTGGACTACATCAATAAACAGAGATGACTCCAGGTCACTCCTGACCTCGTATTTTCTGTCCCTGTCTATCTGAAGTGGCCTTTATAAAGCAGAACACACATGCTGTCCTCAAAACACTCTGAAAAATCTCTGTGTCTAAATTTCAGTGATATGTGTCCAGAAAACCAAGAATTCAGCAACATTATATGGAACCCACCTCTGTTATTCAGCCACCTGCACTCCTGTGCAGTTATCTTTGCTTTCCGATGCTATGGCTAAATACTCCTCACTGCATAAACATACAAACAGAACAAATCATTTACGTGTTAAATATAGAATGGAAAGCGTTATTTGTCACATTTACATTACAGCACAGTGAAATTCATTCTTCACATATCCCAAGTTTGGAGGTTGGAGTCAGAGACAGGGTCAGCCATGATACAGCACCACTGGAGCAGAGAGGGTTAAGGGTTTGCTCAAGGGCTCAACAGTGGCAGCTTGGCAGTGCTGGGGCTTGAACCAAAGTCCTCCCAAAAAATAAAATTTCTCAAAAACTCAAACTTTCCCATGTGACCCAGATAAGGATGGGTTCTGATTTTGGCATCTGGTTCCTCTCAAAGTTTCTATCTCATATCATCTCAGGATTAACGGCCTTGCTCAAGGGCCCAGAGCCTTATAAAAATTTGAGCCTCCGCTGCCCGAACATATGCCAGAAAATAAAAGACAAAGAATAGGAGAAATATTTAGCTAAAATATTCAGGTTTGTTAAATAACTTAGAGAAAACTCTTTATTATAGTATATAGCTATCTGTATTTGCCTCACCTGTATCCATACATCATTAGAATATATGAGGAAATAAATCTAAGGATATGCTCCGTCTTTTTTGTTTTGTTTTTTGTATCTTCCTTTAGCAGTGCACTAATGAACCATGAACCAGATAATATAACAATAGCATAGGAAACATTGGCAAGTGCTCCAAAGGTCACAATTACCACAAAAATACCACAGCCATACCATCCTCCGGCCATCCTGAACACGTTCAGCTGCCCTGTGATGTAGCACGAGCAGCATTTTTAAAAGAATTTTTGGTTTCACGTGTCTCAGATGAGACACATGCTAGTCTTCACAGTCCAGTATGGTAGCAGAATGGTATTGTGATAGAAGAACTAGCTACTTGGTTGAAAATGACCAAAGAAAAGTTATGTATATAAAAGCATTGCATAAATATATAAACCTAGACAAAAATCATTATTTACATTGGTTGTCATGGATACATCAAGACATCGTTGACAGAACTTTGGCTTTAAGTCTCTAAATTTAAGGAAATCTGTCACAATATCAGAAACTGCTATCTCCCATAGGAAAAAATTATAATAATTATTAAAGAACATCACATCAGTAAGTATATCCAAATATTAAGTGTTATATCGAATAAGAAAAGGTGAAGGTGGTACTGACGCGCTGGCTCTGAGGGCCTCATCACCGGCCGCAGAGATCTTTCTGTAGCAGTAGATCATCTCCACCAACAGCCACAGCTGCAGCCCGATGATTGACACGTACATCATTACCTCCGAAACGATGGAGGCCGTACCGCGTGTCGCTAAGTAAGAAAAACAAAGAAAGCAAGAGAGAATTACTAGCATGCCCCATGTAATTTAGAAAAAGGGAGAGTAATCTCAGCATTAGCACAGTTGGGTCCTACTCTAAATAGACTATTTTGCTGTGTCATAAGCTTTCAATATACACCCTTACTGTATTCTAGTCATTCCTACAACCTTGTCTTTTTTCCCTAACACGGGAGTAAATGTCTCAGTTCTTCGAAATATACGTAGCTATTTCCTAACCTCCTTAGAGTTCAAGTAATTACAAAAAAAAGTGATTTACAAGTTGTTCAGTGATTACTGTACAGCTTCAGTGATTATTCACCTAATATACCAATCATACTCATGACTTTAAAGCTGTACTGCTGGGCTAGTCACAAACCAGTATAATAGATGAAACCTAATGGTAAAATGGTGGCATCATCTATGAAAAGTTTTTTCAAAGAAACAGTTGAAGCATAATTTTTTTTTAGCACTATAACAATCTAGGACGTTCCCGTTACCGTTCGTAATACAGTCTGTTTTATACTATTTCACACCAGATATCTTTAACTATAGCCAAATGTCCGTGTGCTACATGGGTGTGTTTGCCCGCAATTTGACCAACGTTCCAGTCTTCACATATTAGTGCTGCAACAACATGAAGTGTACAATGACACATCTTAATGAATGTCTCAATCCTTCGTCATCAACTGATAAATGACCGTCAAGGATGGTTTACAGTCAGAATGTAAGCGAATATGAATTATGAGAAATATACAGATAATATGATTTACGGATACGAATATAGATACAGATATTTTACACACTGTATCAGGTTTAAGATCCCACAGGACACAACAGAAATAGTCATAAGACTGGAAGGTTTTGCTTTCATGTGGGTGTCAGATTTGAAGCTTACAGGACAAACAGATACCATGCTTATTAACATAAATGTACAGCATTCCTTTATTCATCCTTGCAAACCACCTGCTCAGGGTCATGCTGGTTTAAATGAGGGTCCTGGTTTAGGAACCATCACATACAATGCTTAATGTGTTGGTATTTCGACCTTTGTGCTGGAGTCACCCCCAAAACAGGTATAAATCCAAATACAAGTACAGATACAAACATTTTAAACCTTATACGTTATCCATTATAAATGGCACTCTGCAGCTGAATTTTTTTATGTGTGGTTTTGCATGTATACTGTAGATTTTTAGTAAAATACTGCACCTTTGCCGACCACAGTGAGGTGCACCACCTTGGTGGCGGTAGTCTCGTACTCATAGGCATCATAGAGAAGGGTTCGGCGGAAGAAGCAGCGGTACACTCCCGAATCGTTAAAGCTCACATTGTGGATATAAATGGAGGCATCCTGCAGGTCAGGGGTATTTCTACTGCCATTCCAGTACACGCGGTCACTGAAGCGGTCGTCGATTATGACGGCTGCCTCGCTTTCGTAGTTATAGATCTATGTAAACAACATCATAATGTCAAGCACTTGAAAGTGTTTAAAGGTTTAACAGAGCTCTGTTGTGTCAGCAGTACATTACAGGGTTCAAACAGCTTCCCAAGTAACATTTTCTACTAAGGGGATAAGCCGTAGTCATAGTTACCACTTACGCTGTTTCTGTAAAAACAAATCTATGAAGTATTTGTGTTTTAATATGGTGTTAAAGCCCAGACTTGTAAAATCTGATTGTTCAGCAGCTCTAAAAATAGCTTTATAGTTTATAGCTTTTTCTAGTTTTTACGTAAATCAAACAGTTTTCATTACAGCATTTGTTCCACTATTTATTAAAGAGTTCAGGTTTTTATTGGTTGTTAAGGTGTACGAGTGGAACGAGGGAAGAAGTCTCCTCCAGACAAAGACAGAACGAATAGAGGCTAGTGATGGAATGAAGGAATAAAACTGTTATAATATAAGTGATAAGCTAAGACTAACTTGTGCTGCAGATGTCCCACAATGATGGAAACAAAGCATGATCTGTCGTTCATTAATAATTTAAAGCCCGGATGCATCACACCTACTGATTATCGATTATATTCCTTACTTAGGAATGTTTAATGTTCATATTTTTGCTGATGGTGTCTTTCTTGTATACACACATTTATAACCAAATACACACAGATAACACACATGTACAAACTCTGTCTCTCCCTTAGCCCTGAAGTACCAGTCGGCGATAGCTCTGGCTTCCACCTCTCCTCTCATCTTGCAGGAAATGCAGCCCAGTTTAAAGCCTTCCCCTGCTACCGCCTCAGTGTCCGAATCCACCTCTGCACACGCCCCATTACACAGAGAGACTGGAGCACACAGGGGAACATCCATAAATATACCTTTTAAACAGAACCACACTTGTGCATTGATGCAGAACATAACTACAGTGATACCAGGAAGAAAAAAAAAAACATGAAGAGCATTTCACAGAAACATGAAGAGTATTTCACAGTAAAGCTACACTTTGAAAAATATATCTATGATTATTTATCTCAACTATTTAGGCTATTTACAAAATATGATGTCACCATTTTATTAGTTTTGATATTCTTTAAAAAAAATTTGGCATAATCTTATGTAAACCTATACTGATTCAAATGTATTCATTTTTAATGGATGTAGGACTCATCGCTAGAGAATATCGCTGGTATGCTGCACTTATCGCTCCAGGCAATGGCTTTAGCTTTGTACGTTTCCTTATACACACAATAACATGGTATACCACAATAGGTCCTTTGTTTTACAAGCTTGACTTCATTGTACAGTATATCATGCTGTTGTCATTGATTTCTATATTTGCATATGGACAACATATGATATCATATCACAATATACCTATTTACTGCCCAAGCTATCATGTTTCATTTGGTAAGCCTAAAATTGAGCATGTCAGTAAATACAAAACATAAATACAATTATACTCAGAAGGAGTATTAGCAATATCACAGTCGATTATACCATATATGTCATCAATTACTCCAAAAAACTGTAATAATGATTATGATTGTGAATTGTGAAGTCCCAGTAAAATCCCAGTTAAACTCCATTTTTTTGTGCTAGGACACATCTTTTATAACTGCGTCAAGAGAAAACATTGATTTTTAGCTTACAGTTTGATTAAAGCGTGATGTTTATACTAAAAACCTGTCTTATTAATGTCTAAAAGATAAGTAGCATCCCAAAGAACTGATTACATGTCACTAAGCTGTAATAATCATCTTTTGTTATTATTGCTTGAGATCATCTGTTTGTACTGCTGTGTCATAAGGTGGAGTATGACATCAATGGCGATCTACAAGCATTGGGGTCGAGTAAGGATGCTTAGTTACAGTAGGTACAGTAGATTGCTGTATATGAAGCTGTGTGTACATAATAGAACTACCAAAGATGGTCCTTAGCTTTCATATTTTATAATCAGCGTTGTGAGAAAATCTGTGAGTCAACTCACCCCAGAGAGCACTGAGCACACACAGGAACAGGAAACACCTGGCAGACATGCCTGACAGGAAGTGGAATGCTGGCTGTACCATCCTTGATGCAGAGATGAGGCAGATGCTCAAGACGAATCTGTTGTTTCTTCTTGTGCGTATGGAAACTGGCAGCTTTGTGTCGTCAAGTTTATGTCAGCAGCACTGTAGTTTTAGAAGCGAGAAGGGATCCGGTCCTATTCAGACTCAATCAGGGAGTTTAGCTAATAAATGCATTTTGCAACTTTATTCAATATTTGAGCTAATACTAAACAAACCAAGCATTCATGCTGTAATAACATTTATGGAAGAATTGTGTGGGTTTGCATCCATGACTGTACAAGTCGGGTTTAATGCGACTAAAACGTTCCTAGAGGGTAAAAACTCAGAGCATCATATACAAGTGCAAAAGTCTTACATTCAAGCTACCGTCAAACACACTATAATATTTTTTTCAATATCACTTTTCTAGACTTATTGCAGATTTTAATAAGAAAATATAACATGACTTTTAAACCGCTTGACTACTAGAACTGTGTTTTAAGCATCTTGCTTATCAATTCAGATTTTTTTTTTCTAAGTGCAATACCTCACTCTACCCACAATCCTGAGATGTTTGGAAGAACCGTGTGCACATCTGTACACAAGTATGCTTAATCACGAGAATATAAACACGCTTGTGTACGTGCATTAAACATACAGTAGGGATTTTTACTCCTTTTTGAAGGGTCGGTTCATGCGTAGCTGTCCTAGTAAGGAATAAGGTTCTATAAGTATCACTAACATGGGACCATGCGTTTGGTTTATTATCTTATTGTAATAAAAACACGCATGTCGTTTTAGTTCCTTACAGGTTCACATGCACATACAGCTGTTCTGACGCATTTAATCACAATCATTACTGTTTTCCGGCGCTGCTGTCCTCTCGTTACCCTTCTGGCTTTTTGATGTCCCTGTTTTTTTTTTTTTTTTATTTTTTTTTATTTGTTAATCTTCTCCTTTTGGCCAATAAAAACAAAAATATTCGCTGCAGGTTGAGCGTATGCACGTTTTTTATGCCTAACTGCGCGTATTAAAACCAAAAACGACCTTTTACCCGCGACTCAACACGAATACGTGTGTCGACAGATGGAAATCTTGACCAAAAAAACAACAAATAAATATTCCGAAAAATCTGTTAAAGGTGTAAACCGGCTGCTTTTAGTTTGCATTTGGAGCGCGGACTGATTATAAGCTCTGAATAAATAAACTGTGCGTCGCGCGCTCTCTCTCTCTCTCTCTCTCTCTCTCTCTCTCTCTCTCTCTTCCTCTCTCTCTCTCTTCCTCTCCCCCCTCTCTCTCGCTCTCTCCCTCCCCCCTCTCTCCCTGTATCCCCCCCTCTCTCTCCCTCCCCCCTCTCTCTGTCACTCTCTCGCTCTCGCTCTCTCCCTGTCTCTCTCATCCCCCCCTCTCTCCCTGTATCCCCCCTCCCCACCACTCCCTGTGTGTGTAACAGTGTCCTCTGTCTAGGTTCAAAAAAGATCCAAACGACACCCTACTGCCTGTATACTGTATGTGCCCTATACAGGATGAATGGTAATGGCTTCCAGTGCACTAGGTGTATACGAAGGAGCAGTTTGGTATTCGCCCTCGGTGTCTGATGCATTGCGGTAAAAAAAAAAAAAAAAAAAAAAAAACGGAAACGGAACCTGGAGAATGCGCGCGCGGAGCTGCACGTGGGTACAAGAAGGACGAATTATTTATGACATAACCGGATCTATGTAGGCTGCACTGTATGTTTATAACGCTAAATTGTGCTAAATTGTATATTATGACCAATAATATAATTATATAATATGTATATACTATAAGAAGCTCCACATTTCTGGGAAGGCTTTCCACTAGATGTTGGGTGAGGAGATCTGGGGTACAGTCGGTGATCCAGTTCATCCCAAAGATGAGCTATAGTATGGACGTGTATGCATGGCGCCCTGCAGTGGACTGGCATCCCATATTGTGTCAAATCTCCGGCCTTGAAAAAAATGGGAATGGTGATTGGCCCTGGAACCACTGACTAATAAAATAAATTGTTTGTTTGTAAAATCAGTCCTGATGTGTGATTTCTTTTACATTTAAAAGTGTCCCTGCCTATAAAATGATTAGTAATTTATCCTAAATCTATGCATGTGAAGAAGACATGGGAGCTGGCATTTGATCAGCACCATGGATAGCACACATCAATCTCCTCTAAACTAGTCCATCATGTAAGCGAGGTTTACAATTAAAGAAATTTGCTTGGTATTTATAAGCAAGTGCAAATAGCTGAAGTTATGCCAAAAGCATGAGAACATGACTGATAGTTATGTTGTCCACAATAGTGTTTTGCTCAAAAGTAAGCTTTTAAACTCATTAGTCATTTGTCCTATTTTATCCTTATTTGCTACTCTACTGAAGCAATTCTTTCTTTCTTTCTTTCTTTCTTTCTTTCTTTCTTTCTTTCTTTCTTTCTTTCTTTCTTTCTTTCCTTCTTTCTTTCTTTATATTCTTTCTTTCTTTCTTCTTAAGAAACAGAGATTTCAGTGGATCTGGAGCTTATCGCAGAAATACTAGGTTCAAATCTGCAGAATGAACCTGGGATCAGATGCCAGTCCATCACAAACAATATCAATATCACAGCTCATGCACAGCACAACACATGCTTTAAAAGAATACTAAAAAGGAGACACTATGAGTTATTACTATATTTTTTGTCTGATTCTGAAGACACAGACATGCTGTAGCAGGTGCTTTATTAAATATGATTAAATTTAACATTTCTGTTGCAGTAAAACGTATTTTTAAAATAGAAAATCAAAATATAAACCTGATAATTTGTACATTCATTTATTTTCCAACATACAAACTAAATGACTAAACTAAACATTAATTTATATATATATATATATAAAGAAAACAAAGGTAGCGATAGATAGATAGATAGATAGATAGATAGATAGATAGATAGATAGATAGATAGATAGATAGATAGATAGATAGATAGATAGATAGATAGATAGATAGATAGATAGATAGATAGGCATCATTGAAATATTAAACAACAATCTGGCCAGACTCATTAAGAGACGCATAATGTGCATGTGGTGCTATTACAACTATTTTCGATAGAAGGCAGCAATGCGATTTTTTTCCACATTGAGCAAAACATTTGGAGTGCCGTTTTTATAGATACGATATTTGTACGGCACAAGTTTTTAGAAGTAAATCACCACCATCATCATCATCATCATCATCATCATCATCATCATCATATTCTTAATAATTCCTGATCTACAAACAATTATAATAATTCCTGATCTTCTTTCAGTGCACCGTATCGTCTTCACCAGCAGATGTCACCCATTCAGGCTGCGAATAAGGCTTCAGTTTCGGAACCATGATCTTTCCCGTTCATGACCAATCATCTGAATTTGCAATGGATGGTCTTCAACCCTTTAAAGTGTAGAAACATACTTTCAAAGATGATCCATTAAAATGGGATGCACCTGACCTAATTTCAGTTGCCACAGCAAAAGGTCTAAGTACTTCACTCTTAGGGCAATGTGATATTTCATTTTTTGAGTAAGGTTGCTTTTAAATACAAAGTTCACAGATCTGTTTTTTTCCTGTCATTCCATGCCATGTGGTATGGAGTGTATTTTTTATGTATTTTTGGATACGACAGCTAAATAAAATATCCTGAATTCAATGCATAATATCATAAAGGTGAATAGGACCTGCAATCAATTATCAGAAAAAAATAACTTTCAATGCTTTAAAAACATTCACATTTTACAAATCAAACAAAAAAAAAGTATGGCTGCATTTGATCATGTAATTAAATAAAAAATTAAAAAAAAGGATTTTAGCTGATTTTATAGAAAGGAGATCACTAGACAGATGTTTGAATTCTAGTTGACTTGACTAGTTGCTTGCTTGTTTGCTCGTTCTCTTGTTATCATTTTAAATGTGAAATTGACTGAAAACTTAAAAAAACAAAACCAAATTGTAATTATGTATAAACCTTGTGTGTAATTTTGTATCTTAAATTTGTATCTTAAATTTGATAAATTTGTCTTCTTTATAGTGGTGTAGTTATAGTGGTATAATAATAATAATAATAATAATAATAATAATAATAATAATAATAATAATAATAATAATAATAATAATAATAATAATAAAACTACTACCATATTAAATATGAAATATTTAATAAATATATTGTAATATGTTCTTTGGCTGCAATTGCATTGTGACTCGGCATACACTGTGACTTAGTCTGGTGCATTGTGCTGTTCTCTGTCTTTTTGTTTATGGTAATTTGATGGAACGTTGACATTGTATTTAACCTTTCTTTTAAAAAACAATAGGTCTGTCAGGTGAAAGGGTCTAGAAGTTTAACTGTGGGATCAGTGGTGAGGTATGAGAAAACTATCAAAACTCTGACTAATTTGATTAACAGCTGTTTGTAGTCAGACAGTGTATATATATATATATATATATATATATATATATATATATATACAGTATATAAGTATTGTCACATGATTGTTCCAGTGGGAAATACAACAAGGGTTCTTGGTGAGGTCTTGGGTACCTGCCTCAGAAGGCCCCAATGTTTCAGACTTCACACCATGCCGGTATTAAATACACCTGCAGTGAGCTCAAGAAACCTGGGCTGACAACTTCACCCTAATCGCCTACATTTATTTATTTTTTTGTCCCTTATATAATTGTAACAGGCAGAACTGTTTTTTTTTAATTGTGCACATCCCTGTGGAAACACCTCAACTTTACCGCCCAGCACTTTTTTAAAGCCTCATTTTGAACCAGGCTTTGTAAGATCAAGGTCTGAACACTGCCTGAATAGTTTCAACTTTCTTTATTTGTCATTTCGCTACATGTTGAGAGGAATGAAATGTTGTGTCTCACAGACATTAAACATCAAAAAAACAACAAAGCACAAAACAAAGCAATACAATTTAAATACACAAAAGATTATACACTCAAGCAGTAAATATAGGTATGAAGACTCTACAATGCTTCCTTGATATTGTACACGTGCAACAGAAGGTATTCAAGGTCAGCAGCTGGTAGCAGACTAGTGCAAGATGTGGTGTGCAACATGAGCATGTAAACATTTAAACATCTTTGATGTGCCAGTGTGCTAATGCTGAGGAGAGTGTGACTGGTGGCAGTCAGGTGGGTCACATCACAGGAGGCTTTTGTATTTTCAGGGCGTGGCAGTAGAGGTTTGAGTTCGAGTTCAGGGCTTTCACAGCTTGGGGGAAGAAACTCTTCCACAGTCTAGCAGAGCGGGCTACATTCCCATAAACAAAAAACAAACACAAAATATCCTGATTGCTGGATAAATAGTTCAATATGTGATTTGTAATGACAAAGTTCCACAGTCATAATGACACACAATCATAACAAACAGACTGTAGGATTACAATTAAAACCAGGTATTAAAATAATATCTACAGCAATATCTAAACAAATTATTTTTACTCTTAACATCTGATGATCAAATTTGTGAGGTTTAAATGTATTTAGTTTTAAATACACGAGAGATGATCAGTGGTGCTGCATTTTTACCTCCTTCATTTAAACAAGGATTGAAGAATGGATAGAGTTCCTCAGTGAAAGTCTGACCAGTGAAAGAATAGATATGAGATCTGGACTTCACATCATAAAAGGAGACCAGACCCTCCTCATAATCCACAAACACACCCACAACCTCCACCTTCTCCCTCGATGTGAGGGGGACAATGTGATGTTCACAAGCATAATACTGATTCTCATTCCTCTGTATTACAGTCCAGAATCCATCCTGAGGAGTCAGGTTAATCTTCCCTTTCCTGTTACTGTTCTCTCTCGCGACTCCTAATGTCCAGTTAATTTTCCCTCTGACCTGCACCTCATAATAAAATCTCCTTGAGGAGAAACTGTGCTTTCCCAGAACACTGATATATGAACTAAACCTCTGTGGTGTATCAGGGAGATTCTGTCGTCTGTCTCCATGTGTCACTTGTTTTCCATCAGCAGACAGGATGAGATAAGGATTAGCTGTATCAGGATCCAGGGTCACATCCACTGTGAGAAACACACAGTGTGTGATGAGTAAACATGTAAAAAATATTACATCATCATCCAGTGGTTCAGGTTCATTATCGATTTATAAAAGGATTTGTAGAAGATTTTTTACATTTTATTTCATTGAAATTTCTAAAATACAGTTTATAATAGGAGTCTGTTACAGATAAGAAATATATGTATATATATAAAATATATATAATTTATTATATATAATATATATATGATAAATGTGTTTATAATTTTTTTTTTCACTAAATACACAGAAAGGGACACAGAACATGAGTGAAAAACATTTGAGGTAAAAACGCTGAGTGTCTCTAGTGATAAATATCTGGTACGTTTTACATTTAGAAATAAAACATGGGACTCTCAAGTGATTGAGAGAAACAGTTTGTTTTTTATTCTTTTTTAACTGTATGATTATAAATCTTTCAGCCTTTTCCACATACACGGTGCAACAAATCATTCAGAATCATTCATTATTTCCACACAATGTTTTACTCACATCAAGAATCTTTCATTTCTACAAGTGAAGCTGAATTCAATCCAATCATGAAGCTGAACAGTGAAGGGGAAAGAACAGTTACTCCAAGTTGTGGAATTTGGACTCAAACCTTTGGGGGTTTATTTAATGTCAGGACACAAAACAGTACATTATTATTTTGAAAATCTGAATTATAAAATACGAATCTCTGAACATCTAAAAAAGGTAAATTAAATCTTAAATCTAAATTTTAACTCCTGCACACGGATTCACATAACTTCTCATTACATAAGAACATTTTGATATGAAAAGTAAAATTAAAAGTATCTAGTGTAACGTTTACTTCCAGTTAGCTGTCATCAACAACAACGTCTCTGCACTAGAGCTTCTACCAGTTAATTTATAAAAAAATAATTTCTCCTGTGTTTATATGACTCATAGTATTTATGGTTTTACAAATCATCACATTTAATAAATAAGCATCAGGATGTCACATGGGTGTAGATTTGGTGTGAATGAATTTGCACATTTGAATTTTTACATTAAAATGAATTAGTTGAAATAAAATTAGCTTTGTAAGATTTGCAGTGTTTCTACATAATTCCCATCATTTTATCTAGCATTCAATCAATCTACTGATTCTGTACATCCATTCATGTCTAATCTGTCTGTTGTCCACAAGCATTTATGATTGTTTCATTAAAAATATTACACAGAGCATAAGTCCAAATGAAGGCAGTCTGTAACTGATTAAAACATATAAACATCATTTATTTATTTATTTGTTTATTTGGTGTTATTTCATTGGGGCAGTGCTAGTTAAAGTGGTTAAGTCTCTGTGTTGATGAACAGAGGATTGGGGTTAAAGCTGCCCCTGCTGGGCCCCTGAGCCAAAGGCCCTCTGCTCCAGAGGTGCTGCTTCTTCTTATAGTGAGATTTGAACATTTTACTATGTATATGATGAAGACAGAGGAGAATCTACACCCCTGGTTACTGCCCCTGGGACACCAGTGGATTTTCCTAGAGTCTGTACTTCTGAACTTACTGTAGCTTGTTCAAATACATAATGCCTTGTTTCTGTGTTTTGTGAGAATAAAATGATCCATATGAATTCAGTGAAATGTTGATGAGGTTGACAGGTATGTATTGTTACCTGATAGGATACTGAATAATCACATTTTAAATGTTTCCTCTCAGGTTTGTTAGTTATTTGTTTGTTTTGTAGAGTTTTACACTAAAAGGTAGACGTTTGGGTAAATGATGAAGATTGAAGAAATCATAACTCACACCACCATAAGCAGATATACTCATTTACACACACACACACACACACATTCCCAAACACAGACACACTCACTCACCCTCTCTCTCTCCCTCTCTGTCTGTCATTAATGAGAACATATGTAGGTTTTCCTGATACTGGAGATAAATATCAAAGTAGTAAAATTTCCCTTTTGCATCTTTACCTTAGTGATATATTTGTGTTTGTGATTTTTATCACTCAGGAAAGACAGAAAGAGTCACAGAACAAATCCTCATTTCTGAATGTCATTAAAGACTTGTCCCTGTCCCCCAAAGAAGAATTAGATATACTTGTAAAATGGCTTGGACCAAAGTCAAACCAACAAGCTAAAAGAATCAGTGCAGCTCAAATCAATGATGCCACTGAAGCTCTTAACATGATGTGGCAGCACTTGGAAGAAACCTATGGAGCACATGAGGTAGTTGAACATACACTCTTTCAAAAGGTTGAAAACTTCCCTAAGATTACACCTAGAGACTCCAGCAAACTAACGGAGCTAGGAGATCTCTTGCTGGAACTACAACTAGCTAAAGCAGACGGCTATTCACCTGGGCTGGCCTTTCTGGATACAGCTCGTGATGTTAACCCCATAGTGGAAAAGCTCCCTTATTTCCTACAAGAGAGATGGATCTCACATGCATCCAAATACAAGGTAGATTATAATGACACATTTCCACCATTTTCTACCTTTGTACGGGAGCAAGCACGCATAAGAAATGATCCTAGCTTCTGCTTTCTGTCAGCAGCGCAGTCCAAGTTTGACAGACCTATTAAAAACAGTACTCGCCCTATGATTTCAGTGACAAAGACAGAAATAGCACAGAGTAATGAAACAACAGACATTAGTGATGATCCAGACAAACAATGTCCTTTTCATAAAAAACCGCATCCCCTCAGGAGATGTCACAGTTTCCGCAGCAAGCCCCTAGAAGAGGGAAAAACATATCTGAAGGATAAAAACATATGCTTCAAGTGTTGCGCATCAACCAAACACCAAGCCAAGAACTGTCAGATCAAAGTCACCTGCAAAGAATGTGGGAGTGAAAGACACAATACAGTGTTACATCCAGGCCCATCCCCTCCTAAAGGCATCACGCCGCCAACAGAGGCGAAACAGCATGGCAGGGAGCCTGAGCTTAGCACACTATCAGTCTCAGCTACAGCAATGTGCACAGAGGTATGTGGCAAACAGCGTGGCTCAAGGTCTTGTGCTAAGATATGCCTAGCCAAAGTGTATCCATCAGGTCAACGGGACAAGGCAATAAACCTGTATGCCGTTATGGACGAGCAAAGTAATCAGTCTCTTGCAAGCTCTGACTTTTTCGACATCTTTAGTGTTAAAGGAGGCACGGAGGTGTATACCTTAAAAACATGTTCAGGTATCATGGAAGTTAGAGGGAGAAAGGGTGCCCTTGCCCCTGATGCTGGAATGTGACATGATCCCAAAGGATCGCTCAGAGATACCCACGCCTGCAGTCGCCCAATACCACCCACACTTAAAGGCGCTCTCGCACAAGATACATGCTATCGATTCAAATGCACACATCCTGTTTCTCATGGGGTAGAGACATCCTAAGTTTGCACAAAGTGAGAGAGCAGTGCAATGGTCCCTATAATGCACCATTCGCCCAGCGCCTTGACCTCGGCTGGGTTATTGTGGGAGATGTCTGTTTGAATGGTGCACACAAACCAAGGTATGTCACAACGTACAAAACAAACACATTGCTCAACGGTTGTCCATCGTACCTCAGTCCATGTACCAATGTCCTTCAAATAAAAGAAAAATCTGTAAGGGAACTAAAAGACACTCAAATCTGCACAGATACTTACCAGGCACTACAGACAGACAATCTTGGGGACAATACCTTCATCAAGAGAGAAAGAGAAAAGTTAGCGCCTTCACAACAGGATGTGCAATTTCTTACAATAATGCAGAAATGTATCAGAATGAGACCAACAGCTGGGTTGCACCCCTTCACTTTTTTTTTTACACCCAGACAACATCTACTAAATAATCGAGATCAGGCTTTAAAAAGACTCAACACACTAAAACTTAGTCTTGTCAAAAAACCTGAGATGAGAGAGCATTTTGTACAGTTCATGCAAAAGGTCATAGACAACAAGCAAGCAGAAGTTGCACCCCCCTTACAGCTGAATGAAGAGTGTTGGTATCTTCCCATGTTTGAGGTGTATCACCCACAGAAACCCAAACAAATACGTGTGGTTTTTGACGCAAGAGCTAAACATGAGGGCGTAGCACTCAATGACATACTTTTAAGTGGCCCAGATCTCAACGGGTGGGGGGTCGGACGTCTCTAGCCAACCTCCCATATGATGAAAAGCACCCTCTGATACTCCCTAAAAAACATTGTGTGTCAACTCTGCTTGAGAGACATTACCACTAAGGTGTTGCTCACCAAGGTCGTCACCTCACTGAGGGAGCGCTGCGATCTGCTGGTGTTTGGGTAATTGGTGGCAGGAAACTAGTCTCAAGTGTAATTTATCAGTGTGTCACCTGTCGTAGACTTAGAGGAAAACCTGTTGAACAAAAAATGGCCAATCTCCCAGAAGATCGACTCAACATGGAGCCCCCGTTCACTAGGGTAGGCTTAGATGTTTTTGGGCCCTGGAGTGTAGTCACTCACATGACTAGGGGTGGGGCCGCAGAAAGCAAACGCTGGCAGTTTTATTTAGTTGCTTAGGGACTCATGCAGTTCACATAGAAGTAATCGAAACTATGTCCACTTCATGCTTTATTAATGCACTGAGAAGGTTTTTCGCAGTTGGAGGCCCTTCCAAAGATCTCAGATCAGACCGCGGCACTAACTTTAATGGAGCCTGTAAGGAGCTAAAGATCAGTATAGATCACCCAGAGATCCAAGACTACCTCAGCAATGAAGGCTGTACATGAACATTCAACATGCCTCACTCATAACATATGGGTGGATCATGGGAAAGAATGATTGGCATCACCCGCCGCATTCTAGACGCAATGTTACTACAGTCAGGTCCAACTCGTCTTATATTTAAACTTTACACATTACACATAAGATTCCATGCCTGTATATCTTGAGTGACAGGTGTCTTGTCCAATGATCGGTAAGTTTCCATTCGCAAACTATACCTACATTTTCCATTGGTTGTCTGAATTGTTGTTGTGTTTTTTGATTTGTTAATTTGTTTTCGGATTTGTTAATGTGTTTTGCACTTCTCGGCCACCGTATTTAATGGATTGTTTGCATTATTATTTTGATTGTGCTACAACTCTGGTAATAAGAATAGTGACATTTCACTGCTTTTGGTTGCCGTCTTTGCAGCTTTCAGCTGATTAACGTTATAGATAAACGCCCCCAGCTCTGACTGCGCGTGCATGCTGCACGTACCTGTGCTTCTCCGTACAGCGTGCGGAGCGTAATGTAATCTAGGAGCAGTGATTCACCAAACCTCCCTTATTACAGTCTCACACATTTCTTCTGATTTTATTTTGTAGTAACGAGTAACGAAGATGCTTAGTGGGAATATAACGGAGTAAAAGTATACATTTTATCTAGGAAATGTAGTGGAGTGAAAGTGAAAGTTGACATAAATTTAAATAGCGAAATAAAGTACAGATACGTGACATTTCTACTTAAGTATAGTAACGAAGTATTTGTACTCGTTACATTACAACGCTGCTTGTCATAAATATAAAGTTAAGTAGTTAAAGATGTTTGACAGTAAATTAATTAATCCAGAGATGCAAATATTGATAAAATCAAACGTAAAGTTCAAAGAGTTAGCATTAGTTAGCACCGTATGCTAGCGGTCATTTGTTATGCTAATTAAGGTGATTTGGATTTCTTGTATACAAGCCATTACCTAAAACTAAGAACATAGTTACAGTTTTACAAAGAAAAATATTAATGTTAAAGTTAATTGAGACACGATTCATGAAAGCTATTGAAGGATTAAAAGCCATGAACCAACATCTCACTTGTTCAGCATTTGAAGCAGGAAGCAGCAAGCAGGAGACTTTGAGCTCTCGCATCTTCCAATTTATATGCTTGGCTGAGTATTTTTTATTCAATTCCGAGTTATCCTGAGTTTACACTTTAACCTACTTACATCTTAATTCTTGACATCGTATTTACTTGACTCGCAGCGTCCGCTTCTAGCCAACTAGCATAACTAGCCTGTTAGCTCGGCTACCACTAGTACAAGCTCTCACATCTTCCACATTTTCAGTATAGACTGGAGTGAGAGGCAGGGAGTTGACCTGCTCAGTCCAGTGGCTCGCTCCCACTCTGCTCTCCTCCACGTCCATTCACATCTTTTAGAAGCAAATGATAGACAATAAATAAATAGGTTAAATAGTCCGCTTCTAGCCGGCTAGCGCAGCTAGCCTGTTAGCTCGGCTACCGCTAGGACAATCTGTTGTACTTGCTCTGTAACATCATTTCCGTGTAGCAGCAGCCTCCGTGTAGCATGTATGGTTGTGTTGCGGTTAGATTGTAGCGTCATATAAATGCAGTGTTTGAATTAGTTGCCGCGTTGCATTTGTTTGCTTGGCTGAGTATCTTCATTCAATCTCAATCTATCCCGAGTTATCCTGAGTTGCTATTTATCCCGGCAATAGAATCTTAAAAGTAGAATAACCACTCAAAATACCTTATTTATTTGTTTTCCCAGCGGCCAGCTGGTTAGCACCACTAGCCTGTTAGCGTGGTGTTTGGATTGTTTGAGTGTCGCATTTATTTGCTGGTTAGCATCACGCCTAACTGGCCTGTTAACCCGGCTACTGCTAGTATACCTTCTCACACCGATTATCTCTGTTGTTCTTGCTCTATAACATCATGTCGGTTACGTCTCTGCCCTTGAGTGCAGGTGAGGACACGTTCGAGCTGCACTCGGTGGAACTGGAGCTGGAGCCTCTCCTGGAGGCCGTGGAGAAGCAGATCCGCGACCTACAGGTGAAGCAGGCCGAGCTGCGGGAGCAGAAAGCCGTGCTGGAAGCTCCCCGGCCGGTCGCTCAACTGTCTCAGTTAAACTCCCGGGATGTAATTATCACTCCCTCCACCTCTACTCCGTGTGTTTCTCTATCCAGGCTCAACGCACTCAGGAAATGGCATGGCCAGGAACTGTTCACTCCCGTGCCGGGGCACCGCGGATCCTGGGTGCAGCAGCGGAGGACATGCGCCGGGCCCCGATTGAGGACCTCTCCACCTCCACCACCGCCGGTCTTCGAGATCCCAACTCGGAACCGCTTCGCCCCCCTTCGCGAGACGGACCGTGATCATCGGAGACTCCGCCACGTCCGCGCTACTGTGTCGAAAGGTAAGGCTCGGACCCACTGCTTACCTGGTGCTCGTGTTCTTGATGTCGCTGCACAGGTACCTATGGTCGTGAGCAGAAACACCGGAGCTGTGGTTCTTCATGCTGGCTCGAACAACACCAGCCTGAGGCAGTCGGAGATCCTGAAGAGGGACTTCAACACCCTGGTGGAGACGGTTCGCACCACAGCGCCCACAGCAAGGATCATTGTGTCTGGACCGCTTCCAACATACCAGCGAGGAATTGAAAGGTTCAGTAGACTTTTTGCTTTAAATGAATGGCTTCAGTCATGGTGTCAGACTCAGAATTTACTCTTTATTGATAACTGGAATGTTTTCTGGGAGCGTTCTAGGCTGTTCCGACGGCCTGCACCCCAGCAGAGTTGGAGCGGATATCCTCTCAGACCACATCTCCAGGGCGCTGAACATCTTCTGACTGGTAAACTACTCCTTAAATTTAAATTTCAATAGTCATCCTTCACCTCAACACATTGACACAAATGCACACATAGTTCACATAGAAACTGTGTCTGTTCCCCGAGCAGTGAGATCAAAAAGTAAATACGTGAGAAGTTCTCGAAATAATCTTACTGTAATTAGACCAGAAAAATGCCATAGAAACAAACAAAAACAGTTCCTAAAGTTTGGGCTTCTGAGCATTAGATCGCTTACACCCAAAGCACTTATTGTAAATGAAATCATCTCAGAAAATAGCCTTACTGCACTCTGCCTTACCGAAACTTGGATTAAACCAAATGATTACATCGGTCTAAATGAGTCTACACCATCAAGATATATTTATAAGCATGAGCCTTGTCAGTCTGGTCGTGGAGGTGGTGTTGCCACTATCTTTAGTGATTACCTTGCTGTTACCCAGAGAACACAGTATAGATTTAATTCTTTAGAAGTGCTTGTCCTTAATGTTACACTACCGCACATGCACACGAAGAAATCCCTGATGTCTCTTGCTCTAGCGACCGTATACAGACCCCCAGGGCCCTACACCGATTTTCTTAGAGAATTTACAGACTTTCTTTCAGACTTATTGGTTAACTTTGATAAAGCATTAATTGTAGGAGACTTTAACATTCATGTTGAGGACACAAACGATGCTTTAGGACACACATTTATGGACTTACTAAACTCACTTGGGCTTAAACATCACTAAAGCAACTCATCTTCATAATCACACACTAGATTTAATAATATCACACAGAATAGATGTCACTGATATAGATATCATACCTCAAAGTGATGACATCACAGACCATTACCTCATAATGTACACACTACCTATAGAACAGACTAATTATGTCTCACCACGTTATCGACTCAGTAGAACTATTATTCTGACCACTAAAGACAGATTCACAAATAACCTGCCTGATCTGTCTGGACTTCTTACTGTACCCTTAAACACAAACGACCAAGATGTAATGACTAACAGCATAGGTGCTATATTCACTAGCACATTAGACACTGTTGTCCCATCTGATTACAGAAGGTTAGAGATAAAACACCTGCCCCAGGGTATAATAGTCATACTCACACCCTCAAAAGAGAAACCCGTAACCACGAGCGAAAGTGGAGAAAAACTAAATTAGAGGTTTTTAGAATTGCGTATAAGGACAGTATGTCCAGCTATAGACAAGCTCTAAAAGCTGCTAAGTCTGAGCACCTGAGCAAACTCATAGGAAATAACCAGAACAATCCCAGGTTTTTATTTAGCACAGTGACTAGATTAACAAAAACCCAGAAATGTGAACACACTATTCCATCACAGTTCAGTAGTGAGAACTTTATGAGATTCTTCACTGATAAAATCGAAAGTATCAGGAATAAAATAGGTGACGCTCAACATATGAGAGCAACTAGTGACCCAGTCTCACTTAAGGCTCTAGACACACAACTACAGAGCTTTACAAGTACAGGACAGGAAGAGTTAGATAAACTTATTACCACATCTAAATCAACAACTTGTTCACTAGACCCCATTCCAACTAAATTACTGAAAGAAGTGTTACATAAAGCTGGTGAGCCTCTTCTTAATATTATTAATGCCTCGCTATCTTCAGGTTACGTCCCTAAATCGTTCAAGTTGGCAGTTATTAGGCCCCTCATTAAGAAACCTAATTTACATCCAAATGTACTATCAAATTACAGACCTATTTCACATCTTCTGTTTATGTCTAAAATACTAGAAAAGGTTGTGTCTGTCCAACTGAGCTCCTTCTTACAGGAGAACAATATCCTCGAAGAGTTTCAGTCAGGTTTCAGGCCCCATCATAGCACAGAAACAGTACTTGTTAAAGTTACAAACGACTTGTTCTTAGCGTCGGACCAAGACTGTATGTCACTATTAGTTCTATTTGACCTTAGTGCTGCATTCGACACTATAGATTCTATAGATTCAACATTCTCCTAGATCGCTTACAAAATTACACAGGTATTCATGGACAGGCTTTAAGTTGGTTTAGATCCTACCTGTCAGACCGATACCATTTTGTTGAATTAAATGGTGAATCCTCCAGTTTATTACCAGTTAATCATGGGGTCCCTCAAGGATCAGTTCTAGGACCCCTGCTCTTCTCGATATACATGCTTCCATTAGGGAACATTATTAGAAGACATGGGATTAGTTTCCACTGTTATGCTGATGATACACAGTTATATATCTCATCAAAACCAGATGAAATGGCCACAGTGTCCAAATTAACTCAATGCCTTAGAGAGATAAAAGACTGGATGAACTGTAATTTGCTGTTGTTAAACTCTGATAAGACAGAAATACTACTTATAGGTCCAAAAACCAGTACACAGAAACTCTCACAATTTAACTTTCAATTAGAGGGATGTACTGTTACTAGTAGCTCGACAGTGAAAGAGCTGGGTGTTATACTAGACAGCAATCTGTCTTTTGAAAATCATATCGCCCATACTACAAAAACAGCCTTCTTCCACCTTAGAAATATCGCCAAGCTGAGAAACATCCTGTCTGTACCTGATGCTGAGAAGCTAGAAGCTAGAAGCTGGACTCTATGATACCAAGAGGAGATCTGAACTCTATGTGATCTTTACACCAATTCAACACTTGTTTGACTGTATATTTGTAATCACACCAACAGTGCCACCCATATGAGGATGGGTTCCCCTTTGAGTCCAGTTCCTCTCAAGGTTTCTTCCTTTACCAATTTAAGGGAGTTTTTCCTTGCCACTGCTGCCTTAGTCACCTCAGACTTGCTCATTGGGGATAAATACATATACATACATACACACTGTCAACTATACATATCTTAATTTTTTACTATTTTAATTCTTTGTATTTCTCCTTATGTTTAACTTCTGTTCTATGTTTATGTTCTGTAAAGCTGCTTTGAGACAAAGCCCATTGTAAAAAGCGCTATACAAATAAACTTGAATTGAATTGAATTGAATATGTATAATTTGCTCTGAAGGTTCACGCATGCGCAGCATCAACAGTATGTCGGACGCGTCTGAAACAGTTCTCAGTTCAGTGTATTGATGATTCGCTGTATCGGTTCAGTGTACTGATGAATCGCTGTATCAGTTCAGTAATTCAAGCATACGCAGTATCAACAGCTCGCGCTCACACTTCTCTCAGCACAACATGTCTCAGTTCAGTGTACAGGAGTTACATATAACTCCGGGATATTAGTTTATTTAGAGTCGGACCGACTGTCAGGCATGACCGAAAGTGAGTAACTTTAGTAACTTGTGGATCAGCGCTGACTCAAGACGCAAACTGTTTAGAACGAATCAGTCCGATTTGGTGAACCGGTTCATCCAGTTCACTAAAAAGAACTGCTTCAATAGAACGATTCGTTCACGAACTGGCCATCACTAATTATTAGTGTTTCTAAAGTAGAAAAGGGTTTAAGGGCTTTAGTGCATGGCAGTAATAAGGAGCTATAGTGAGGAGGATAATGAGACACTTTAATACTCCTTTTATTTGGAGAGATCTACAGATGATAATAAGTCTGATGATGCAGTGGTGTGATGCTGATATGTACATTTTAATATGAGAGGAAATCAGAAAGCTCACTGTACCTGTATACTGCTGAATCTTCATCAGTTCTGTGGAAACTAATTACAACAAAACATCACGTCATTAGATTTCAGATAAATTATTGGTATTTAATATTTAGATTTTGCAAAACATATACCTAAAACATCTACTTTAGTCTATTATTAGAGACTTTTTTTTATCAAATCTAAAGTACAAAATAATGTCTCACCTGTTTCCTTTAACTTGTCATTGAATGATTTAGTGAGTTTCTCATTCAGAGTCTCCTGAAGCCGAGACAGAGCTGTCCTCACAGTGTCCACACTCACATCAGTGTTAATGCTGAGATCAGTCCAGTTCTTGGTGTGTGGAGGGCTGCATATGGAGGAGTAAATCTACAGTAGAGAGGAGAGAGGAGAAATCCCTCAGCATGGTGAGTGTTGTTCTGTGATGTTCTGCATTGTCAGTGAGCAGAGAGAGGAACACTGACCTGTAGGACATGGAGATACTCCTCAGTGTGTGAGAGCTGCTCCAGCTCAGTGTCTCTCCTCTTTAGCACACTGATTTCCTGCTCCAGCTCTTTAATGAGTTCTTCAGCCTGCCTCTCTGCTGCTTTCTGCTTCTCCTCCATCATCTCCAGCAGCTCAGCCTGATTTCTCTCAATGGAGCGAATCAGAGCAGTGAAGACTTCAACAATGTCTGCTTTCTCTTTCTCTGTGCTTCTCTAAAAGAGGAACACATTTTCACTTCCATCAGATAACACTGATAGTGCACTTTGTTCATTTCTACAAATAAGAATAAAACTACTGAATGTATCAGATATTAACTCATGTCATGTTTGTACACACTTTTCTTTGCTCTACTGAGTGTTGGATCTCTTTTATCTTCTTCAGTCGGTCCTGAACTGTCTCATGTTTCTGGCATATGTTGGCCTCCAGGTTCTCCACAAGGTTTATTAGTTTGTGTTTCTTAAGTTTTGGAACATGATAATGTGGCTCTAAATGAATTTTACAGAAACTCAGTTCACAATCCAGACAGGATTTTAGGGCCTTCAGCTTCTCTCCACTGCAGGCATCACAAAGAACCTCAGGTTTGTCAGAACCACTTTTCTTCTTGAAGTAATCTGCAACCTCTCTCAGTGTTGTATTAATCTGCAGTTCAGGTCTCTTGGTGAATTTCTTGATACATAATGGACAGCGACAGTGTTTATTCTTGTCCCAGCACTGTGCAAGGCAGCTCTTACAGAAGTTGTGTCCACATGGAGTGGTGACTGGATCAATGAGCACATCCACACAGATCGGACACAGCAGCAGATCTTTAGACAGGAGACTGCTGGAGTCATGAGAAACTAGAAAAGAAAATGTTACACATTGTTGATAAGTGGTGTAAATAGATTAAACTGCATCTGTAGTTTAGGTGTGAAAATCACAGACCAGGGGTCTCATTTATAAAACTTTAACTTTAAACTTAAACTTTAAAAGCCAAAAATGGCGTACGCCAAAAAAATTTATTTCTATTGTTAATTTGGAAAGGGGTTAGTGGGGAAGGGGTGCCATTTCTTTTGGATCTTGTGTTCTCCTGTTTACATTAGTAATGGAGTTAGTGTATTGTGTATTGTGTTGTAATCTTTGTTTTTTATTTACTTTTGTAGCTTATTTAGTTTCTCCCTAAATGAGTTAGATGGGTTCTGCTTATTGTTTTGTGATGATCCCCGTCTTGGAGTCTTCAAACCCTCCTGCACTTCATGTTTGGGAATAAATGAGCTTTGTTCATTTTGACTTGGTTGTATAGTCACATTCTTTTTTGTGACAGGATTTAGGAAAACGTTATACATTTTGAAGTTATTTAGTGTTGCAAGGTTTTGTTAAATGAATTTTGTAATAATCATTATCAATATTCAAGATGAATATTACATATAACACATTATTGTGATGTAATATTTTACTATGAAAGCTGTCTGACCTTCTGTGCACGTGACTAGGAGTTATTTGTGACTATAAATTGTTATTACCAGAGAGAATTTGTGTACAATATTAGAGGGTCAGAAGGAGCTGGAGACGTGGTGAGACTCAGGCTCATAAACAACTTGGTAAGATCCTGATCAGTAGATGATCGAGCGTTGTGCATCTAGCCAGTGATTGGTGATGTTTTCCTTTCTTCTGTTTTCTGCCTATAAATCATTCCTATATAACCCAGTGTAATAAATGTTGTAGGCCCTTCGTCTCTCCTGATACACTAGGAGCTCTGGGTCCTGCTGTGCAGCAGCACAAATACATTGTGAACCTTTTTACTCTTGCTCGTTCTGAACAGTGTGCTATTTTTATTTTCTCTAAAACTTCCACAACAATAATCAGTCACAGATTTTGCTAAATAGATTATTTGGTAACTATTTTACATCTTTCTTTAACAGTTTCTATGTATTTGTTATTATTTGTATATTTTCTGTTTAGTTTTACAGACATTTAGCTCAGTTACATAGAGACAGTTTTCAGGGAGTTTTTCATGATGCTTGTTTTGTTAATCATTTAAATTTGAATCTATCACCCTGATTAACAACTCACCATAATTATATTCCCCTGCTTCATATCTACAAGTACTGCATTATCAGAACTGTCAGTCATCACATTATCTGTGTATGTTACACACACTACTGCTGCTGCTTATTGCACAAAAGCAAAATATTACACAATATTGTTATTAGCACTACCATGCACTTCTCACAGTGTACATAACTGACCAGTCATATATTCTGTATTATATTTAATAGTCATACTGTCTATATTGTATCACATTGTCTGCATTATCCTGTACAGTCTGTATTGTCCTGTCCTGTGTAGTATAATGTTATGTTAAAGTTCCCTGTGTGTGTCAACACCCTTTTGGCCAATAAACCTGATTCTGATTCTGATTAATTTTTCTGCCTTTCAGTGTCGGTGAAATAAATTAATATACAAATATTAAAGTTGCAAACAAAACAATTCACTTTTATATATCTATGTAAATAAATACAAACTAGAAAGAAAGAAATAAAACAATAATAAATAATATAATTCTAATGAGTTGTACATTTCATTACATATTTAATTGCTGAATTATAACTAATAAAGTAATATAAATCAACCATAGTTACAGCATCAGTGTAAATAAATGTCTTTCTAAGACGTTTGTGTATTATAACACAACTCTTGTTACATAAGGCAGTTAAGACAATTAAGCCATTCACTGAGATCATTTTTATAACAATATAGATTATAATAGTGACAGTACTTCATTAAAACATACAGAAAACTAATCATGAATAAACTGTATAACTTACATAATTCTGGTTCTTCCATGTTCCCCCTTCTTCTGCCTTCTGTTTGTGATGAAGATTCAGACATTTACTTCCTCCTGTTTTTAACCTTTACAGTAAGAAATCACATCATTCAGTCCAGACATGTAACAGTATGAGGTTTTACTGATTAGTCTGTTTAACTCACTTATGTCTGTCTGCAGTGTTAAACCTAATGAATGACACTAAAACATTTAGTCTGTGATTTAAAACACATGTAAACATTCTCACCATTGTGAGATTGTAATAAACACAGAATTTCACTGCTCTTTCTCTCAGCTTTCAGCTCAATAACTGTATAATAACAGTTTCTCACATCCAGATAAGTTTGTAAGTGTAAGTTTGTGTCCGAGTTTCACCCAGAGCTTACCACAGTCTGTCCTGTCCTGTGTAGTATAATGCTATGGTAAAGTTCCCTGTGTGTCAACACCTTTGGCCAATAAACCTGATTCTGATTCTGATTCTGATTATGTTGGCTTTGTAGAAGCCAACATTCTGATTTCCGTTATAAACTCGTAATAATCTCGTAATAATCCACGCAGTATAATAATAAGTAGAATGACTGCAGTATTGACATTAAATGTCCAAACCCTCAGTAGCCACTTTTTGCCAAAAGTATTGGCACCCCACCGGATATTCTGGTGACGTCACTCGACACCACGTGACGTCACGTGTAGCCCCGCCCCCGAAACAAGCGAAATCAAAAATTTGCACAACATGGACATGTGACATATCAAAACACTCAGCACAATGAGGGGAACTGCCCCATGGGTATTCTGGTAAAGTCACGTAACGTCACGTGTAGCCCCGCCCCCAAAACAAGTGAAATCAAAAATTTGCACAAGATGGACATGTGACATATCAAAACACTCAGCACAATGAGGGGAACTGCCCCACGGGTATTCTGGTAAAGTCACGTAATGTCACGTGTAGCCCCGCCCCCAAAACAAGTGAAATCAAAAATTTGCACAAAATGGACATGTGACATATCAAAACACTCAGCACAATGAGGGGAACTGCCCCACGGGTATTATGGTCACGTCACGTGACGTCACGTGATGTCACATGTAGCCCCGCCCCAAAAACAAGCAAAATTAAAAATTTGCACAAGATGGACATGTGACATATCAAAACACTCAGCACAATGAGGGGAACTGCCCCACGGGTATTATGGTCACGTCACGTGACGTCACGTGATGTCACATGTAGCCCAGCCCCAAAAACCAACAAAATTAGAAATTTGCACAACATGGACTTGTGACATATCAAAACACTCAGCACAATGAGGGGAACTGCCCCACGGGTATTCTGGTCACGTGAGGTCACGTGAAAATTAAAAATTTGCACAACATGGAACATTGCAGAACATATTCTGGTCACGTCACGTGACGTCAAGTGATGTCACATGTAGCCCGCCCCAAAAACAAGCAAAATTAAAAATTTGCACAAAATGGACATGTGACATATCAAAACACTCAGTACAATGAGGGGAACTGCCCCACGGGTATTATGGTGACGTCACGTGACGTCACGTAATGTCACATGTAGCCCCGCCCCAAAAACAAGCAAAATTAAAAATTTGCACAACATGGACATGTGACATATCAAAACACTCAGCACAATGAGGAGAACTGCCCCACGGGTATTATGCTCACGTCACGTGACGTCACGTGATGTCACATGTAGCCCCGCCCCAAAAACAAGCTAAATTAAAAATTTGCACAACATGGACATGTGACATATCAAAACACTCAGCACAATGAGGGGAACTGCCCCACGGGTATTCTGGTCACGTCACGTCACGTGAGGTCACGTGACGTCACGTGAAAATTAAAAATTTGCACAACATGGACATGTGACATATCAAAACACTCAGCACAATGAGGGGAACTGCCCCACGGGTATTATGGTCACGGGTATTAGGTTCATGTCACATGCTCATGTCCACTCACCTCCAAAAGTATTGGCACCCTAGCGGTCCAGTAGCTTTCACAATCTTTCTGTCCACTCGCCTCCAAAATGCACCGGCCTTTGCGAATACTTGCACCGTCAAAGCCAACATCAAAGTTTGTCGCGACGAACTTTACAAATCTAGTTATTATTATTATGTTGGCTTTGTAGAAGCCAACATTCTGATTTCTGTTATAAGCTTCTTATTATTATTATTATTATTATTATTATTATTATTATTATTATTATTATTATTATTCTTGGACAAAAATTTATATAAAAAAATGCGGCCCAGGGCGTTCGAGCCACATGCACCAAATTGGATATGTCTTAGACCCTGGTCTGAAGTTTGTGGCTTCTATTTTTCTAAGCGATCGGAATTCCGGCATTCCCGGTACGGAAGCTCAAAGTGGCCTTTTTTCCCATAGACTTCCATTATAAACTTTTAAGGTTTGTAACTCGGCAAGTTTTCGAGCGATTTACACCGTACTCAGACAGGTTCTTTAGGACCTTACTCCGGACAAAGTTTTTATTTTGTAGTTCCGACGGAATTTTCGGTTTTCCCGTAGTCGACGATCGAACATCCCATAGACTTGAATAGGGAATTCCGAAAAGTCCTCTAAGCTCTCACACACACAATACATCCAACATTAAGAATTGCATGTAATGTTCTATGCAGTATAATAAGTAGAATCCCATAATGACTGCAGTATTGACATGAAATGTCCAAACACTCAGTAGCCACTTTTTGCCAAAAGTATTGGCACCCCACCGGGTATTCTGGTGACGTCACTCGACACCTCATGACGTCACGTGTAGCCCCGCCCCCAAAACAAGCGAAATCAAAAATTTACACAACATGGACATGTGACATATCAAAACACTCAGCCCAATGAGGGGAACTGCCCCATGGGTATTCTGGTCACGTGACGTGACGTCACGTGTAGCCCCGCCCCCAAAACAAGCAAAATCAAAAATTTGCACAACATGGACATGTGACATATCAAAACACTCAGCACAATGAGGGGAACTGCCCCACGGGTATTCCGGTCACGTCACGTGACGTCACGTGTAGCCCCGCCTCCAAAACAAGCGAAATAAAAAATTTACACAACATGGACATGTGACATATCAAAACACTCAGCACATTGAGGGGAACTGCCCCATGGGTATTCTGGTCACGTCACGTGAGGTCACGTGTAGCCCCGCCCCCAAAACAAGCAAAATCAAAAATTTGCACAACATGGACATGTGACATATCAAAACACTCAGCACATTGAGGGGAACTGCCCCACGGGTATTCTGGTCACGTCACGTGACGTCACGTGTAGCCCCGTCCCCAAAACAAGTGAAATCAAAAATTTGCACAACATGGACATGTGACGTATCAAAACACACAGCACAATGAGGCGAACTGCCCCACAGGTATTCTGGTCACGTCACGTTATGTCACGTGAGGTCACGTGTAACCCTGCCCCCAAAACAAGCGAAATCAAAAATTTGCACAACATGGAAATGTGACATATCAAAACACTCAGCACATTGAGGGGAACTGCCCCACGGGTATTCTGCTCACGTCACGTGACGTCACGTGTAGCCCCGCCCCCAAAACACGCAAAATCAAAAATTTGCACAACATGGACATGTGACATATCAAAACACTCAGCACATTGAGGGGAACTGCCCCACGGGTATTCTGCTCACGTCACGTGACGTCACATGTAGCCCGCCCCCAAAACAAGCAAAATTAAAAATTTGCACAACATGGACATGTGACATATCAAAACACTCAGCACATTGAGGGGAACTGCCCCACGGGTATTATGGTCACGTCACGTGACGTCACGTGATGTCACATGTAGCCCCGCCCCAAAAACAAGCAAAATTAAAAATTTGCACAACATGGACATGTGACATATCAAAACACTCAGCACAATGAGGGAAACTGCCCCACGGGTATTCTGGTCACGTCACGTGACGTCACGTGAGGTCACGTGTAGCCCCGCCCCCAAAACAAGCGAAATCAAAAATTTGCACAACATGGACATGTGACATATCAAAACACTCAGCACATTGAGGGGAACTGCCCCACGGGTATTCTGGTCACGTCACGTGACGTCACGTGTAGCCCGTCCCCAAAACAAGTGAAATCAAAAATTTGCACAACATGGACATGTGACATATCAAAACACACAGCACAATGAGGCAAACTGCCCCACAGGTATTCTAGTCACGTCACGTTACGTCACGTGAGGTCACGTGTAACCCTGCCCCCAAAACAAGCGAAATCAAAAATTTGCACAACATGGAAATGTGACATATCCAAACACTCAGCACATTGAGGGGAACTGCCCCACGGATATTCTGGTCACGTCACGTGACGTCACGTGTAGCCCCGCCCCCAAAACAAGCGATATCAAAAATTTGCACAACATGGACATGTGACATATCAAAACACTCAGCACAATGAGGGGAACTACCTCATGGGTATTCGGATCACATCACATGCTCATGTCCGCTCACCTCCAATAGTATTGGCACTCTAGCGTTCCAGTAGCTTTCACAATCTTTCTGTCCACTCGCCTCCAAAATGCACCGGCCTTTGCGAATTCTTGCACCGTCAAAGCCAACATCAAAGTTTGTCGCGACGAACTTTACAAATCTAGTTCTGATTCATTTCCTGCCTTTCAGTGTCAGTGAAATAAATTAATATACAAATATTAAAATAGCAAACATTTCACTTTTATATATCTATGTAAATAAATACAAACTATAAAGTCTAGCTGACCCCATCCTAATGACGACCAAAACATAACTGATGGTCTTTATGAAGTTTTATTGATCCTTGATAACTCCAACAGTGATGCTTTACACAACCGTGACTGTGACTGTAATGTATCACTGCTGCTTTTCAAAATAAGAGTCCCGCATTTATATCAAAATGTAACAACTGTATATATATATATATATATATATATATATTATTTAAACAAATTAAATTTATAATAAAGAAAATATTCAAATACGTCTGCTACACTCCCACCAAATTATAAATGTCTCTTAATCCCTTTATGCCTCGCCCCCCCCCCTTTGCAGGTTTTTCGCCTACATGACCTAACCAACAAAAAGTGGTACAGCTCCCACATACTTTGACACACAGGGGTGAGCCTGGTCATTGGAAAGAAGATTCTCTAGTTTCAGAAACTAGTTTCAGATTGATTCTAGGCCTTACTGGCACAAAGTTACAGGGATTTGAATGCAGGTTTTCATTTCCGCCTGGGTTGTTTACCTGATAAACTGATTAATCTTATTTTTCTGGAACATGTTAGGGACCAAATAACAACTGAGAGTCATAGCCACATGTCTTGGCTTTCACCAAAAGAAATTTCAAGTCAAAAGACCCAAAAATGGCTTCAATAAAAATATTTTTCTACGGCCATGGTCGTCTGGCCTGAGCTGTGAGAGGGACAAAAGGTCAGGCATTACGCAAGAATTCTTCTGCGCATCCAGTTCACGCAGACACAGTCAAAGAAGATAAGGCATGGCGCATACCGTTGGAATCGTCAGTCAAAGGCGGGTTCCCAAAAATTAGGTCATGCCACCATTGGCTTCCCAGCCGTCTATCTGTGCCATACAAGCACCAATTGGCTCAAATGAGGGCTTATTTGATCCGTTAGGACCTGGGCTATAAATATGACGTAGACTTTGAATTTTTGAATATCCCAATTAGGAGTTAGAGCGGCAAAACTAGATGATGGCGCACATCTGTTTCCAGTTTTCAGAACACTAACGGAATATTTGCGGTTTATTTGGATTAAAAGGCTTACAGATTTCAATTCCTTGGACCTGTGTGGATTTTTGTGGATTATTTGTGTTGGAATATATTACCCCAGTGAAGAAAGAGACGCGTCTAAAGGTAAGGGGAAAACCGGTATAGCGCCACCTAGGTCAGTTTTGTCCAAAAAATATTTCTAATTGTATAAAGGCTGTGAATCATATTGTGCTTTGTGTGTGGGCTTAAAAAATTATTTAGAGTATAAACTTTACTAGGTAAATAGGTTTTTTCGTGTTTTTGGAGGATTTGATGCTTTAAAGTTGAATTGAAGCTTGTTTCTGGGTCATCCCCTAGTGGTCACTTCGACCCGTAATAATTTCCATTTATGTTTCTTTAACCTTTAACCTTTGTGTGTTTGGAGAAATATAAAGTCCACATGTGAATCAGTTCATTCTGATTCTTCTAATAGAAAAAACAACTTTTGAGCTGGCCTTTCTACCATTGATATTTTATTTATCTGTTCTCCTTTCTTGGACAATTTCCTGTCACCAAGTATTAATTCAATCCAATCTGTGAATATGTGGCCAACTTTACTTAAGACGCCGAGGCTCTTTTTTCCTTCTCGATAGGTGAGTAACGTTGGTTTTGCTTTGTTACACAGAACTAATATATGCCTTTGTCCTTTACATGATTATGCTTGTGTGTCATTGTTGATTGTTTGTTTATCTGCAATCGTATTGTTCTTCCTGTAGCAAGGTAACACAGAGGGGCGGGGTCTCTAACCCCATTACAGATTGCCAATAAGCCGAGCAACGGGCAATTGCTAACAGAACCCCAGCCGCCCTTCGCTTTCGCCTGTCCTTTAAATAAGCACGGCTTATTGGCAATCTGTAATGGGGTTAGAAACCCCGCGCCTCTTTGTTACCTTGCTACACAGAGATTGTTCAATTCAGCTCAAGTAGAGTGAATTAGGTTGACAACCTTAAAAGAGGAAACACAGCAAAATAAAATGAATAAAATAATGATAATAAATAGGCATTCACTTATCTGTAAACAAACCTTATGTAAATAGATTGTTCCATACAAAGCTGTCACAATGTCGAGCAAACTGTTCATTTGCATACTAGCTTAAATCTACTTAGCATTAACATTCTAAGTGTTATTTTAACAAACAAGTGGTATGCAAGCACTTTGCATTTCTTCAAGAACACAAACTATGTACTGTGCATTTACACATTTACCATTTTTTCTACCACTATTCTTCATATTGTATATAACTTCAATAAAATAACACAGAATTTAGTGTTAATGAGTCTTTAGGTTGAGACTTCTTCATGCCATCAGTGTCCCTGAGGTGATTGTTTGCTGATGCGTTTTCCCTCTCGTGCGTGCCACTCGCAGTAGTTTATTTCTTCAACTGGAGCATGCAAAATCTTCTTCCAGAAAGTACTCGTGCATTACATCTGCATCACCAACTCACTGAAGCGATTGCATTTACAGATCTCACTGCATTCTGACTCCATGTGCGCGCACCTGCCATGCGAGTTTTCACTTCCGCGTCACTCGGCATGGCACTCGGTAATCTCCGTCTAATTAATTCAGTTCCGCAGTTTCGCCAATTTCTCAGATTTTAAGTCACAGTTTCGGTTCGCGTCTTAACTTCACAATATAAAGAATGGGTATCCTTGATGTTTTCAATTTAAAACAATTTAAAGTAACATAAAATTTTGACTTTTTCTCAAGAATTGCTGCTTTGTGCTTTGTATTTGTAGCATTGCTGGATTTTTTTATGAACCTTTGTGGATAGTTGTGTGTGCAAAGGAAACTCATGCAAATGCCATGTAAATACAGTATAACTTGTAGTTAAAAGACCAGTTCAAAGGTTTTAGAGCTTCCAGAATCCTGACAGTAGAGAGGATGTTATCCTTGTTTGTCTCTGTTCTGATACTCCTTTTTGGAGTGGCATCAGGTCTGACAAGAGAGTATATTAATGTTTCCATTGCCAAGAACTGGACTGATGCTCTGTTGTTCTGCAGACTACACTACAAGGATCTGGCTGTAGTCACTACTGATCAGGAAAACCACAGGATCCATGAACTCATAGGGAAAAACTATACTTGGATTGGGATGTACAGAGCCAGCCCAAATGTAAGCCTCTGGCTGTGGTCTAATCGAACACCAAGTTCTTATTATCAGTGGGACATCGACCAGCCGAGTAATAATGATGGAAATCAGAACTGCGTTGAAGTGATGCCAGAAGGGTGGAATGATCAGTTCTGTTATCTGGAACGTTTTTTCTTATGTTACAGGTTTTTAGTCTTGGTGAAGGAGAAAAAGACATGGGAAGAAGCTTTTCACTATTGCAGAATGAATTACACTGGCCTGGCATCCATGGCATCTGATACAAAATTACAGTTGGCTGAAATGGAGAGCAATAACGCCCAAACAGACAGGATCTGGACTGGTCTGACCTTCCTAAATGGAAAGTGGGTTTGGGTAAGCAGAGAACCATTGGGGAAATTGGTCTCCCTGCCATCATGTCCAGATCAACGCTACCGCTGTGGTGCTCTCAACAACAAAACGCACCATTTGGAGAACAGAGACTGCAAAGAGAAGCTTAATTTCTTCTGCTATTACTAAGGTAAGTATAAAAAAAAATTATATTTCAGTTTGAATGTTGCTGTTTTTATAGATCATCTTTAAGATGTCAATAAAATCATATACTATGATGAATGACAAATATATTTTCTCCAATTTTAGGCGTTCCATAGGATGCACAGTCATCGCCAAGAAGAATATGAGCAAAATACAATACAACAATCTCACCAGAACTGGGTTTGCAGTGTGTTTAGGTCTGGTTTATTCAAGTGGAAATATTATTTTATGCTCTTGTAGTGTGGAAAAAGAATTTCTGATGCACAGAAAATTGGGAAAGGTGTTGTTTAAATATATATTCTTTGAAATCCATGTACAAAATGCATTATGTACTTATAATTATTTTGTCTTTGCTTTCTGGTTAAAAAAAATCTATTTGAGAATATCTTCCTTTAGGACAACAAAAAACATTGATATGTTTCGTCCTTTCATAGCGTTAAAGTGGCCAAAATTATCTGATGTGGTTACTGTTACTCTTTGTCATTTCTTTGGTCACAGTAGTTCTAATTCTACTATCATGTAAACCTGAATGTGGTGGGAATGTGATAAATCTGTAATTATAATAAATATATTGTAAAAACAAATAAAGTAATTGTGATTTAACCCCAATATCATGCTTATATTTTGTGAATTGTATAGACAATATTTCATATAACAACCCTTACAATTAAGCTAACATGTTGACTAGGATTCAAATATCACTATAATCCTTTCCACCACCATGTTGAAACTATAATTATCCTAAAAATAGATAGGACAAATATTTCTTATAAACTTCTAAATTAAAAGTTACTATTTGTCTCTAACATCTAAGGAGGCAAGGAAAAACTCCCTGAGATGATATGAGGAAGAAACCTTGAGAGGACCAGACTCAGAATTGAACATCATCCTCATTTACATTTACATTTTTGCCATTTGGCAGACATTCATACAGTACACAGAGAGTCATACAAAAGTGAAACATTGGTTCATTAGGTTTCAAAATTACAGGGGTTTTTATTGAGTGTCATTTGGGTGTCATCATCCAGCACCTAACCAGTCTGAGTTTTAATATAGATATTGTAATCAGTCTTAATATTTTAGATATTAATGAAATGAGGTTGTGTTTTGCAAAACTAAATTTTATGCATGGAAGAATCATTCATTCATTAATTTTCTATCGCTTATCTGAACTTCTCGGGTCACAGGGAGCCTGTGCCTATCTCAGGTGTCATCGGGCATCGAGGCAGGATACACCCTGGACAGAGTGCCAACCCATCGCAGAGCACACACACACTCTCATTCACTCACACACTCACACACTACGGACAATTTTCCAGAGATGCCAATCAACCTACCATGCATGTCTTTGGACCGGGAAGGAAACCGGAGTACCCGGAGGAAACCCCCGAGGCACGGGGAGAACATGCAAACTCCACACACAAGGAGGAGGCGGGATTCGAACCCCCAACCCTGGAGGTGTGAGGCAAACATGCTAACCACTAAGCCACTGTCCCCCACGCTTCATGGGAGAATTATCCTGTGAAAATATTTGCTTTATTTTGTAATATTATTAGGAATACATATACTTTCCTTCATACAACAATATGTATGTATATTTAACAAAGATAAATGTATGTTGTATTTGCAATTACTTCAAATCCCTTAGTGCAGATCAAAATTTAAACAATAAAGACATTTTCGGTCTTCTTTGCTTCTATTTACCAAGAATGACAATATTAATGGAATATTAATGGTTAAAAGTGTCTTGTGGTTGTACAACTTCAGCATTTTGAGAAATCCTTGTGCGTGGTTGTGTGTCTGTTATTTGTTTATGATAATTCAATGGAAAACTTGTTCTTTTTAAATAGCTGTGGTACCTTTTAAGGCAAAAAATGTAAATGTCATGTAAATGTAAAAATTGTAAGTGAGAGTCTTGTACAAAGTTCTACAGAGCTCAGAAATATAGATGTCATTGTCCTTGTTTATTTCTGCCCTGGTGGAGTAGCTGCAGGTCTGACAAGAGAATATATTTCCTTTTACCAAGAACAGGGCTGATAATTAAGACAGATATAAGTTAATTAAGACAAATCCACATGACTGGAACGATCAGTACTTTAAGGTTCCTTTGTTACAGGCTTTTATTCTTGATAACAGAGAACATACATGGGCTTTTGAGTACAGCGGAATGAATTACACTAGGAACATATAGACCTGGATAAAAATACATTGAGATCAATAACAGATATTTCATTTTCTCCGACAGATGGTTTCCCATAGGGAGAATAGTCATCTTCAAGAATTTTGCAGATTGAGATCTGGGTAATTTGGAAGTCTCTTTTGAGTATTTTGATCTCTTTCTCATCATTTTGCAGGATGCATTATTTGTGCTGAAACAGACCATGGCCATGAGTATATACCATTGCCATGAAGGTCTGCAACAATATTTAGGTTCTGGTATGTGTCAAAGTAACATCTACATGAATGCCAAAACCAGCAGAACATTTTCCAGAGCACCACACTGCCACTGCTGACTTGCTTTTATTCCATAGGTCATCCTGGTCCAATCTCTTCCCAACAAGGTCACAAGTGTTCATATGATGTAAACAAAAACGAGTCATCAGACAAGGCCAACTTCTTCCGTTACTCCATGGTCCATTTCTGTTGATCACATGCCCATTGTAGGGACTTTTAGCTGTGGACATGGGTCAGAATGGGCAAAATGAGGGCCCATGGTCTGCTCAATGGGATAGACTATGCAAAGATTCACGTCACAAAACTAAAAACCGTCAACCTGGTAAGAGATCATTCCACATAGATCCATTAATATCATAAAAAATTGATGGCAGTCATCAGGGCCATGTAAATATGCAAGTTTATGGTTTATGTGTTTGTATTTTTTTTTCTGTGTGCTGTATTAAAAAAAAAGGGGTATAAATTCATTATGTTTTCAAGTGTTTTTATGTTGTATGTGTTTGTAATGTTTTTTGTGTGCTGTGTTTAAAAGGGGGGGGTAAACTCATTATGTTTTCAAGTGTTTTTCAGGTCAAAAAGAAATAGATGTGGGGATGGACAAGAAAGGCAGCTCTTGTGACAGCAGTGCCCAACGCTGTCCCAAAGTGCTTATCTACAATGGATCCATGTTCCTGTCTTGGTGAACCTTACAGCATGATCTCCAGACCGAGATGAACAGTGTAACAGGAATGTATAAGGTCTTCTTGACAACAGCATTCCTGTAGTATCATAGTGCTGTTGCAACCAGTTAATCAACTCCTCAGAGAACATCTTTTAGTAAATTCAACGGTTGGAAAGGATTTGAAGAATTATTTGAAAGGATTCTATGCATGGACAATTTGGGAATATTACAGAATAATGTATTAAAGAATGGACTTTAAGGACTTTTAGGTTTATCACACAGTTACCATCAGGAGAATGGACATAGAACGCTGTGACAAAACTACATTGGTTTTATTTGCAAGTTTGATGCCTTGGAAAAACAACCATTATGTGGGGACCCCACACTAATTATGAGGCTTGTGAAATCGATCTAACATGTTCACAATAATTTTACAAGAGTAATAGTTTCACACAGGAAAACATGTCACCACAACTCATGATCACTTTTCTATCTTTGTTAATGATAACCACATGATAACACTTTGTCCGATTAAGGTTACTTTACTTTGTATGATTCCAGAAACAGCTTGGTTCATAGGAAAATATTACTGTCCTTATGTTAATTTCACTCTACATACATTGTCATTGAATCCAGCAGACAATTAGTCTTTGAGGAAGATGTACCAAAATTTGATTTTGAGTTACCAAAATATATAATGTTATTATAGAATATGTTAGTCATTATGTCATAATGCAAAGAAAGGATGACCATATTGTCAAAGCTCAACAATTTTTTCTTGTAGGAAAAACTAATGTTTTGACTAAACAAATGCATGGTGGTGATTTGGTTATTGCCTATTCTGATCTGATTTGGGATGTAACCTTCAAAACTGCTGTTTGTGTATGCATCTTTCTCATTTCTAAGGCAGGGCTTCACCGACACTGGACACCGACCCAAAAATGGGAGGTGTAATCTGTATTAAGGAAGTGATGTGATGCTTCAGGGCCAAAAGCATCAAAGGGGGGACTGTAAGAAATTACAGAAATTGCACCCAAATTCCACTCCAAGGTACACATCTTAAAAGAGCTCATTCCTAAGAAGTATCATAAGGTAATAGGTTTAGGACTCTAAACGTATAAATGTGATTCAGTTATAAATATGGGGGACGGCAGCAGGACATTAGGGATCACCACAAACAAAGGGTCTACGTGACTGTGATTACCATTTAAAGTGACCACTTGGTTGATAACAATACCAAGCCAAGGTCTACATGGCCGCGATTACCATTTGAAGTGACCACTTGGGTGCTAGCAATTGTAACAATACCAAGACAAGGTGTACGTGACCATGATTAACATTTAAAGACATCAGCTAGACAACAAGGTGTAGCCCAGCCATTTGGGAGACATTCAGTTCTTACACTCAATACACATTCAAAGCGGAACTTCATTTAAATTACCAAAAGGGAAAACTGTATATAAGGCTTGAGCAGAATTTGCTCTGGGTTCTTATTGACTCCGATGAACCCAAAGTACATGATGTATTTTGTCACTGCTATGCTGGAATAAACTTATTGTTCTTTATTAAGATCTTCAACATCATCGTCTTATTTTTTACACTACGCATTTTTTTTTCTTACAGTACCCAGTATTTCAGTAAAGACACATCGGCTTTCCTACAGAAATGATCAGGGAAAGTCACAAATTAAATGGGAAAGGTAAAATTAGTGACAGTTGTAGCCCATTTAATTTGCTCATTTCCCTACACACCCACAGCAGAAACCTGCTAAAGCCTGCCCCCACCTGCCAGACTGATATTATTGCCTTCTTTTACTTGTATTCTTTGGTCGAATGATGAGTCTCTTCCATTTGTTTTTGGTAATTTGATGGAAAACTGACATTTTGTTCTGTCTGTCATGTAAGGATGAAGATGTTTGCAAAATAAATTATTGTAAATATTATGTAAATGTAAAAAGTAGGGGCTAATTTGGTGAGAGATATACTTTCTTGACATTGACATTATTTTCTGATGTGCTGAAAGAATTTCTCAGAAAAATTGTTATATCCTTCATTGATATTAACTTAATTTATACCAACTCCCTACCTCATTACTTCCAACAAAGCCAAGCTTCTAAAGTGATCTCATTCCCTTCTTTTAAAACACCCTGATCTAACAATGTAACAGATCTCTACATAAAGAAATTATAGGTAACAAAGAACTGCTTGTTGAAAACCCTTTCACTGTGTATACTGACTTCAAGAACCTTGAATCTATTAAAAACAAATCAATTAACCCCAAGAAAAGTTTAATGGGACATCATCCCTACATCAATTAATGTCACTATTTCATATTATCTATGCTCTTGCTTGTACCCCACTGATCCCAAACCTGACACCAATTTACCATCTTCATGCTCATTCCATTGTCTCTGGCCAGTTATAAGCCAGTGACTTCAGTCATTTGGGCAGCCAGTAGAGGTCTGTTACAGCCCCCAAACAACCCCAGGGCTTCTAGGACAAAGAAGAAGTGTATGTCTTCCATGTACCTTGAGAGATAGTGACTCCACCCAATTATAGTATGGTACAAGGTGGAGAGTTTCAGTGGTAGAGTTTCAAGGTGGTACAAGGTGGAGAGTTTCAGTTCCTTTACATATCTTTTCAGTTTAGGTCAAACAGATGTAGTGGAACATTCCCGACTAGTGGTCAACTCAGTAACAGCATCCATTATATGGGTAATTAAACAAGTAAATGGCATTCATTCATTCATTCATTCATTCATTCATTTTCTACCGCTTATCCGATCTACGGGAATCGAACCCCCATCGAACCCCGTTCGATCGGAATCGAACGTTCATTTATTTATGTTTATCCTTATTTCTTATTATTATTATTATTATTATTAGTAGTAGTAGTAGTAGTAGTAGTAGTAGTAGTAGTAGTAGTAGTAGTATTTATTTTCTATCTCTCTCTCTTTTGTTTCCATACTTCTGTAAAGCTGCATTGAGCCAATGGGAATTGTTAAAAGCGCTATACAAATAAATCAAATTTAATTGAATTGACTGTGTATAGCGGGGGGCACGGTGGCTTAGTGGTTAGCTAAGGTTGGGGTTCGATTCCCGCCTCCGCCTTGTGTGTGTGGAGTTTGCAAGTTCTCTCCGTGCCTCAGGGGTTTCCTCCGTGTACTCCGGTTTCCTCCCCCGGTCCAAAGACATGCATGTTAGGTTGATTGGCATCTCTGGAAAATTGTCCGGATTGTGTGAGTGAATGAGAGTGTTTGTGTGCCCTGCGATAGGTTGGCACTCTGTCCAGGGTGTATCCTGCCTCGATGCCCGATGACGCCTGAGATAGGCACAGGCTCCCCGTGACCCGAGGTAGTTAAATAGCGATAAAGCGGTAGAAAATGAGTGAGTGAGAGTGACTGTGTATAGCAGCTTGCTGAGTATGGAGCTCCTTGGCTGCAGACCAGTTAGAGTGCCCATGCTGACCCATGTTCACCAACAAAAGCACCTAAAATGGACATGGTCCATGGAGCAATGGAAAAACTTGGCTTGGTGTGATGAATCATGCTTACTTTTACAGCATGTGGATGGCTGATTGCATGTGCATTGCTTACCTTCAGAAGAGATGGCACCTGGATGCGCTCTGGGAAGAAGGCAAGCTGCCAAAGACAGCGTCATACTCTGAAATGTTCTGCTAGGAAACCTTGTGTCCTGGCATAAATGTGCATGTTATTTTGAGACATGCCACGTATGAAACATTGCATCTGACCATGTACACCCCTTTGTGACAACAGTATTCCCTACTGGCAATGGTTCCTTTTAGCAGGATAATGTGCCTTGCCACACAGTGAAATGTGTTAAAGAATGGTATGAGAAACAAGACAAAGAGTTCTAGGTGTTTAATTGGCTTTCAAATTCCCCAGATCCTAATATTCCTAATGTGCAAAGACTTCAAATTGCTCATACAAGGTCCTTGATACATTTCTTGTATAATTTTAGAGCAAAAACAAAATAACAAAATCTTAAATAACCAACACTGACTATGAAATCCATTATTCATTCAGGTTAGAGCCCTAGACAGCTAATCATTACAATCATGAAATCTTTCAGTCAAAGCTTTATTTCATCTCCATACTGTAGGTAATAAATTCTGAAGGTACATTTTATTTATTTTAATCTTTACTAATAAAATACATTTATTTTAATCTATCTTTATCTCAGTATATACTAAATGGCATGTCATAATATCATATGCTCTACACTGCATCAGTTGATATCAGTAATTCACTAAAAAAGAAAATATCCCTTTTTATTATTATTATTATAATAACATGCATGCATGTCTGTACATTCAAACCTATAACCACACTTAATTGTTCATAAATTTTGTAAAATTGTGAATTGATTGTTTCCTCACATGCGCTCATGCTGTGCATAATGCATAATTGCATATGCTCATTCATACCCACAATACATTCTTATGTCTGCTTTCTGTGATAAATCTTAGTTTTTCTTACACAGCTGTCATTTTCAGAGCTTTTGCAGTGCAGGTGGGGGACCATGCTTTTCAAAAAAGAAGCAGAGGTTTCAACCAAACTTCTTGCATTTGCTCATACTCCCTTGATCATTACTATATCCATCCAACATGTGAAGACCATGTTTTTGTGTTTTTGTTATGGCTTGTTGCATTCATATGAACTTTTTTTTTTTGCATCTCCTTTACACTTCATCAGGCACTTTTGTTCTAGCATCAGGCATCAAATGAGCTTCATGGTAAACCTGCCAGTCTCCATCCTGGTCCGTCCTCCTCCGGATCCTGCTCCTGTACTGTGAGGTACAAAGTCAATCGTGGCTGTGTGTTTGATCTGTCCTTTGCTCTGACTCCAGAAAAACATAAATATAAAGCAAACTGCCACAGAACTCAGGAATGACAGTAAGCCTATTGTTACTGCCACCAGCAGTGTCTTCAAGTCAAACGGAAAAGGCTGGGCATCATATGAGCTGTTTACTGGTGGATTGTTAGATGTAAAGCTCCATCCATCAAGAAAGAAGTGTGCAGAGCGGTTCCGAGATAAGGAAGTCACAAATCTTCGCACCCACAGACTGACAAATATACTGTCATTCCCTGCCACGTTGGATGCAAAGCAGTAATAGATGCCACTGTCTTGTAGTTGTACATAACGCACCTCAAGGGTTCCATTGGACAGCACACGGATCCGACCTGTGGTGGGCACTAGTGTCCGCTGAGGGCTCACCCAGATGACAGAGGGGGAAGGGTCTCCATCTACTCGGCAAAGGAAAAGGACTGTTTGGCCTTCATCAACATGCACCTCCTGTTTCTCGCGATTTAGAATATGTGCCTGTCTACAAATAAACAACACTGGAAGCTCAGATTCTGTGAACTCCTGGAATGCTCTACCCTGCACCTGTATAGGTGTGGTACAGCTTGGAGGCTGTCCATCAGTAAGTAGATGCATATGACGCTGCAGGACCCAAAATAGTCGGCAGTCACAAGCAAGTGGGTTCCCATCCAGCCGAAGCACCTGAAGTGTCTCTACTGATTGGAACACAGTCTCTACCAGCGTTGACAGTTGATTCAACGATACATTGAATAGCCGAATGTGGACAAGGCCACGGAAAGCACCAGGTTCCACCCTCTGGAGATTCCCACCAACCAAATGGAACTCTTGGAGCTGTATAAGGTCTCTGAGCAAATTTGGCTGGATAGAGGTGATAGGGTTGTAAGACAGGTCCAAGTATAGCAGATAGGCCAGATGGCGGAAAGACGTATATGGAACAGAGCTCAGGTTACAGTTGCTGAGTGTCAGAGAAGTAAGGTTGAGTCCAATTAAGCTATTAGGTAAGAGTGTATCCAGTCTATTCCAGTGGGTCAATGTCAGCTCCCTGAGCTGAGTCAGCTTTCTAAATGAATTGTTGGGTAGCACTGTGAGACCAGTGTAACAGAAATGCAGCCTCACTAGCCTGGGAAGCTGTGACAGTGCCTCAGTTGGTACTGAAGTAAGGTTATAGCCATCCAGGTTAAGTTCCTGAAGGTATAGTAGGCCACTGAAGGCATGGTTTGAGATGAACACAAGATCATTCTCATTCACTGCCAACTTCTGTAGAGATGGCATCTCATAAAACATGTCATTGAGAAAGACAAGGATTTCATTTTTACTAATGTCCAGCAGACGGAGACTCTGAAGTCCAGAGAACACTCCGACCAGAATGATCTTCAGCCGATTTCGGGAAATCCTCAGAATGAGAAGGTTTTGCAGGCCAGAGAATGCTTGCACTTCAATCACTGTCAGCATGTTTTCACTCAAATCCAATTCCTCAAGCTGTTCCAGCTCAGAGAACTGATGTTTTCTAAGTGTATTCAGCTGATTATTGGCCAGACTGAGGTATTTTGTGTTCTTATGGATACCCTCCGGTACGGAGTTTAAGTGACACGAGGAGCAGTTGACCTTGAGAAGCTCATTTAAGCACTCACAATTCTGAGGGCATGACCAAGGTGGGATTTCTTCTACTGACACACCTACTATGCACAGTTGTGCCACCCACCAAAACACCATCCACAAATCAGCAGCTTCCCCAAACATCTGGAGTTCAACCTACAACGACAACAGTGGAAACCAGTGATTATTGTTCCAAAATTTGGTTGTGATTTGGTTGTTTCCAAAATAATCACAATCATCACAATTTATTCTTTACTGTCCTTTAGTTTTACAATTGAATAAAGAAATATGCTAGTATAAAACTGTGACTATAAGGTTTGTTAGACTGGGTGTGCTGCCACTCATGTGCCCTTAAACAGGACCATTAACTCTCTTTGAGACCCTTGGGAGATGTGTATTCTGCTACTATATGTCATTTCATTTGGCCATTCACAGAATTACACACATTGCTATGGAATCTGAAAGTAGATGCATAACAGCATTTTATTTTTAGCAAATTTGATGTTTCCAAAAGTCATTTTCTTGTTTACACCAGCAGCTCAACCCCTTGGGTTTGTTTGTCAAGTGTAGCAGGTGTAAGATTGGGATCAGGCGAGGATCTCTGTGTGAGAGTCCGGGACTCAAGCAGTTACTTTTCCGTAACTGTGTGTTGGCAGCTTGGCAGTTATCTAATACTTAGGCAAGCATGGCAGCAGTGTGTGTGTGTGTGTGTGGTTGTGTGTGTGTTTGTTTGTTTGTTTGTGTGTGTGTGTATGTGTGTGTGTGTGTGTGTGTGTGTGTGTGTGTGTGTGTGTGTGTGTGTGTGTTTATTAAATTATTAATATTTGCATGCACAAAACTGTTAGGTTTACATGAATACAAATGCATTCAACAACAACAACAACAACAACAACAACAACAACAATAATAATAATAATAATAATAATAATAATAATAATATTAATAATAATAATAATAATAATAATTAAAGCCCCACACACACACACCTAAAGTATTCAGTTCCATACTAAACACTCCATACTGAGTAAGTCCTACAATTCTAAACAATTATATTAGGTTTCTGGTACTGAATGACAAATTTAAAATATTTTAATTCCAACACTGCAAATGATTTTAATTAATATGCCCCACCTGAAAATAGAGCAACTTAACATTGTTTAACTCAACAGTGCAAAAAATACTGCTTTTATTATTATTATTATTATTATTATTATTATTATTATTATTATTATTATTATTACAATTTCAGGCACATTTTCCCATTAAATAACTTTAGCTAGAATACATTTTCAGCAGGCTAACACAAAACTAAGCAAAAACTAAATGATAAAAATATAGAATTTTAAAGCTAAATTCTAGTTAGGTTGAACAACCTTTTAAATTCTTGTATTTGAAATACAAAAATACTTTTATCATTTTAAAAGTTTCAACTAGATTCTGAGTTAAGTGTGAACATCACTTTAAATACACTTTTACACAATGATTACAGTTATAATAGATATTTAACACAATTTACACAGTTTTGGATGGGAATATTGAGATTTATTTTAGTTCTTGTTGCAGACTGAATAAAAAGGAGTTGACATTTGTGACCACAGGAACAAGTGGTTAAGTGATTATTAAACTTTTTGTATCCAGGAATCCATTAAACAAAAAGAAAGATTTCCTATTAGTATGGATTTATTTGCTAATTATTTTTTATGTGTAAAGTAATATTTTGCGTTTCAGTGATAGAATACATTAGGTTAGGAGTTCTTGTGGTTTAAAATGAAACCCATTCGATTTAGGCACTCATTTAAATAACCAATAATCAATAATTTGGATAGATAGATAGATAGATAGATAGATAGATAGATAGATAGATAGATAGATAGATAGATAGATAGATAGATAGATAGATAGATAGATACTGTACAAAGACAGACAGACAGACAGACAAACAGACAGATAGATAGATAGATAGATAGATAGATAGATAGATAGATAGATAGATAGATAGATAGATAGATAGATAGATAGATAGATAGATAGATACTGTACAGACATAGATAGATAGATAGATAGATAGATAGATAGATAGATAGATAGATAGATAGATAGATAGATAGATAGATAGATACTGTACAAAGACAGACAGACAGACAGACAGACAGATAGATAGATAGATAGATAGATAGATAGATAGATAGATAGATAGATAGATAGATAGATAGATAGATAGATAGATAGATACTGTACAAAGACAGACAGACAGATAGATAGATAGATAGATACTGTACAAAGACAGACAGACAGACAGACAGACAGACAGATAGATAGATAGATAGATAGATAGATAGATAGATAGATAGATAGATAGATAGATAGATAGATAGATAGATAGATAGATACTGTACAAAGGCAAAAGCTCTTATAAAGATGTGTTTAAAAACTATATATCTAAGTGAAATAAAACTCACAGATCCATACACAATGTAAGTAGGTGGTTTGGCTACTCATAAAGTTTTAACAAGAAAGGAGACAAGAAAATAAAATAAAAACTGATTTAAATTCTCCAAGTGAAACCAATTCATGCTAAAGGTGCTGTTTACAGGCAACAAAGTTAGACTGAACTAATAACCTTTTTTATTTCTTTTGCCTGAAAGGAAAAACAGGCTTTATTCTTCAATAAAAGCTCATTTTATCTTCAGTTTACTTTTATTTACTTTTATACACTTTTATTAATACCAAGTGTTCCCAGGAATACAGCTGTGATATATTTACCTAGTTTAATACAGGCACAACTTTGCATACACCTTCTTTTTTTATTCATCATCTAAATAAAGTCCTAACCTCTATGAAACGAGGCTAAAATCACATTAATAAGTAAACAAACTGTCAATAAACGTAAGGATATTGCATACGTGAACAAACTGTTCCGACAATAATGATTTTTTTTGCAACTTACCCAGGAATAAGCATCGACTGTCTTGAAAAATTGTCCCTGTAAACCACTCGTGCAAAACTCCGACACTTTCCGTGGCTCGTGTTCTCTCGCTTATTGCTTTTTTTTTCTCTGATGACGCGTCAAAACGTGTGAAAGCGCGTGGACTCCCGGAGATGCACGACTTTTGAAGCACCGTGATGGAGAGAGCGCAAAACGGTCCAAGAGTTTGCGCACCGGAGCGCGTGCTCACCACACAGAAATCTGACTTCTAGCACAGTATTCATTTCAGATCACATTTTTTTAAAAGCAAATAGCTATTTATACATGCATGCATTCGTAATAAACAGGCCTGCAGAATACGACCATTACATCACCTGGGAATTTATACGCAGTCTCTATGAACCTGCCAAATCTGTGGATTTAAATAAACACACACCCAAATTTACGCGTCAGAAGGAAGAGCAGTTATGTAAAGAATAAAATCAAGTTAAAGCACGGGGATTGTTAAAATATTTAGTATCTTCAAATCTCATATCCATTCTTAATTATCTTACAATTTTTTATAGGAGTAGACCTAAACATAAAACAGCATGGGGACAGAAAATGAGTGTCTCATTGTGTCACACCTACACCTTTGATTACTCTTATTTTTTAAGTAGAATTCACTGACAGTAGGCAGTGGAATAAAGAACACATACTGTATGGGCATGGGATTCTGTTCAAGATTTGTTGGAACGTGTCTGGGGCTCTGAATAACCCAAGAGGGTGGACGCCAAATTGGTCTAAACCAAATAGAGTGGAGTCAATTTTCTCCCAGTACTACAGTCAAGAATATCTGATCATATCCTTTAGGCAAGTCCAGTATTAAATAAAAAATGAGATGCACCTAACAATTGATGCATGACACTGGGTTTGTGCCCAATTTATACACTGCATGACTTTCCAAAAGCCCACACAGATCTGCCTCGGGAACCAGGACCACAGAGTTGGACAAGTCATTGTGGGACTCGTTACACCGATAACAAGCCTTGATTTTTATGGCCTTAAGCTCTTCCAATAATACTTGTTTGTGTTCAGGCAAAAGGTAGTGGCAGATGCATACCACAACCCCTGAAGTGTCTTGGTGTGGTGTTTTATGAAATTAGTGCGTTCAGGTAGATGAGAAAATGTGTGTCGGAAAATTCCGCTTGAAACTTGGCAACCGCCATGATTTGGGATGGTGAGCAATGGTCTCCACAGGAGATCAGGGAGGATTGAGATGCACACTGTAGGTTCAGCTCTAGTATCAACTCCACCTTCTCCGGAACTACTTTTGCCAAATGAATTATTGGGGAATTATTAGTTTTAGGTGGGAATTAACACCATTTCTCAGAATCAGGGACAGGAAAAGGGTAGAGGAAGTAATGAGGAGGATAAGAGGGGACTTCCTGTCCCTGCACTTGTCTCTGAATTGCAGCTTGCAATGGTCGGGGTTAAAAAAATGTAAAGGACCTACTCATACAGGTGACGGTTATTTATCAAAATATGCATACTTGAACAATTAAAAAAATTGTATTTCCAAAAATTTTGTGTTAAATCCGGTAAACATTACTATATAGTTTTCTGTTTGTGTGTATTCAATAAAATTCAAGGCCATATGGTGCTGCAAAATATGCTGTATTTCTAAAACTTCAGTACTTCAAGTATACACATTTACATACAGATATTTGTAGCACATTATTTTCCACTCTGTCTATAATATACAGCAAACACTGAAATGTATACAAAATGCAAAGCGACGTCTATAAGATGCCTGATTGTAATACATGAACATTTCAGCAGTTGTATAGACTGTTGTAGGTTATTAAAGGTTGAGTATTGGCTTTTACACAAAGTAAATTTATTCACTAATGTTCATTTCTCTGATCACTGGCTCGACGTCTCTCCATCTGTTACTAGTGTGTGTCGTAGAGCATGTGTGTGTGTGGGAAGGGGGTGGTCTTGATACCTCTACTATGCTATAAGCAAACAACACAACTGGATTATGTTAGAATTTCCTTTGCTTGGTTTAAAAGATCTGTGTTTCAAAGAGCCTTTGAAAGGCCTTTACGTCAACTGTTTTCACTTCCTGCTTGTTTTTTTAGGGTATTTTGCCTTCAGTATTACCTTCGGAAAGTGAAACGCAGCTCAATTTAATTCAGGTCAGGTGATTGACTTGGTTTTTGCAGAAGACTTCACTTCGTTGCCTTAAAAATGTCTTGGGTTGATTTGAAGTATGCAAAGTATTCTGTCCTATTATTAATAAATACAAGGGAACCAGTTCCACTATAAGTTCTGTACGAATGTAACCTGAGCTTAGGCAGTAACACTCCCTGTGGCACCTCTTTGCCACCTCATCAAAATAAGTCTTTCGATCGGGTAAAAATATTACACTTGCTGTTTAGTTTATTATGTTGGCTTTGTAGAAGCCAACATTCTGTTTTCCTATTTAAGCTTAGACAAAAAATTATCAAGAGTAACTGCTAAGGCTTTCGAGCCATATTGTTATTAATTTTCTAAGCGATCCGAGTTCCGGTACTTCCGGTACCGGGTCTCAAAATGGCCTTTTCTCCCATAGACTCCCATTATAAATTTTGGAGGTTTATAACTCGATCTACACCAAACTGGGCCAGCTCCTTTAGGGTGATACGCTGAACAAAGTTTTAAATTGGTGTATCGACTGGCATTTCGGTTGTCCCGCAGCCCCGCCCCCAAAATATGCAAAATTAAAAAACTTTTTACAACGTTGACATGTGACATATCAAAACACTCAGAACAATGAGGGGAACTTCCTCACAGGTATTCTGATGACGTCATGTGATGTCATGTGAAAATATATCAAAACACTCAGCCCAATGTGGGGAACTTCCTCAAGAGTATTCAGATGACCTCACATGCTTGTCTCCACTTGCCTCCAAATGTTTTGGCACCCTAGCTTTCTGTCCACTTGCCTCCAAATGTAACACGGATCCTTATGTCCACTCGCCTCCAAAAAACACTGTCCTTTGCAAATACTTACTTTGTCAAAGCCAACATCAAAGTTTGTCGTGACAAACGTTACAAATCTAGTTACTAATATTCGCAAAAACTAAAGTATACTTTATGATAGAGTCTAAATTAATTTTTTTGAAAATGGTATAAATTTTTTTTTTTTAAAAACTCCCATAAATAAGATATAAATATACTATGGCATAAAGGTATATGAAATAGTACTGAAATTTAAAAAAATAAATAAAAAATAAGTTTAAATAGGAGTACAATTTATTTGAGCAACTTAACATATAACATTATGGACGTATTAAATCAATACAATACTTTAACCCAACATTCCAGTAATATAGCTCGAGGAAAACATGCAAATAAAATACAAAGTAATAGGAACATTAAGTAGCTTTTCTGTTATTTAATAATTCTAATTTGACAAACAGTAATTTAACCCGATAATGAAAAGGTTGGTGTACTACTCATGGTTGGTGCACTTGTGTTTCTTAAATGTCTTGAAATAGGTGAATCTGCGTGCACACTGTGAGCAGTGATACGGCTTCTCTCCTGTGTGAACGCGCTGGTGTGTCTTGAGATTACTCTGGTATGCGAAGCTCTTCCCACACTGTAAGCAGTCATAGGGCTTCTCTCGTGTATGGAAGGGTTGGTGTCTTTCAAGATTTCTCTTTTCATTAAAGCTCTTCCCGCACTGTAAGCACTGATACGGTCTGTCCCCTGTGTGAACGTGTTGATGTTTCTCCAGGTTTCTCTGTTGATTAAATCTCTTCCCACACTGTAAGCAATGATACGGCTTCTCTCCCGTATGAACACGTTGATGTATCTGAAGTTCACCGTGCTGATTGAACCTCTTCCCGCACTGCGTGCAGTGAAACGGCTTCTCTCCCGTATGGATGCGTTGATGTTTTTGAAGGTCGCCGTGTTGATTAAAGCTCTTCCCACAATGTAAGCAGTGAAACGGCTTCTCTCCCGTATGAATACGCTGATGTGTTTTAAGATGACTCAGCTGATTAAAACTCTTCCCACACTCTGAACACCGATAGGGTTTCTCTCCTGTATGGATACGCTGATGTGTTCTGAGATGGCTCAGCTGATTAAAGCACTTCCCACAGTGGTTGCAGTGAAACGGCTTCTCTCCGGTGTGAACCCGCTTATGATCTTTGAGATTACTCGGCTTTTTAAAACCTTTCCCACATTGTGAGCAGCGATACGGCTTCTCCCCGGCATGGATGAGCTCATGATCTTTAAGACGACTCGGGTGTATAAACCCCTTCCCACACTGTGAGCAGTGATACGGCTTCTCACCTTTATGAACACGCAGGTGTTTTTGTAGAGTACTCGTTTTATTAAAGCTCTTCCAACACTGCGAGCATTGATACGACTTCTGTCCTGTTTGAACGCGCTGATGCTGTTGGAGATGATGCTTTTTGAGACTATCAGGATTAGTAAAATCCTTTCCACATTTTGAGCAGTGATTGCTTTCTTTCTGGATCAGTTCCTGAATGATGCGAGTGTGACGAGTATCAGAGCATGTTTGCTCACCGATTGAGCTTCCTGCGTGCACCACATTGTCATTCTTTATCATCAATCGCATATTTTCGTCAGAATGGCTCCTCCTTACGTGGTTGTAAAGGTAAATTTGACATTTGTAGGAAGTTTGACACCAAGAGCAGGAGAAAAGTTGTAGCCGGGCATCAGTCATTTCTGAAGAATTAAAAAATGAAAAGTATTAGTCACTTATTGAGACAGAATGAAACATCAGTGTCTACAGTTCATACAGTACAATTCATAATCCTTGAGTATAACCCTGTAAATCCTGTAATTTACTCTAACTGGCTACAAACACATCTGTCCACCTCTGTACCCATTACATATTTAACTGATTCTTGGATTGAAAGTAACAAACACAAAAGCTGCAGCAAACTATTTTATATTCTTCTTCTTCTTTTTTTTTAATTGTTATTTTATTTAATTGTTTGTTTTTGCTTTTTTGCGTTATGATTGATGACCATAACAATAAAATATGAATAAAATAAGTATAAATGGCATGTGCAAGTATCGGTACTCCTGACACTAGTAACCTAAACTCATTAGGCTTTAACTGACTCCAGTTACAACAATTACAGAACGTAATAAATACTGTGGCTTTTCAAACCCTATGCTAACACTGCTGTATACAACCATGGAGTTTTCTAATCAGCTGAATAAGGCTTACGGGACACAACCTCCAGGGTTGGGGGGTCGATTCCCGCCTCCGCCTTGTGTGTGTGGAGTTTGCATGTTCTCCCCGTGCCTCGGGGGTTTCCTCCGGGTACTCCGGTTTCCTCCCCCGGTCAAAAGTCATGCATGGTAGGTTGATTGGCATTTCTGGAAAATTGTCCGTAGTGTGTGATTGTGTGAGTGAATGAGAGTGTGTGTGTGCCCTGCGATGGGTTGGCACTCCGTCCAGGGTGTATCCTTCCTTGATGCCCGATGACGCCTGAGATAGGCACAGGCTCCCTGTGACCCGAGAAGTTCGGATAAGCGGTAGAAAATGAATGAACGAATATTCAGTTTGTGCTCATTCTAAGGCTCTTAGACAGCTACAGACTGAGGAACACTAAAGGCCTTGAACTAACTTCTATGTGGATTTTGTCACTAAACTCTTAGAGTCTGACATAAACATCACTATAATAGTAGCTCTCAAGTCTCCATATTGTCAACCAAACAGCAGAGCCTCTGTTTAAGCAGGTCCCCCCTCTCTTCCTGTTAAAGCCTTTCTCAAATTACCAAACTGAATCAAATCACCAAGCTGGAAAAGTCACAGCTTGAGACAAGAATCCAGTTTGACTGGTGTTTGTTACTCAAACTGAGTTGAGTACATCACTGCTTGCCCTACATGGAGAGGAACTCCCTATATATGTAAGTGTAAACATTGTTAGAAGCATTCATATTGACCAGCCACCGTGGGCAGAAGGTTAGTAGCTAATTATAATATAAAGTAGGATTGTACGTAACCATTTGAGGAGCATTTTTTCTTCCACAGGTAGTCAAATGCAAGTCCAAGGTTTTTTCCATAGTCATCTTTGTACCACATCAAGAGTTCTTGTCCTGGTTTGATGGGTTGACAGCAACGATAGAGAATACCTCCTCGATACTGGAAAGCCACAAGATTCTGTTCTTCTTCATTACGAGCACAATTCACATACCTAGAAAATTAAAAGACAGGCAGTCAGCAAAGGTCGAGAAAGAGAGATAAAGTAGGAGAAACGAATGAATCTGTTGTCAGTTGGATGATCCCACCTGCTTCTCTTAAACATGTGATACAGCTTTGTGCAGGCAACCATAGAGATTACCACTCAAGTGGAAATACAGACAAGTCTGTTGATTTAAATATTCAACACTGTGTCCAAAAAAGTCAAGAAGGTCCCTGTTCAGGCACCATTTTATGTAACACCTTGGTTTTGGGTCACATATTAAGTAAAGGGTTGTATGAGTGAAAGTATTAAAGCTTTGTGAGACAACCCCAGACAATATATATATACAAACAGTGATGACAACAGTAAAGCATTTACATTTAAATAAACAGAAAACATTTACAACTTCCCATTAGCATAAATCAGTCCGATCCCGCTTAAATTCTGGTATATAGGCAATGTCTCAGTGATCCAAATAGTTCAGATAATAAGGGTATATCTGGGACACTGTATGGGGAAATTGTTTTACGGCCTCTAAGAATCTAGTGCACCAGATGATCCATTACAAATCTATTAATAAGGCTTATCTTACTGCATATGTTCTGGGAATGTCCTAGAATACTTTCCTTATGGACTTATGTATCCTCCACTCTCGCTGACATTTTGTATATGGACATACCCAAGGATCCACTACTTCTTCTGTTACTAGATGACTCGACTCTTAAACTAAATACTGGTCAAAAAAAAAAACTCTTCATCTGGCTAACTTTCTTCAGAGACATTGTTCTGTTAGAATGTACCACTGCCAAACTCAATGGTGCAAAAGATCGGACTATCGGAAACTGGGAAGAAATGGCTGAAATTTTACTGGACAAATTGAAACACTGACAGCAACTTAAACGACTATAAGGGCTTTGATCTGAATATTCTATTATATACTGTTGTACAATATTATTTCTTAATCATGGCATCTGATGTACATAGTTTGATGTTCTGTAATAAGTAAATAATAATAAAAAAAATGTTGATCACAAAAAAGATAATAAGGGTATATCAGAAGATGGTTATAACAGTGAAACATAAATTGTCTCCAATCGTATCCAAGAGATCATCCAGGTAATAAAGTTGAACCAGATCAAATCATAGTCCACTGAAGAGTCCTTATAGTACGACGAGGTCAAACAAAAACCCTCTGAACAGATATACAAAAACACACAAATCACAATATGCACTTCACCAAATAACAAACATAGAATCACACAATGCATACACTTACATCGAGTTGTAGAACAATGCTGTTCCTCAAAATAGGGTTTCAGGCATAAGGCCACGTTAAGCAAACACCCAAAGCCATGCTGGTACCTCTACCAAACACTCTAACTTGTCTCTCGTAAAAAGGATAACACTTCCTTTAGGTTCCGAGAAACATTACAGCTTAAAACATGGAACAGATTCTTAGCACTGTTACAAGGTTATGCTCACTTCATTGACCTCAACGGTGCGAAATGAAAAAAACTGCTCAACCCCTTGAACGGGAGCAGATTAAGGCAGTTTATATTGTGCAGTGTTGCTGCAGTTTTGAACACAACCACGTCACTTGTCTGTTGTGGAAACAAGAGTAGGCAAACAACTGGTAGGCAGATGAAAGAACTCTTTTCACTCTAAAAGCATTTTTACAAAGTGACTCGACTGAAAAGGACTTGGTTATGCAGATATACACTGCTCACTGATTCGATATGAGTGAGATACAAGCCTAGGCTTCTCTACACTTTATATACCACTTGATGAAAAGTGTGGTGCATTAAGGAAAGGTGGGGCTACATCACAGAGGTGTGAAGAGATGTCTTCAGACCAACATGCATGGAGAGGGTGGCCAAAAATTAAAGCTAAAATACTAAACAGAATGAAGACTTGCAAGTGTATTCCTCACCTCATCCAGTTAGAATGCGTCTCTCGCTGGCCATCTATGTATTTCTCACACTGCCTTCTCCTGGATATCTACAAATGAATGCATAACAATATTATACACTTACATTAAATTACATGAACTCAAGTATAAAACTCATGTCTTTGAGGACTGGAGCCCTATATAATAAGCAGTGGTATCTCTTCAACATCCACAAAAATAAAATAATCATTGAACACTTTATTGGGAACACCTGTCTACTTTTTCATACTGGCCAGCAGCTTTCTGACCATGGTACGATTGTTGGTGCCAGTCAGGCTGATTTGTGTAATTCTATAAGTGGTGATCTGGAATTTTCACACACACTCTAGAGTTTGCTGAGAATTGTGCAATAAAGAACAAGCAAGAGGTTATGCAGACAAAAAATGGCTTTTCTTCTTCCGTGCGATGAAGATTTTGGACCTCCACTGAGAATCCTGAGGCATCTAGAGATCTACCAGCTCCAGTTAGACTCTGCAATACTATAGAGGAGATGTGATCTTTTGCATCAAAACAACATTTGTCAGACTGTATATTTATAATCACACCCTCCAGTGTCACCCAGATGAGGATGAGGTTCCCCTTTGAGTCTGGTTCCTCTCAAGGTTTCTTCCTTTACCATCTAAGGGAGTTTTTCCTTGCCACTGCTGACTGAGCCAACTCAGACTTGCTCATTGGGGAAAAATACATACACATTTAAATATATCTAATATTAATCTTGAATTTTGCATTCTATTAATCTTTATATTATTCTTTATAATAACCTTTTGTTCTATGTTTATGTTCTGTAAAGCTGCTTTGAGACAATGTCAATTATAAAAAGCGGTATACAAATAAACTTGAATTGAATTGACTCACTGCCATTTCGATCCAACCCAGCTACTAAGGGGTTAATTCTCAGTGCCAGACCCAAACCTGAATAAAAATCGGAAGGTTGCATAAGGAAGTGCATCCTTCATTAAACCAATTTAAGTATGTGGATTGGATGGTGACCCCAAACATGGAGCATCTGAAGGACAACAACCACAACAACTGACTAAGTGACTATGTTTTATAGGCAGTATGTGTGTTTGTAGGTTGTTACTTCTCACTAATGTCCAAAATGCCGAAGGCAGCAGTTTTGCTTTGCGGTAAAATTGCATAAAAAATAAATTAAACATGCTGATAATACCAATTTAATTTTGCTGTTGGCATTTCTCTCAATCTGATCTCAGATGAGGAAAAAAATAGGCCTTCTATTTTTAGCCAGTTTGCACATGGCAAAAAGCCAACGAGAAGAGATTCTCTCTTATGGATCATCCCGTTAAGGAGAGACATTAAACAAAGATTCGTTGCATCCGTCTGGTCACTGTAAAAGTCCTTGTGTGCTACCTATGTATGTCCAGGATACTTATGCAGTTTACAAAAGGCTGAAAGCTTTATATCATATTTTAGATATTTACATTTACCTTAGAAATATTAGCATTAGAAAATTAGTAGCAAGAAACTCACCACCCAAGAGTAGGCACTATTCATGGCTTCCTCTCTGTCCACCAGGTCTCCTTCACATGGCCCAAAATGTGCACCGAGTGGAATAGTGTCCCACTTATTAAATACCCCCAGGCCTGCATCAGGAACATCAGACATTCGAACCTCTAGACCGTGCGGAAGAGTTTGTGTTGCTCGGTTAGTAATCCCCAAAGGAACAGGGGTATCAGAGATAAAAAGAGCAGGACCATGAACCTCACACTTGTTGATGAAGTAGGACTTGCAGTCCTCACAGTCTGGAAGTTGAAAATGCAGCAAATTAAACTCTGAGTCCAAATAAATGCACAAACCATAGCACTAGTATCATAACCTCATGGAAAGTGCTTGTGGCAGGCTGATAGATTTATACTGTATGCTTTTATTTATACCGGGACATTAGACTGTTTTACAATAGTATTATTAGACATGCATATAATGATCATGTCATGTACTATATAATAATACATGTCCTTGAATAGCTATCTATAGCCTGATGTCTGCTGTAAACTGTAGACACTTTAAAGTAAGGGTAGGCAACACATTCTGCTTCTACATTTGTTATACCACATATAACAAAATTATGTAACCAAAATAACAACAACACAGAATTATTTATTTACAAATCATTTAATTATTAAAGAATATAGAACCAATTGAAAACTTAAATTAGTCACATAAATTGTAATATATAATAAAGTATAAAATTCTAACCAAAAACATATAGAATTTTCTCTGCTTTCTGTATAGATTTGGCATTATTTAAAAAAAACAACCACCACCAAATATGGCAGTATTGTGCAGGTCACCCATGTTCTGCCACAACACCCCTGACACAGAAAAATGGCTCCATGAGAGCTCTAAAGATGTGTCCTGGAATATGGCACAAAGATGTGTACACCATGTGTACGTAGAGTAGGTGGTACATGCCAAAGTAATATCCACATAAGTACCAGGACTCACGGCTTTCCAGCATGACAGTTCCCAGAGCATCACACTACCTAAGCCAACTTGCCCATAGTTCATCCTGGACATGATTCATCAGACCAGGCCACCTTCTTCTATTGCACCATGGTGCAGTTCTGATGCTCATATTTCTTTTATAAGTGCTGTTCTCATAGCCAGCGATAACAGTCAGTGGTGGAAAGAGTACTGGATTTTAATACTTAAGTAAGAGTACTGCTACTTAGGAAATAATTCACTTGAGTATGAGTAGAAGTACTGAAAAATAATATGACTCAAGTAAGAGTAAATAAGTAGTTGGCTGAAAAAACTACAAGTTACTGCGTTACAAAGTACTTTGGTACACCTTACACAAGAAAACTTTTAGTAGTGCCAGTACAAAAGACAGAACTACTAAGTGTTAGAACTAACAACATTTATTGAAAAAATAGGACTTGAAAAAGCATTAGCTCCCGTTAAAGGAACCTCCTTCATGATGATTTACTTTACAAAGAAAATGTTTTAAAACCTGAGCTGAACTACCAGATTATACAAATAACAAATGCAAAATCACACAACAAACATTTCAGAGTAGCTTCATTCCAAAAAAGCCCTATTCAGATTTACCAGAAGTTGATTTTCGAAATTTGAACAGTCAATCCTAGCTCGCTTGGCAGTAAATAGCTGCCCAGCACAACTGAACAAGCGTTCACATGCTGCCGAAGCAGGAAGTCCTGTATTTAAACGCAGAGACAATTTCTTAACATATGGGAAGGTATGAAGAAGATCCATGCTATCAGAGGTGCATGCCAAGTATCCCTGCAGTTCACCGGTGGCATCTGGAGGGTTTGCCTTCATTGATGAAAAGAAATCATCTTCATCAGACATTTCACTTCTCTGGGACTCTTGGATTGGGAATGTTCTCAGATAGTTCCGGATATAGTCTAACCCTAGAATAATAAATAAAATGAAAACTTACAGCATGCTATGTTTTGGAATTGTCTTAATTCTAATATACATCCAATATACAGACAAGAACGTTATAGCTGTTGTAAGCTTATCTAGAAGTCTTTGTAAAACACATTTAGTGTACAGTATGTACAAGTTTGAAAAACAGATTGAGAATTATTGGTGTTCAGATGATAACTATTACTGCCACACAAAATGTATTAGAAATAAAACATAATACAAAACGTACAAAAGTAACCTGAAAAAAATTTTGTTTTGTTATTCAAAGAATGAGGATCGATTATTGTACCTGTTTCAATGATTTGGGTGTCAGATGTCCATAAAGTTTTGAATCTTGGCAAAAGAATTGCTGCTGCAATTAGTTCACGGTCTTTCATCATTTCTCCAAATCGCTTGTCAAGGCCTTCTTGTAATGCTTGCAGCAGTGGTAAACATAATTTACTGGTGGCCTCTATTCTCTGCAGCTTTGCCCTTAGCTGGAACACAGTCGGAAGCATACATCCCATGTGGGTGTTTTTTTCAGACTGTAGGACGGTGAGTGCTGATGTTACAGGCTTCATCACTGCTACATATTCAGCCAGAAAGGCAATCTCAGCTGGGTTCAACCTAAAAGATGTTTTTTATGCAAACCGATCTTTAGTAATAATTTTAATTTTTTTGATTAATTTTAATTAACCATTCAGTAAACAAATACAGAGGGCACTTACATGTTTAATTTGAATGCTGCACACACATTCCGAATCGCCTCCTCACCTCGATCTTTCATTATACGGACAACCCTTTCGACAGCCTGGTATAGCGAACACCATCGGGTTTGGTTTGGTCTTATAAATTGCAGGTGGCACTCAGCATCCACTACATCAGCAGCTGTTGAAGATCGTGTAGATTTGTTCCACAAAGCATGGCACTTAGAAAAAGCAGAGCGTGATAGCTTCCTGTAGGTTGCACTCTGGGTTTCAGCCACAGAAGCATCTGCTGTTGCCACCAGGTTCAACAGGTGACATGCACATCGCTGGTGATTTGGAAGGTGATATTCTAAACCTGTATCAGCTTCCAAAATGGAGAACATGTCATGGTACTCTGCTTCCTCTTCATATTCAGTGTCATCATCAGTTTCATGGTCAGCTGCTGTCTCTTCCTGCACCCCAATCACTCTAAAGGCCTTCAAAAAATTAGACCCACTGTCTGTAGTTGTTCTTACAATCTTATCACGGATGTGATATTGGCTGTGGATATCATCGAGGGAAGACGCCAGAATATCAAACGTATGGCGGCCTCCGAGACGTTTGCAAGCTAAAGCGACAGATTTCCGCTCTAGTGTCTCCTCTTCAATCCAGTGACCAGTGACCCCGATGTAGCTCCTCTGCCTCACACTCCAACAGTCGGCTGTTGTTGAGACAAACTCCACTTTGCTAAGCCTAGCTGTTATGGCTTTTTTGACATGCATAGCTGCTTCTTGTATTCTCATACGCACAGTTGATCTTGACATCACAGTCGCACTAGGCTGAAGAGTGTTAATCAGGGTCTTGAAGGCAGGTTGTTCAACAACTGAGAATGGCTGAAGGCCTTCACAAATAAAGTTGATCACCAGCTTATCTACTGTGGACTGAGGCACTTGTTTGGCTCCTCCTGATATTATCTGATCAATTTTGCGTTGCTTGCTTGAATTACTGGAACATGGAGTCTCCTTTCTCTTCCTTCGTTGAGCAATGCAGTTTTCGTAATCTTTCATTTTGTGTGGGTGCTTTCTCTGTAATGGCACATATGATAACTTGTCAACGCTATGAATGTTTTTATACTTAAAGCATTTTTCTCAGTTAAGATAAGGATTTACAGGGTAACAGTAATACTCGTTTAATTGCTCTGAGTAATAACTAATGAGTATAACAGGATGGGCATGCTTAAATTATGCTAGCTGTGTAGTGTTTTCATCCATTTTCATTCTAATGTAACGTGTGGGATTTTTAGCCCAACACAAAATTAGTGCTTTAGTTTACAGTAATGTGTTTAATTAGTAAAACATATACAGTGATCCCTCGTTTATCGCGGTCAATGGGGACCAAACCCCTCTCGATAGGTGAAAATCCGCAAAGTAGGATTGGCCCTACGTTTGACCTTTTCACTGATTGTCATCATCTTCCTCTTCCTCTTGGGCTCACTAGAGGAATCTTTCGCAGGGCCACGGCGCTTAGGAGGCATCGTAAGGGCTTAACGAAAAGTTAATTTCAAACACAATACGCGAGACACAGTTGACAGCGTGAACGAGAGTGGCGAGATACAACATGGGAAGAAGCTGGGAGAGGATGCGATGATGCGCAGCCAATCAGCTCAGATCTCGTGCCGGGAACCAATCATGTGCCTTGTCTGAGTGCCCGTGGGTATGTACAAAGCCTCTGAGAGAGTTTCTCTCTTTGTCTGGCATCCTGGGAAAGTGTTGTTTTTTTTATTTTTCGATGAATATTTTTTGAAAAATCAGCGATGCACTGAGGCCGCGAAACTTGAACCGCGAAACTTGAACCGCGAAGTGGCGAGGGATTACTGTACTTGTTTAATCAGATATATACACTGTTTAATCCATTTTGCCCTGTACAGCCCTTATGAAAATTAACCATGTTTTTTTGGTGTATTGATTACTATTAGCAAAACCATGGTTTTACTACACTAAGCATTTTCACATTTAAACTATCTGTTTTGAAAACCATGGTTACTTTGTTGTTACCATGGTTTTTTGTTTTAACTGTAGTAAAAACATGGTTAATTTTCGTAAACACTCGGGTAAACACTGCCAACATCATACGCAGTTTTTATTCAGTTAAATATCATCCACAAGGTTATGTTGGATTTTGTCGTGTCTCGCTTTAATGCAGGGAATAAGTTAATCACTGACGGAAAAAAACATTTATAAACAAATGACAAAAAAACGCGTGTTCTGAGCTACCGATTTACTCATACCGTTTACATTTGATATAATTAACTAACTTATCCGACATATTTAACTCAATCTTGCCAAATTGCTTGTGACTTACACCTACCTCAATGTGTTTGCGTAAGTTAGATGAGGAGTTGTGAAATGCAGATATTTCCACATGCTTTGGAAGACAGGGCTTGCAGCTCATCATGATGCTTTGCCCCTTTCTGCTTTGGTAGGTGAATATCCGAGAAAGATGAGGCCAGGGATGCTCATCACCGCCATCATCATCACCACCACGAAGGGAGCTGTCGGTCTCATCTGCAGCCATAGCCATTTCGCTGTATTTTCAATGAATCCACGCAAAGTGGTGCCAGAACGTTCATTTATTTTGAAAAAAACGCACCTCGTCACTGGCTAGCGCATTTATTGGCTCTACAGAAGCTAAAAACCAGAGTGGAGTCGGACCAGACGCTCTGACACACTCGACCCACCTTTCCAGTTTGATGTGTAGTGTGGAAAATGTGTTTAAAATACATTACGATAAACAAAAAATAGAAACTAAATCACATCCTAAACAAAATAGAACCAATTTTTTTTCTCTGACCATGCTTAGTTATCTTTAAGATATTACCCAGACATAGATTAGCAATTTAGGTCTTACAGAGGAACTCATCATCTTCAGGTTCTTCCTCTTTTATAGATTTCATCTGGAATCCTGCAGTGTGTTGGTCACTAGTCGTGGCACCTAAAAGTCCACAAATGCAATAAAAAAAACAAATCAGTGGGACAGACAGGGTGTTACTGATACACAAACAGGACTCTGACATCTTACATGGATAATCTTCAGGTTCTTCCTTTTTTATAGGCTTCTGTTCATCCACAAGGACGATGAACCCCACAGAGCTTGATGTCCCGCCATCTGAAGTAACGCAAGACTCAGTCTTCACATCTCCACAAAGCTGTGTATAGAACAAAAATGATCAAGATGGTAGAATTATAAATGAATTAGCTAACCCGCTCTAAGTGGTGAAGGGGACAGCTACTGTATGTCACCATAATACTGATGGAGGATTTGATATAGTTTTTGCAACATAATATAATCACTAAGCAACTAGCAATTGTTTAATCTATAAACTGCAGTGTTCTCTGCTAAAAATACTTGTTCATCTGCTGGGCAACAAAAAATCTAGTAACCCAGCAGTTGCCTTGTAAAGAAATCCAGCACAAAGAGAAAATGCATACAGTTCATATACCGTATTTTCCGGACTACAAGCCGCTACTTTTTTCCCACGATACATGTGTGACATTAGCAGGAAGCGGTTTTAACATTGACATGGAGGATAAAAACAAAGAAAGAAAGTGAAGAAAGGCTTACGATAAGGCAAGAAGTATGACGTGTTAATATAGGATCAGCTTTCCAGTGCTGGAAGAACTGAAGGAGCAGGAAGTTGGCTACATATTCACAGGTTGTTACGCTGTTACTACACAAAACATGGTTGTAGCTGCCTCTCTACATTACTAAGATAGAAAAGAGGTGTTATTTGTGTAGTAACAGCGTTTAGCTCAGGAGTTATTGACTCGGGAAACTCCAATCTGTGAATATGTGGCCAACTTCCTGCTCCTTCAGTTCTCTCCAGCGCTGGAAAGCTGATCCTATATTAACACGGGTCCTACTCGGTTTTCTGAAGCATCTCTTAAACACCAGAGACCCTACTGTACCTTTAACTCTGACACCGAAGGAGATGACTTCAGTGGTTTCAGTGCACAGGAGGAGAAAGATAGCGACCAATGACTTTCTTGGTAGGCTACTGTTTACTGCAAAGTTTTTATTTTTTGTTACAAGCCATGTTTCGTTAAAGCCTGTGTAAAGTTAATTTGTTTCAATGTACCTGTAGGCACCTGTGGCTTATAGACATGTGCGGCTTATATTCAGGTGCACTCGATAGTCCGGAAATTACGGTATGCTACTTAATAATAATATTTGATAGTAAAAAAAAAAACAGAAAACACTAACCTCTGCTGTTTCCATTATAAGACACCTAAAGGCTGCAATTCTGAAAAAATAAATGAGGCTCAGTAATAACCAGGGCATTCGATATATCAAACCACTCAGTACAAACAATTAAGATTATTCTGCTACCAACATGAAAAACATATTCAGGGTCTGAGCTCTAGAAAAAGGTTTTTGGTTTCTTTATTCATCACTCAAATAAATGATTTTATTAAGTTCATAATCCCCTGTAATAACCACGGAGACTGTTTTTTTTTTGTGTCCTGTTTATGTCCTCAGTCTACCTCAGTCACATGTGGAGCATGTGGTAGCGTAGTGGTTAAGGTGTTGGGCTACCAATCAGAAGGTTATGAGTTCGATCCCAGCACCACCAAGCTGCCACTGTTGGGCCCCTGAGCAAGGCCCTTAACCCTCAATTGCTCAAAGGTATAAAAAATAAGGTTGTCTGTGTGAATGCGCTCGTGTGTTTGGAGATGAATTTGTCGACCGAAACTCTTCCCACACTGTGAGCAGTGATTCGGCTTCTCTCCAGTGTGGATTTGCTGATGCTGTCGGAGATGACAGTGGTTAGTAAAACTTCATTTTATCCTCTCAGATGAAATCGCATATAATATTCTGTTCTGAGTTATGTAGTCTTAGACAGAAGGAAGGCAATTAAAATATCTGACCATGACCACCATGTTGATTCTCATTTAATTCATTGTAAATTGCATTTCAAATTGCATTAGATTAAAATTCTGCATCACACGCTACATATATAATTAAGTTTAATAAACTTATAACAAAATAAGCAGGCATTACAGGGTTCTCAAATCATTGTATGGAATTGATTCTATTCCCCACCAAGCCACAGGTCTTCCTTTAAGTATCAAAGTGATATAGATGTCACAGATCTCTATGCAAAACAAAAAAAAACAGCTTTACTGCCTATAAGGTAACATGAAAATAGTGCGATGAGGAGGAAAAATGGTCTAAAGTGTTCCCAGGTGATCAGAGACACCGAGCAGATTGCACAAGGAAAGTGCTCATTTAAAATTGTGTTCAGTGTCTCAGCTGACTTGCTGAAAGCATAGCACAGCTTTAAAAGATGACGATCTGACAACTGGAACAGATTTATAACCCAGCTTTCATTCTGAAATCTTCCTTCAGATGAAGCATTTGTTTACAACACAGCTGTGGGCAGACAGACTGGCACGTTTCCCGTTAAAAAAAGTGCTTGGCTACAAAAAAGCTCTTGAATTGTATCACAATTACATTTTCCTCAATAGCAATGACAAGCTGAAGGTATTCAAATTCACTAAACATATGTTACTATTTTCCTCTCTTGCTTGCCTAAACAACCAACAGATGCAGTCTGATTACCCGGGATGTTGGCACTGTACAGTATCCATCCCACTCAGGAAGGTTCTACTCTTATTTCTCACAGCAGAGCTCACGGTGTCAAAACAAGCTTAGTTTGGTGACAATACAGAGCGGAGGCCAGAGAGCAGCCAAACAGGATAACAGCCATTTGCTTTGGGTAGTGATTCAGCTTCCACTATACTGAGACGTCGCCTGTTCCCGAAGCTAAACAAAATGTATAAACACTCAGTTTAGTTTAGTAACCTAATTAACATAAAATTAGATCCTACTCAATAAACAGTCGACTCTTGTTTAATATAGAATATTTAATATTTAATAAGTTAATTATAAGTAAAATCCCAGATGGATAAGACATAGTTGATTCTAGTGATGGTGTCCAGTACTGACTTGATTATGCATGATTTACCAGCTGCAGCATTTGATGATATTCCCTTTCATTATACATTCTGTGTATGATAAACCATTTTGTTTGTTTCTTGCAAAAACAATTTTCTGTATATTATCTATAAATCACACTTGTCATACAATTATGTTGCAAGACATACTAAGGACACAGCAGATACAATTCACTCATCTCAATAAAACTGTCTTGTATTTGGCTTAGATTCAATTCGGGGTCAAAGATAATTTCCTATTTTACAGGTGCTATTCTGTGTTTTTGCCTTTATCCAAATCTGCAATGCTGGTGGAAATTTTATTAAATAACGTTTTCCGCCAACTATGAGGGTGTCTGATGATGCTTAACTTCATCCTTTTCCCATACGGATACATGTGATTTATTTCATCTCATGTTGAGAAAAATGTTTGACTATTGTTATCAGTTTTTGTATTTTTGTGATTATTCTTTTTTTTTTTTGTATTTACAAATTTTTACTGAAATATTAATTCAGGCCAAACTGGAGTTAGAGCCAATCATTTCTCAACCATTTGAATTCTACTTAATATAATTATGCTATAAATAGAGTGTTATTATATGACCATAAGAGACAAACATCTAAACATCATCCAATGAGACGAGTAAAAAAAAATTACAGACGACCCCTTGATAAACTAATCCAATATGTATAGGGCTTTTGATCATTTTGAGGAAAATATTATGTAACACTAATGTAATTTGTTGACGGTCCCTTAGCTCTACTGGAGCGCTCTAGTAGAGCTAAGGGACCGTCTACAAATTACATCAGCAACTAGATATTACGGGTCTTCATAAAAAATAAATAAATAAATAAAAAGTAGTCTCGGGTTTTTAAATATTCGACGTATATTATTGCCTGGTCTGTGAAGGATAATAATTTATAGGTGTTATTTTTTGCGCGTTCGACTGAGTGAAGGCAAAAATCCGAATGTGCGAGTGTGAAACCGAAGTTTATATAAAAAAAAAAACGCGTCTTTGTTTATTGTGATATTTTAACAACCGAGAATAAATTCAGTGTTCCTCAAGATGGATACGGATAACATTCGTTCACCAGACTAATTTAGGCAATGTATCATTAGCAAAATTCCCAATACACAGAATACAAAATTCACTTCACTATAGAAGCGGTTCAAAGTAAAACAATTTTTTAAAAGCTGCGTCCCAAATCGACTTCTGGCTATAACAAATGCACTAGAAAGGGGGCGGTCGCTATGAGCTCGTGCTCTACGTAGTGCACTTATATAGGAGCTAGCTATTTGGAATCGAACCATTAGATTTATACGCAACCTGATCCGCTCATCTAGCAAGATTTAATTTGACTTACATCGTGCGTGGATGCAAATCTTAACTTGTTCAGATCCGAGTTTTTTCCCCTATTGAGTCCTTTGAGAAATATTTTTACGTACATGGGATTAAACCAGTCAAACAGCGGCGTATTCCTTCTTCGACTTGCAGTTGTTGTTTTCTAGCGTTTGGAGAATCACCATTTCGGCTCATTAGCGCCATCTACTGGGCTGGAGTGTTAGGCAGGTTCAGGGACTGCATACTGTAGTGTATAAGTGGACATAATGGCGCCATTGACCATCATTGAAGTTTTGAAACCATCCTTATACAGGCACAGCAAAACCAAGCAAAGTTTTTGCACTGAAGACGTTTGAGATCAGAAGATGAATCTGAGATTATAGATCAGAATTTAATTTCTTGATATTTACATCTAGATGTGTTAAATAACCCAGAACACGTCACCGTTTGTGCCAAAGCACAGAATTCATACTTGAGCAAAACTAATCAGACACATTAAAGTAAAATACGGTATAAAACATTTAATATGTGGTTGCAACGTCTCGCGATAAACCGACATCCGACCTGGAAATTCTCAGAGAAATGGAAGAAGCAAACCTTTGCGAGTAGCAACAACGCAGACCACTTTACTGTGTTTATTAACTTGTGAACACTATAGTGAGAAAAGCTAAGAACTAATAGAGATTAATAGTGTGTTTTTGGTACTTTATTTAAATCATTCAGCTTTAACATTAATTAGCTGCAAACTGTGAACTAAAGGAACTTGGTTTGAAACAAGGAACACGTTTACACTTGTCAAACATTTCATATATCAATTATGTTCATGACTACAGCCTCAGGTGCTCACTGCTTGCACAGCTTCTAAAGGACTTTAGTCATAAATTTGTTTCTCTGTAAAAAATTGTGTAGCTATTTTGAGATCATATAGCTAAAATACACATTGATATAATCTTTGCTAATTATGATATACTTTAAATTGTCTGGACTTTGACACACTTATGTGTGTTAAATTAATTTAGAGAACTGAATCTCTGTTCACACTGTGAGCAATGATACGGCTTCTCTCCTGTGTGAACACGCCGATGTTTATGAAGATCGCTCTGTTGAATAAAACCCTTGTGGTGTCTTTGGAGATTATTCTGTTGCAGTGTTACGGCTTCTCTGTGTGAACGCGCTCGTGTGTTTGGAGATGACTTTGTTGACTGAAACTCTTCCCGCACTGTGAGCAGCAATACGGCTTTTCTCCTGTGTGAGTCATCTGGTGTCTTTCGAGATATCTCTGTTGCTTAAAACGTTTCCCACACTGTGAGCAGTGATGCGGCTTCTCTTTGTGAATGCGCTCATGTGTTTGGAGATGACTTTGTCGAGTGAAACTCTTCCCGCACTCTGAGCAGTAATACGGCTCCTCCCCTATGTGAATCCTCTTGTGTCTTTCGAGATATCTCTGTTGATTAAAGCTCTTCCCACACTGTGAGCAGTGATACGGCTTCTCTCCGGTGTGGATTTGCTGATGCTGTCGGAGATGACAGCGGTTAGTGAAGCTCTTTCCACATTGTGTACAGTGATACGGCTTCTCACCCGTGTGAATACGCTGGTGCTGTCTGAAATTACTCCCGTTATTAAAACGCTTTCCACAATGTAGGCAGTAATACGGTTTCTCTCCCGTGTGAATGCGCAGGTGCTGGCCAAGATTCCGCAGGTGAGCAAACCACTTTCCGCACTGCGTGCAGGAATACGGTATTTTTTCTCTCGTGTGGATGCACTTGTGCTTACTGAGATCACACACAGAAATAAAACACTTCCCACATTTTGAGCAGTTATAGGTTTCCTTCTGTCTTTGTCTAGTAGTGTGAAGTTCAGCTGAATATGTTTGCTGAATATTGGAGCTTCTTATGGTCACAACATTGTCTTTTTTATTTCCACTTGACATCAGAAATCTCGCATACTCCTCGGAGTGGCTTCTCTTCATGTGACTGTCCAGATAAAACTGATAAGTGTAAGTAAGCTGACAGCAGGTGCAGGAGAAAAGTTGCAGCGGGTCGTTGTTCATTTCTGTAGCACAAAAACATAAAATGTATAAATAACTTATTGAGAAACCAGCTATTTTAACTTATTTTAGAAACTGTGATACATATTTCTACCACAGTCATTGTCTGTAAATGTATTACAATTGCTTTGATAAATCATAATAGTATACGTTTTTTTCTGGATGGTTTTTATACATGCTAAATCCAGGGTTTTGAGAACACACACACACGAGCAATAAACAAAAGAAAACACATCCAATAGAACGTATATTTATTTAATCAGCCATATTTAGTAACCATTTTATGCAGATCAAGGTTGCGATGGATTTGGATCCTATACTATGGGAGACCAGTTACTGATATATGAAGTAGATGAAGTACCCACTGATATTTCTTCTCTCTTGTCTAAATCCACATGTTTCTGGGGATAACTCAAGCTTGAGGTAATACAAATCACTGCAATTTAAAAACTCCCTATGTGGTGAGCAACAATGCAGCTTCTTTCCTAATATCCTGATGTTGTCCGAGAGCCTATTTTCTCAGGAAACCTAACGGGGAAAAATCATGTGACCAAACTGATCACTAGACCTGGAATAAATCTGTAGAGGACCCAAGCTGGGTTTTTAGTCTACACCTACAGAAGGAGATGAATGAAGAGCAAATTAAACCCTGTAGCAAGTTCATAATACAGCAACATTTAGCCTTTCTCAAGCCCCACATATTTGGCTGCTCCTGACCTATAAGACATTAATTAATAAAGTGATGACTCCAACCAACAGCAGCTGATGCCATACTGTGCGACAAACCTCCGAATTTAACACATTCCCAGGGTAAACTCATTGCATGGGTTGCCATAACAGCCCAGATGCTATAGAAGGACTAGTCTCCGTTGGAATGTATTGAATATTTGTCAAGTCTTTCTCTGTGTACATGCTTAATCCAAGCCTCATAGTCTGGTACCACCAGGACATAATGAACACCTATTGGTATCCTACAGGCCAGAAGTTCACCTCTCAGTGAACTTCGTTACTAACTTCCCACAGGATGACAGAAGTATCACTATACTAAGAGTTCTCTAGGTTGTTTAATCCCATTTTCTAATCCCTAATGCCTGTCAGAGCAGATTTCAGCATGTTTTCACCATCTCTTCCTGTCTCTGGAATAGTCCTTAGCAGAAAACCTCTGAAAGCAATTTTTGCAAAACTTTGCGTACATTACTACATGGTCTAACGGTTGAGGATCGCCTGTCAGAGTAAACACTGTTGGCAGTATTTATATACAAGTGTCACTGGGAGTTGAGGTTACTGGGTAATTATAATATAAAGCAGAGTTATAAATAACCTTTTGAGGAGCATTTTTTCTTCCAGAGCAAGTCGAACACAAGTCCAAGGTTTTTTCCGTAGTCATCTTTGTACCACATCAAGAGTTCTTGTCCTGGTTTGATGGGTTGACAGCAGCGATAGAGAATACCTCCTCGATACTGGAAAGCCACAAGATTCTGTTCTTCTTCGTTACGAGCACAGTTTACATACCTGGAAAATAAAGAGACAGACTCTGAAAGGATGGTAGACAGATGTGAAGTAGAAGAGAGGGAGATCAGTTCATAGCAGGGCAAAGAATGGCCCCCTTTGAGTCAGTTCCCTTATCAAAATGCCTGCCTTGTTAGCACTAGAATGACACAAGCCAGCGTTCATCACCTGACATCAGTGCCTGACTTATCTAATGCTTTCATGGCTGAAGGAGCAAATCCCCACAGGAACATTTGAAAATCTATAGAAAAGTCTACCTAAATGAGTGAAGCCCCCCCCAAAAAGAAAGGAATACATCTGCAATTGGATGTTTGCCATTAACATATGGTGAGCTTGGTGAGATGACCACATACAATTGTACCTCAGTACAAGTTTAAAGGTTAAAATAGAGGCATAAGATCCAGGACATATCTGAGCCAGCAATGAAGACCACTGTCCATCTAAAAAGAATACAATAGGAGCAAGCTTGTCTGATGTCTTGGTTGCTGATGGGACACAGGTTTTAACTACAGCTGGTCCAGCTTCCATTAAGTTTTGGAATGTTCACAGAGCTGAACAAACCACATAGTATGTCAGGTTATGGTTCCTTGACCCCAATGGCGCGGAGGTGGCAAAACATCTAACTCCCTTAAGTCTGGCTGCAGTCTGTGGCTCTATCATTCCAACGGATAATGAATACTACACTGCTCTCCGCTTTATCCTAAGAAAAGCATATGGTCGTGGCCTAAGGGTTAGAGATTATGGGGGAAGTCATGGCCTAATGGTTAGAGATAATCGGGGGAAGTCGTGGCCTAATGGTTACAGATTATGGGGGAAGTTGTGGCCTAATGGTTAGAGTGTTTGACTCCTAACCCTAAGGTTGTGGGTTCGAGTCTCGGGCCGGCAATACCACGACTGAGGTGCCCTTGAGTTCCACCTCCTATACTCTCTTTCTGGGGTCAGTGGTTATCAGGATATCTTAATGTTTCCGATAATAAATTGTAAAATCAACAAACGAAACAAATATCCAGCAGAACACAGATTTGCAGTACATTTCTCACCTCATCCAATTTGAATGCATCTCTCTCTCACCATCTATGTATTTCTCACACTGACTGCTCCTGAATATCTACAAAAGAAGGCATATTATACATTTGAGATGTACAGACAAACCTAGAGGTGGAAAGGTGTTCTTTTCTTCAATTGCTGTTTTTGTTTTCAACAAACATATCATTCGGTTGAGTTCAGTCCATGGCACTTGTTTCCAAAACACCTCTTGTTTATTTAGCTATTGATATTGCATAGATTTACTTCTGATTACGCTTCCTCATGTAACACTGAACAGTTGATTGGTGCACCACAACTCGAATGTTTCGCTTGGCCTTCAGCCCTCATTCATTCATGATGTTGTCTGGTCTTCCAAAGTTCCCTTTAATGGCATTTCACAGTGAGCTGGAAATGCACTGATATAGTTTTATGTTCTTCCTCTTATTTGTAGTCATCAATTAGCTTTATTTTCAGATAATCAGTCAGCTGCTTAGACGACCTAACAGCTGTTCAGAGTTACATTTATTACAGTCTGTAAATGTTATTCATCATAACAAATACTGGATACTCCTAATAAGTCTATTAAGTCCTATAAGCTGAATAACTTCTGAAACTGGAAATGAGTCCAAACGATTGTACGTGCCACAATTTTTTAGGTTGTATTTACTTCTTTTCATGTCAAAAAAAGTAACATATGTAATCTGCCCTAGGTAACCGAACCTATGTGCACAGGACTTATATGCATTAAGAAACTAACTCACCACCCAAGAGTAGGCACTATTCATGGCTTCCTCTTTGTCCACCAGGTCTCCTTCATAGGGCCCAAAGTGTGCACCAAGTGGAATAGTCTCCCCCTTATTAAATACCCCCAGGCCTGCATCAGGAACGTCAGACTTTCGAACCTCTAGACCGGGCGGAAGAGTTTGTATTGCACGGTCTGCAATCCCCAGAGGAACAGGGGTATCAGAGATAAAAAGGGCAGGACCATGAACCTCACACTTGTTGATGAAGTAGGATCCGCAGTCCTCACAATCTGGAATGGAAAAGACATGACAACAAGATTCAAGGCCAGGTGTTTCCAACAGTAACAAGCGATCATGGCACCTCATTTGTGCAGATGTGAGATGATGCAGGAAAAGAAGAAACCAGAATGATAATGAATAACTAGTTACTATGACAAATTTCTTATAAACAAAGTCTTATATAAGAATGTTATTATTGTTGGAATTTCAGCTGCTTGATCATATTCAGCTTCACAATAGTGCCTTACAGAGGAACGCATCATCTTCAGGTTCTTCCTCTTTTATAGGTTTCCTCTGAAATCCTCCAGTCTGTTGGTCAGCAGTATCGACACATCCCACAGGGTTTGAAGAAACTCCATCTAAAAGTCCACAAAACCCAAAAAAAGTGAGTCTGACTGTCAAATTAATCACAGTGAGACTAAAGTGGGTTTCTGACGTTGTCTTACAGAGATAGCTCTCATCTTCAAGTTCTTCTTTATTTATTGGCTTCTGTTGATCCACAGCGATGGGGACAACAAATTCCTTAGAGTCTGATGTCCCCACTTCTGAAGTCATGCAAACCTGCAGTTAGATGTAAATAAGAAGGAATTAAGTAAATAACAGGATACCATGAGATATGTGAGTGGTGAGAGAAGATCATAAGCAAATAGTGTGACCAGTATTTAGTGATCGCCTTCCTGTGATTTAGAGATTTATGACAGAAAAGAAATCCCTCACTGACTATTTCTCCTTTGTTAGACTGATGTGATCATTTACCAATAAGACATAGATCCTATATTCCTCCATAGTTAATAATGTGAACAATTCTACAGTGTATTAAGGGCTGGACTCTTGGTCTTTTTGCTATTGCATAATAAACACCTTTTTGGTGTTTATTATGCAACTTACAGCAGCAGTATTGATGACAACTTACAACAACTTACAGCAGCAGTATTGATGATGATGATGATGATGATAGATAATTATTAGGGTTATATATTGTCCATGTTGTCTGACATGTTCGTTTATTTGTATAAATTTTGATATTTACAACTGTTAATAAATTGGTTATTCACCTTGATCAATTAATTCAATCAGCTTGCCAACGTGCTCAAAATATGAATTTCCCATTAGGGTCAAACCCAAATAGCCAAAGTTCCCTTTTTGTCTGGTCTTCCAAAGTTCCCTTTAATGGCATTTCACAGTGAGCTGGAAATGCACTGAATAACATTTACAGACTGTAATAAATGTAACAGCTGTTCAGAGTTACATTTATTACAGTCTGTAAATGTTATTCATCATAACAAATACTGGATACTCCTAATAAGTCTATTAAGTCCTATAAGCTGAATAACTTCTGAAACTGGAAATGAGTCCAAACGATTGTACGTGCCACAATTTTTTAGGTTGTATTTACTTCTTTTCATGAAAAAAAAAGTAACATATGTAATCTGCCCTAGGTAACCGAACCTATGTGCACAGGACTTATATGCATTAAGAAACTAACTCACCACCCAAGAGTAGGCACTATTCATGGCTTCCTCTTTGTCCACCAGGCCTGCATCAGGAACCAGCATGATTAGTGGATAGCAGGTTCCCATGGCAAATTTCGTACATAAAAATGTTATTATTGTTGGAACAATAATCATAATTTGAGCTGCTTTTTCATATTCAAATTCAAAATAGACTCTTACAGAGGAACTCATCGTCTTCAGGTTCTTCCTCTTTCATCGGAGTCCTCTGGAATACTCCAGTCCTTTGGTCAGCATCTAAAAGTCCACAAAACTCAAAAAACGCATCATCTTCAGGTTCTTCCTCTTTTATAGGTTTCCTCTCAAATCCTCCAGTCTGTTGGTCAGCAGTATCGACACGTCCCACAGGGCTTGATGGAACTCCATCTAAAAGTCCACAAAACCCAAAAAAAGTGAGTCTGACTGTCAAATTAATCACAGTGAGACTAAAGTGGGTTTCTGATGTCGTCTTACAGAGATAGCTCTCATCTTCAAGTTCTTCTTTTTTTATTGGCTTCTGTTGATCCACAGCGATGGGGACTACAAATTCCTTAGAGTCTGATGTCCCCACTTCTGAAGTCATGCAAACCTGCTGTTAGATGTAAATAAGAAGGAATTAAGTAAATAACAGGATACCATGAGATATGTGAGTGGTGAGAGAAGTTCATAAGCAAATAGTGTGACCAGTATTTAGTGATTTAGTGACCAGTATTTAGTTCCTGTAAACAAATCTTAATTCTCTCTTTCCTGAAAGTGCACTACATAGAGCGTATGTAGCATGTCTGGAACGAGCACCTTCTCCCACAAGAACCACACAACCACTTAGTGATGAGATATGGCACTTTTAATCTGTTAAAGGTGCGGTGCACGATGTTTGAAAGCCAATGTTGACATTTGAAATCACCAAAACAAACACGCCCCTAATCCAAATGGGTGTCACCCCTGTTTTGATAGCTCCACCCCCACACATACATACACAACTCAGGCAACTATTATGGCTGAACCTGCTGGGGCAGCTGGCCAAGGGGATATTTCTATCAATAAAAGAACTCAATGAGTAATACTATGGTAATACAAATGTGTTTTTGTAGTACTGTGTGTTGTACCGTGAAAGATTTAGCTCCGTTTTACGCGGAAGACGTCATCCAACACCTAGAACCCGAGGCAGAGGTAACGGCAGGTTTCCGCCATGTCAATGTTTCAATCTGTTTCGGCTAATGTCACACATGCGCACTGAACACTCGCCGCATATTGACAAGACACGCCCCTTTCTGCTCATTGGCTACGCTTTGTTTTGTTAGTCTGCCCAACTCAGTTTTCTGAAACATTTTTCAAACATTGTGCACATCAACTTTAATAAGAAGAAAACATCAGATCAAACGGGGTCCACCAGCCTCGTGCAGTGAAACCCTAGACATACACTAGATGTCGCCTTGGCTACGGCAGTTCAATAGAGCCGCCATCTTGGAAAAGGGGACCCCTCCTCATTAATGCATCAGCGCCAATGTAGGTCTGACAGAAATAAAATAACCATAAATCACCATGAATGCGATTTTCTAGTTTTTTGGTTCATTCCAACGGTCAGACGTATTTATCATTGAGTCCAGAGAACATTTAAGGTTTTAATATTAAGATAATCTACTTTTTCTAAATCCTCCAACAAGGAGCCAACAGTCTTCTTTGTTCTTCTTCCCCTGTCCTTCGCATTTCTCACATCCTGTTGTAACTTCTCCATCTTCTCCTGAGGCACAGCCAACTTCTCTTTTGCTTTAACTGGGTCAAAGGCATACGAATGATCCTGAAAAATATTTACAATCTCAGTAACTTCAATCATGTATCCTAACTTCTGAAAATGTCACTGTTACATACACCAAGCATCAAAAGGTGTTTAAATCATTTCACTTACTAAGATTGACTGATCAGTTGCTTTGTTTGACATTCTCCTTAACCTAGATGAACTAGGCTCCTGGAGAAAAGGGAAATTGTCTGAGCTTATAGGAACGCATAATCAATTACAAATTTTTTTTTGTAATTGCTGTGACAAACTTTTGAAAGATGATCAGGAATGTTAAAAATGGACGGGTTCGCTCCTTGCCGTAAACGGATGGTCTGCCCAGTCCTGTCAAAATCTTCAGGCTGAAAATGACAGCTGCAAAGGAAGGTGCGTCCTTTTGGCTCGAATCCCTCTCTCCTGAGTGCTATTGTCCATGACTGACGTCTCTGTTTCTCACTTGGGAATCTACAAACAGATTCAGATTCGGATTATTTTATTTAATGCCATGTCAGCAATCAAAAGCTATTTTCATGGAAAAATTCTATTACAAAAACACAAATATCATATAAATACAATAAAAACAAAACAAATATAAACAGCAAGTCATATTATAAAATAATCCAAAACCTTTTCAGGCATAATGTCATTAAATATGTCCTTAAGTGAAGTAACTTGATAAAACAGTATTCTGCTTTTGTTAAGTCCAGGACAATCTAATAAAATGTTTGACAGATAAGGGAATCTTACAAAATATACATAAAGTCTTTTCAACTTTAAGCAAAAAAAAAAGCATGGGTCAATTTTTTATGTCCTTATTAAGCACTTCGGAATCTACAAACAAAATAAGTCCATAGTATCTAGTGTACTTCAAGGGACATAGCCAAGTGAGAGCAGAGTAAAGGGCCTGGCTGAAAAGGTTTGGTCCCGGTTTGTTGTTGTTGTAAACCATAAGTCACTAACAGGCAGACCGCGGTCCGGGTCCGGACCCAGAAGCTGTCCAATACGGACCTACAGCCAAAACAAAAGGTTATGATGTAAAACTTAATGGGGCACTTCTATTTTATCCGGCACAGCTTTTGCAATCTTTACAATAGTGGTAGTGGAAATGCACAGAGCAATTGCATGCGAGTTAAGTCATCCCATGTGATACCACTCAGCCAATCAAATCTGTGCATTACTGCGATTCAAGAAAAAAAAAAGAAAGATAGAGATACATGTAGAAAACGAGGGAGAGAAACAGACGAGTGAGACGGAGAAAGGGAGAGAAACAGACGAGTGAGACGGAGAAAGGATGGGAAACAGACGAGTGAGACGGAGAAACCGTGGCACTTATTAAAAGTGGCAATGTGAAATGCCATTATGAGACAAAACAAAGGTTTTGAACAAACATATCTACTCAAATCTGAAGACAGCATCCCTGAGACAGCTTTCCCAGGTCTGAGGAAGTAGCCCTATACATCCTGACCATTTTTGGCTCTACATACAACTGCGAGGCAGCTTTCTCTACAATGAACATAATCAAAACTAAATATCGTTCCAGGGTCATTAATGAGCACCTCCACATGTGTATGAGAATGGTCCTGACCAGGGGCGATTCTAGGGTCAGAGCTTTAGGGGTGCTAAGCACCCAATAAGCCCCACTGCCACCACCCACCCTCTTTTCACACAAAAACAAAAAATATGTTTATTGAAAAATAACTATCATTTTAACATTGATTCAACTAACTCCAAAATCCAGATTTTTTTTTTTTTGAGACCTTTTCAGAACACCAGTCAAGAATAGTCACTATTCATGGCTTCCTCTTTGTCCACCAGGTCTCCTTCATAGGGAGAGTTCACACAGACAGCCCCCTGTAACAAACACAAAACCTTATTCACTCAGCTGGTTTTCCTGACCGTTAACTCCATGTGCCTCCTTTTGCATCAACAGACACACAGGTACGCAGTTTATTTGTCGCGCTGCTGTTTTTGTTTCACGCTCTAGCAGTTAATAAGCAGAACTGCACGTGTCTTGCAGAAGAACATTGTAACCTGCGCTACTTCTGTCCGCTTATGACTATGGACAAGTCACCCAGATCCTGTGCTACTCCACAGGGGCGGCGACCCGCTGGACTAAAATAGTCAGAAAATAAACACTTATTATAGGTGTTTACAACATTTCTTACTCCAAGTTTTAGGGGTGCTGGGCTCCTTATTAGGGGTGCTGAAGCCTCGCCCATGGCCCTGACTCCATTCAAGCCCAGGTTTATAACATCCTGCCAAGCCAGAGCTCAGTTCTCTCACTGAGCAAAAAGTGGTGGGGTGGGATATAAAAGGGAAAGTTAAGCACTTAAACAATTTTCACATTATATTTATTTTCTCTTATTTTGAAATGTAGCCCTACTTTTATTTATTTAGTGAGAAAACGTTATACATATCTACAATCATTCATATGTTCAGTTCTATGTTACGTGACAATAAATAAACAATAAATGTTTGTACAACTACTAGGCGACTTTATATCACACTAACTAGTTAGACATTATGATCTTCCGAACCTTTGCTTCAAGAAATTTTCTTTTAAATTTTTCATTTTTATAAAATTTTAGTTGAATATCTCTGTTGTAAACCGTTTCTGCTTTTTCCCCCGTCACATCGTAGCTCATCAGATACAATCGGGGTAAACAGCCAGAACCAGTATGTTTGGATAAACTTGTTCAGATGGACGTTTTAACTTGAGACCAAGTTAGAAATAGACGGAGACTGACCTCGGAGAAACTATTAAATACAGACCAAAACAACTGTCCACATTTCCAACATCTTACAATCACATTACATTGATATAAATACATTCTGTTCATTGTTGGGTTTCCTAACTGTCTAAAACTAATGAGTAACTAGCATGGATTAGCTGCGGTCATTAACCAAGGACTGAAACAAACCGACTTAACCAGAAATATAATTTCGTCACATTTCAATATCATGAAACACATTCTCACTTGTGAAATGTAATCCCTTGCTGTTTGGTTTTTGGGTTTCGTTCGTTTGAACATCGATATGCAGCACAGAAATCCGGCATCATCCGTGAATTCGCGGTACAGACGGAGATAGCAGCGTACTTCCTATGACAAGACCCCTGTTCCAAGATGGCGGCGGTTTTGACGCATGCTTAGGGCAACGGAGTTTTTTTTAAAAATAATAATAAAAAAAAAATAAACAGCATACTACGAAGGACAAAACAGTCATACGGGTAGATTTATTTTAGAAAACAAATAAACGACCAAAAATTGTTCTGAAAGTGTTATGCTGTTCTGAAATCCCTGGAAATAAGTGCATCAAGCTTGGGAGCCCAAGGCGACATCTAGTGTGTGTATATATTATGGCATGACGTTTAGGAAATTATTCATGAGAGAATTGAGTGAAAAGTGTGAATATATTGAATGAAAAGTCTGAATATATTGAATGAATCCTGGCGTCATCAAGAGGCACCCGATATCTTGCACTTTAGACAGAATGACAATTAGGCAAAACTTATTTGCTGCAATTTTAAGAAATGAAGAGATGGTTAACACGTTTAACACTGCGTGTACGGCCCAAAGTGGTGCCGTAACCCACACTAGTGTCGGACACAGTGCCCCTGTGACAACAAGCTTGGACACCCCTTTTGCTTTTGCTCTATAGTTCTCACCAAAATGAAGAGATAGAAGGACATCATGTCGTTCTTCCAAAGAAAAGAATAAGGCAGACAGTGAGACATATACCATGATTATAAATATGGTATTTTGCCTGTTAATGCCTATGCCTATAATGATATGACAACAATTAGTTCTAAATGTAACTGGCCCCTCTAACAATACAACTCCCCAGCTTATTTACATTTACATTTACAGCATTTGGCAGACGCCCTTATCCAGAGCGACGTACATAAGTGCTTAAATCTCTAACACTGAATACATTAGTGCTGGTTCACTAGGTTACATACTTAAGATACCATGAGTTTAAAACATTTGTTCAAAGTTACAATGAAAAAGTGTTAAAGGTTTTTTTTTTTTTTTTTTTTTAGCTTATCACCCCCTCCCCCCAGTTGAAATGGTCTAGAACCGCCACTGCTTACAACTGTCAGTTCAACAGCAATAGTAATCATTATTTTTTCTTGTTGCTCTAATTCTGTTTTTCACATTTGAGAAAGATGTCTCTCTGGAAGAAATTCTTGTTTTCTTCACTGGATATGACCGCATTCCTGCACTGGATTTCTCTCAAAAGCCTACTCTTGAGTTCATCACACATTCACGATTTCCATTGGCCAACACTTGTGAAAAGATTCTTTGCACACCAATCCATGTAGAATATGCTTGTTTTTAATCTGACATGGATCTTGCTATACACAACTCCCCAGGTTTTGGAAGGGCTTGAGAGATTTTATATTGGAGGGCTTATAGTGCTTTTATTTTTTGCTTTTTTCAATTCTGAAGTAAAAATAATGGACTGCAGTTTCTGGTCAGACCGTTTCCCATATTTATTTTTTCTGTAAAATAATATATGAAAAGTTCAACATCATAAGCAAATGTTCAGTGTTTATTTCATACCAAGGTTTGAAGATCCCCAAATCCAGGTACACTCGTGGCTGTACTAACTCAAAAGGCTGCTTCTACTCAATACTGAGCAAAGGATCTGAATACGTATGACCAGCTTATATTTCAGTTTTTCTTTTTTAATAAATTTGAAAAAATTCTAGTCTGTTTTTTTTTTCTGTCAAGATCGGGTGCTGAGTGTACATTAGGTCAAGTGAAGTCAAGTCACTTTTATTGTCACATCACCACAGCACATGTGCCTTGGTGAGTGAAATTCTTGGGAGCGAACTCCAGAAATCACAGAACAATTTACATACAGTAATTAAACAGAAATTAAGAACAGTTTACATACGGCTGAAAATGTGCAAAATGCGCAATGCCATGTGAAATGTGGAAAAAGATGATGATATGCTCGTACATAGTCAGTACACCATCATTAATGAGAAATAATGAACTTTTTTGATTTTAGCAAATGGCTGCAATGAAACAAAGAGTGATTTCTACAGTGTATTAATGGCTGGACTCTTGGTCTTTTTTCTATTGCATAATAAACACCTTTTTTTGTAAATATATAAACCCAGACCCTGTGTGTACAGCAGCAGTATGGATGATGATATATATTAGTGTTACACATTGTCTGACATTTTCGTTTATTTGTATAAATGTTGATATTTACAACTGTTAATAAATTGGTTATTCACCTCAATTAATTCAATCAGCTTGCCAACGTGTTCAAAATGAGAATTTCCCTTCAGGGTCAAACCCAAATAGCTTCTCTCTTGATATTAAGTGCACTACATAGAGCGTACACCACATATGTCAGTAGGGCACTTACATAGGGAGCATCCAGCTATTTGGATCTCAGCCACTGTCATTTACCTGAGCAGGTAGATTAGTAACACTCAGCTTCACTTACCTCAGAGTTTCTGTTGTCAACCTGTTCAGGTGTAATTTTTATCTTTCTTCTTGAATCCATTTACTCTTATATTACCATTGGTATGAAACTAGAATGTAATAATTCCAGGTTTTTAATTTCTTCTTCATCCATGGTTCTGGACCTACCAGTTTGTCTTGTACATTACTGCTACCAACTGAACTGTTTTTACAGAATTTCTTATGTAGGATAGGAAAAAAAACTAAATTCTGTAACACAACCTTGTTTTTGTATTTATCTTTGTAGACTATATACTGATATATAAAGCAGTTTGTTCAGCTGAAAACTACCATAAAATACCACCATCGTGTGAGCGTCTGTGTGTTTAAACACGTTGTGATGCCTCCAGCTTTAAATATACTATCCTTATACAGTATTTTCAGTAGCATCAACATGCAGAGCTTCCGAGCTTGCAGAGGTTCTGTTACATTTATTATAACCTTTGATCGGATCTTGTGATCCATAGTTTTGGGATTATTGCATGAAAAGCAATGATACGATTTGGGGAAGTACATGTCAGAAAAACACCTTTAGTAGAGATCACCACTGTGACTGCACCAGATACTGTAAAACCGAGGATTTAGCGTGGGTTTAATGTACAGAATGAATACTTTATCTAATAATTACATAAAAATTTATGATGTAAAAGAAACAAAAAAAAAGGAAGCACAGTTTATTCAGAGAACCAAAAACACTTCAATTTAATTCAAATTAATGCAATGAAACATTCCGATATCAAGGATCAAGTGACATGTTAAAATAAAATAAAGTAAAGCATTTGATATTCAACAGACATTCAATCCTGCTGATCGGTGACAGTAGTTGTTTCATGATCGTTATACCTCTGTACATTTCTCACGAGAGGATGGCTCGTTGATGCAGTAATTGTGTCTCTTAAATATAATCAAAATAAACAAATCTCTGAAGCAGTGATGCACTTTCCATTTTCACCAGTAAGATCACTGTGAACACTGATATAGCTTCTCTACCGTGTGAACGCGCTGGTGTCGTCTGAGAGTATCGTTGAGCGTGAACCTTTTCCCACACTCTGAGCACTGATACGGCTTCACGCCTGTGTGAATGCGCTGGTGCCTTTGGAGATCGCTCTGCTGACTAAACCTTTTAGAACACTGTAAGCACGGATACGGCTTCGTGTCCGTGTGAACGAGTTGGTGTCTTTCTAGAGTATTTCTTTTACTAAAACTTTTTTCGCAGTGTAAGCAGTGAAACGGCTTCTCTCCTGAGTGAACGTACTGATGGTCTTTAAGGTCACTCGGTCGTTTGAAACTCTTTCCGCACTGTGTACAGTGATATGGCTTGTCTTCTGCATGAATGCGCTTGTGATATGTGAGAGATCCTTTACTGGTAAAATTCTTTCCACACTCTGAACAGTGATACGGCTTCTCTCCTGTGTGAATGAGTTGGTGCTGTTTGAAATGGCTTACTTTATTAAAACTCTTTCCACACTGGGAGCAATGATACGGCTTCTCTCCTGTGTGGATACGATTGTGTGTGATGAGTGTACTCTGATCAGTAAAACTCTTACCACACAGAGAACAGTGATACGGCTTCTCTCCCGTGTGAATGCGCTGGTGTCTTTGAAGAACAGCCCGTTGGTTAAACATTTTCTGACACTGTGAGCACTGATATGGCTTTTCTCCTGTGTGAATTAGCTGGTGTCTTTGTAGAGAACTTGTTTTATTGAAACTCTTCTCACACTGCGAGCAATGAAATGGCTTCTCTCCTGTATGAGTGCGCTGATGAATTTTAAGAGTACTCAGCCATGGAAAGGTTTTCCTGCACTGTGTGCAGTGATGCTGCTTCACTTGTGTGTGAATGCGCTTGCGTCTTTGTAGATCCTGACCTGTGGGACATTAAATCAATAGAGTGAGGAGTGAGCCAGCAGGAACTGATAACCTACGATGTGACAAACCTCCAGATGTGACACATGCCCCGGGATCATTTATAGGTAAGCTTATTTACGTGTTGCCATAATGGCCTGGTCACCATTGGAATGTGTAGAAGACTTAAGACGTTTTCAGTATAGGCGCTCAATCCAAGACTCCTAGACTGGTAACCCCAGCAAAACTGGAACCCCTTCTGCCATCCTACAGACCCTTAAAGGCAGGGTCTCCGATTTTTGAGAAATGCTTCAGAAAACTGCGTCGGGCCGACTAATAAACAAAAATCAAAACAAAAACAAAAACTTCTAGCCAATGAGCAGAAAGGGGTGTGTCTTGTCGATATGGGTGGAGAGAGTGCACATGTGTGACATTAGCAGAAAGCGGTTTTAACATTGACATGGAGGATAAAAACAAAGAAAGGAAGTGAAGAAAGGCTTAAGGCTAACTCCTGAGCTAAACACTGTTACTACACAAATAACACCTCTTTTCTATCGTAGTAATGTAGAGAGGCAGCTACAACCGCGTTTTGTGTAGTAACAGCGTATAGCTCAGGAGTTACTGACTCGGGAAACTCCAATCTGTGAATGTGTGGCCGACTTTACTTAAGACGCTGAGGCGCTTTTTTCCTTCTCGATAGGTGAGTAACGTTGGTATTGCTTTGTTACACAGAACTAATATATGCCTTTGTCGTTTACATGATTATGCTTGTGTGTCATTTTTGCTCGTTTGTTTATCTACAATCGTATTGTTCTTCCCTTCAGCTATGATAAAGACACATTTCTTTCCGTTAGTTGCCTGGGTTACGTATGTATGTGTGGGCGGAGCTATCAATACAGGGGTGGGACCCATTTGGTTTAGGGGCGTGTTTGTTTTGGTGATTTCAAATGTCGACATTGGCTTTCAAAAATCGGAGACCCCGCCTTTAACTCACCTCAGTGGATTTTGTTACTGACTTCCCAGTCTGATCGAAGCATCACTATACTGCTAGTTCTCCATGTTGTCTAATCCCCCCTTATGTCCAACAGAGAGCAGAGCCCCAGTTACAGACCTGTTTCGGCACTTCTCTTCCTGTCTCTGGAACACAATTATACCACTATCTATTTATAGACCATTTACGCTACTTCGATTTACCGAGGCTAAGGCAGAAAAGGCAAAACTTGAAAGCAATTTTGCAAAGGTTTGAGTATATTATTACATGGTCGGATTGCCTCAAATCAACAATGTCACTGGGGGTTGAGGTTACTGGGAAATTATAATATAAAGCAGAGTTATAAATAACCTTTCGAGGAGCATTTTTTCTTCCAGAGCGAGTCGAACACAAGACCAAGGTTTTTTCCGTAGTCATCTTTGTACCACATCAAGAGTTCTTGTCCTGGTTTGATGGGTTTACAGCAGCGATAGAGAATACCTCCTCGATACTGGAAAGCCACAAGATTCTGTTCTTCTTCAGTACGAGAACAATTCACATACCTGGAAAATAAACAGAATCACTGAACAAAGGATGGTAGAGGGATATGAAGTGAGAAAGGGAGACATCAATTCACAGCATGGCAAATAATGGCTCCCTTTTATTCAGGTCCCTCATCACAAATGCCATCCTGCATGGAACTGGGATTGTTGGTATGACAGGCTAAGAATAGCTATATAGTATATTTACTGGTGTAAATAGACATTAAATACTACACTGCTTCCCACTTTATCCTTAGAAAAGCATATATCTGCATTTGGACCCCTTATGTGCCTGATTTGCACCGAGTAATCTTTGCATCTCAGGTACCACTGCTCCTTAATGCTATCTAAAGCTTTTAACCCAAAAACTAGACTGAAAGAAACTTCGGTTAGTACATAGATATTCACTGTTTGCTGAATAAAAAAATAAATAATAACCGTAGGATATGGATTAATGAAAAGCATCCTGCTGAACTAAGGAAAGACAATCCAGTACTGTGTGTAACCCTTTATTTAACCCCCCCCCCCTTTCATGATTTTCGCCTAGATGACATACCCACCTAAAAAGTGGTACAGCTCCCATATACTTTGACTCACAGAGGTGAGCTTGGTCTCATTGGAAAGAAGAGAGTCTCTAGCTTCTGACACAAGTGATTCTAAGCTTGATTCTAAGCTCTCAGCTTGATTCTAAGCCTTACTGTCACAGAGTTATTGAGGCCAGAATGGAGGATTTTTACTTCCGTCTGAGTTGTTTACCTGATAAACTTATTACATACATTACTGTATTTAATGATGGTTGGTAAACAACAACTGAGGGTCATAGCCACATGTCTTGGCTTTCACCAAAAAAAAAATGAAGTCAAAAGACTCAAAAATGGATTTTATATGAATATTTTTCTACGGACATGTCCGTCTGTTCAGGTTTTTCTTGTTTATATTTTTTACTGTATAGTTTTGTATAAAAAGACTGCATGCTTAGTTCAAAAGTCCTATAACAAAGAGAACCCCTCTGCCTAGAATTCTGTTTTGAAAAAATGCCTGTAGACTGACACCCTGAGGTGTGAAAGTGTGAAACGTTCGAGAATTGCGCAATAAAGTTGAAAAAAATTAATATGCGCAGTCTCATTGCACAGCCCGTCCTCACCAGATGTATCATGTTGCATCTCGTTGGAATCGTCTCCTTATTGGCTAAAGAGCTATGATGCTCGCGAAACATCAAATCGCTACTGGACGGAGCAAATGTCAGTCAAAGGGAGGGTCACCCACATAGCATGGAGAGACCTCATTGGCTTCTTAGCTGCCTATCTCGGCCGCACAGGCACTTGTTGGCTCATGCGAGGGCTTGTTTGATTCGTCAGATCCTCGACTACAAATCTGACATTTGGTATGCATCCAATGAGACGTAGGAGTCCAACAAAGGGCGGAAGTGAAGCGGTGAATTCAGTTTCCGCTGACACATAATTCTTGTGAAGCGAGAAAAGCGTTTTGGATTAAAAGGATTACATTTTCAAGTTCCTTGGACTCTTGGGGATTTTTACTAGCATTTGTTTTGGAAAATACATTAACATTAGTGACAATATGAAGAAAGGGAAATTTAAAGACCAGCGTTAAAGGTGAGTTCGCAAAACAAACTAGCGCCACCTAGTTCAAATTTCTATCAAATGGTTAAATTACTATAAATCATATTATGCTGTGTGTGTGCGCTTAATAAAATCCTGAGAGTCTAAGCTTTCAAACAGTATATAATTTAACCATGTATTTAGAGGATTTAATGCTTAAAAGTTACAATGAAGTTACAATGAAGTTGATGCAGTCTCGCCTCCTAGCGGTGGTGGATCGTTAACGAGACGTCGACCTGTTAAAGTTTTCTAGTAATGAATTGTACAAACGCAAAACCAAATTAAACAAAATACCCAACAGAATGCAGACTTGCTCACCTCATCCAGTTTGACTGCATCTCGCTCTGACCGTCTATGTATTTCTCACACTGCCTGCTCCGGGATATCTACAAAAGAAGGCATGATATAATATTAATTGGAGTAATATTTTGACCTTATCTTTAGAAAATCAAAATGGCACCAAGCTTGGCCACCATGCTGCAAGGTCCAATCCAGTTTGTTTAATCTAGAATTGTTATGTTTCTTATGCTGGAAGTAATCAGTGCTGACCCGCTGTTAAACACTGCAGCGGAGTACAAATACAGAAGCAGAACCAGAAAAGAGGACTGTGCTAATCTCCCCCTGTGACCCAGCATTCTGCTGGCAAAGGTTCAATCTCTGGATAACAAGCTCTGCAAGCTGAGAGCACGCATCTCTTACCAACAGAGATGGAGGATCCCTGAATAATCTGCCTCAAGGAAACTTGGACACTACTTGTGGTGTCACCATCTCTTAGCTTAAGAGGTACATATACATCAAAACTCTTCTGTTCTGGGACCTGGATGGTGGAATGAACTTCACCTAGATGTCCGAATACTGAATCACTGGCTGTCTTGAAATGATAGCTGAAGACCTACCTCTTCATGAAACACTAGCTCTTATTTCTCCCTGTTTGTTTTATATTTAAAAAGTTTTATGAGTTTTTAAAGAGTTTTATGCTGATGGTGTCCCAAGTCTGTGACCAAGTAAACCAGTTTTCAGCACTCTCTTACTTCGCTCTGGAGAAGTGCATCATCCAAATGACGCAAATGTAAATCCCTGACACAGAATATCTCAGTGTGTTGACCATACTGACTACTGAGGGAAATCACAGCACTTATTACATCTGTGTACATTCCCCATCACACTGATATAGGCCAAGTACTCCACGAACTATATGGTAACACATACAAAGAAACAGTATACCCTGAGGCTGTGTTTATTGTTACCAGAAACTTTAACAAAGCCAAACTCAGAACCACCTAAAACAATGATGTCTTTTTTAGGCATGTCTTCCTGTTGTAGGATCTTTATACTTAATTATGCAATCCTCAAGGCTCCCTTGAGTGCAGTGGCTCATGGGAAGGGTCTTCAGGCCCACATTGCACTTATTTAGACATCTGAAAAGTACGAGTTAAAACTAGCCTTACAATCCACACCCAGATATAGGTACCAGGTCCAAACTTAATTATTCACGCAGATAGTGGATAAAAAAAGGGATGTATGACATCAGTATTATGACAAGATCATGGTGGGGAAATGAGACCGATTTCTCAGGTAAATTGAAAGCAGAAGCAGCTGTAAAAGTTAATGCTTCTAGGGATTTTGTGGGATACAGTGAACTAACTCTTTTGGTCGACGACCTTATAGCTGTTCAGAGTCGGCCCGAGGTTTAAAGAGTTACATTTATTACAGTTATTCATCATAACAAATACTGGATACTGGATACTCCTAATAAGTCTATTAAGTCCTATAAGCTGAATAACTTCTGAGACTGGAAGTGAGTCCAAACAATTGTATGTGCCACAATTTTTTAGGTTGTATTTACTTCTTTTCATGTCAAAAAAAAGTAACATATGCAATCTGCCCTAGGTAACCGAACCTATGTGCACAGGACTTATATGCATTAAAAAACTAACTCACCACCCAAGAATAGCCACTATTCATGGCTTCCTCTTTGTCCACCAGGTCTCCTTCATAGGGCCCAAAGTGTGCACCAAGTGGAATAGTCTCCCCCTTATTAAATACCCCCAGGCCTGCATCAGGAACGTCAGACTTTCGAACCTCTAGACCGGGCGGAAGAGTTTGTATTGCACGGTCTGCAATCCCCAGAGGAACAGGGGTATCAGAGATAAAAAGGGCAGGACCATGAACCTCACACTTGTTGATGGAGTAGGATTTGCAGTCCTCACAATCTGGAATGTGGAAGAGTCCAAATAAATAAAAATTTTACAATACAAAAGTAAATGTCACATATCTAAATCATTTAACAGGATTTTGACACCTCATGTGAGTAGATGAGAGATGATGTGATCCAATTGTGGATGTCTGGGTTTTACAGTTCTTAAGCCTTAAGTTCTTTTAATATTAAGTTCTTAAGAAGTAGTAGTGGTAGTAGTGGTAAGTAGTAGTAGTGTATATTAGGCTACAGTTGTGAAATGTGTAAGGGGGGGTGTAAACACAGTGGGGGCAGCATGATTAGTGGATAGCAGGTTCCCCATGACAAATTTCGTGCATAAAAATGTTATTATTGTTTTTAACAATAATCATAATTTGAGCTGCTTTATCATATTCAAATTCAAAATAGACTCTTACAGAGGAACTCATCATCTTCAGGTTCTTCCTCTTTCATCGGACTCCTCTGAAATCCTCCAGTCCTTTGGTCAGCATCTAAAAGTCCACAAAACCCAAAAAAGTGAGATTGACTGTCAAATAAATCACACAGTGAGACTAAAGGGGATTTCTGACGTTGTCTTACAGAGATAGCCCTCATCTTCATGTTCTTCTTTTTTTATTGGCTTCTGTTGATCCACAGTGATGGGGACTACAAATTCCACAGAGTTTGATGTGGAGAGTTCTGAAGTCATGCAAACCTCAGTTTTCAAATTGTCACAAAGCTAATGACCAAATAGAACAGAAAATAGGACGCACAAATGTTAAAAATCAAATACAATTATGTGTTGACAGAAAATTCAAAATTACATTCAAATCCAACTGAAAAATTCTAATTTAAATGGATGTCTTAAAACGGTTCTAATCGTAAGTTCTATCAACGCGATATGATTTCTTCTGCAGTGTTAGACATGAGTAAGGAGGGAATGTGTAAGTAAAAGGATCCCAGGAGATGTGAGTGGTAAAAGAAGCTAATCGTGTGGATACTATTTAGTGTTAGCCTTCCTGTGACTTAGAGATTTATGACAGAAAACACAAAACACCGCACTGACCTCTGCTGACTCCATTAGAAGATTCTGAAAAGAAGGAGGCTCAAATATAACCGGCATCTTTTCTAAATCAAATCAAATCAACACACCTCATGGAATAATTAGCAAAAAAAAAAAAAAAAAAGAACTGACACGGAATCAAGTAGTGTCAAAACTGTGATTAAGAACAGATCAGATTTAAAAAAAAAAAACTCAAAAGAGTTTTGCTATAATTAGTTAGACAGGTGAGATCGTTCATTCATTCATTTTCTACCGCTTATCCGAACTACCTCGGGTCACGGGGAGCCTGTGCCTATCTCAGGCGTCTTTGGGCATCAAGGCAGGATACACCCTGGAGTGCCAATCCATCACAGGGCGCACACACACACACACACACACACACTCTCATTCACTCACACACACACTACAGACAATTTTCCAGAGATGCCAATCAACCTACCATGCATGAATGTGGAGGAAACCGGAGTACCCGGAGGCACGGGGAAGAACATGCAAACTCCACTCACACAAATCGGAGGCGGGAATCGAACCCCCAACCCTGGAGGTGTGAGGCGAATGTGCTAACCACTACGCCAGGTGCAGGTGTGATCATTTACCAATAAATTTAGATCCTATTTTTCACTATAGTCAATAAAAGGATGAAATCTTACCATTTTTATTGCATAATAAACACATTTTTGAGATAAACACCCACACTATCTGTGTGTACAGCAGCAGTGTATAAATGTATAAATATTAATAATAATCAGTATTATTCTGATCATGTTTTTGTTGTTGTTTGTTTAACAATTAATTGCTGTTTAATTTGTTTTAATAAACAATGCCACCCCGATTAAAACATGATTACTTTAATCGGTTTGTGTTGAATTATATTATCTTCATATTTACAACCGATAATAAATTAATTCAATCAGCCAACTTGAGATAGGGTCAATCCCTAATAGCTTCCATATAGATATTGAGTGCACTAGATAGGGCGCACACCCTATTGTTTCATATATAAAGTAGGGCACTTGCACTCGCATAAGGAGAAGTGAGCCATTTGGAGCTCAGCCACTACTAGTTACCTGAGCAGGTTAATTAGGGAAAGTCACTTTCACTTACCTTGGTGTCAAAACCTCAATTGTTCAGGTGTAACTTTTTATTTCCTCTCTGAAGTATTTTCATGTAAAAAAAAAAAAAAAAACTTTAGTTCTTCTACTTTAATGGTATTAACTGGACTGGAACTGGAATGTAATACTTAAGGACAGCTTTTAATTCCGTCTCTTTCTCCTTCTCCTTATTTTTCTTTTTCTTTCTTTTTCCTTCTTTTTCTTTTTCCTTTTCCTTCTCCTTCTTTTTCTTTTTCCTCCTTCTCCTTCTCCTTCTTCTTCTTCATCCATGGTCCTGGTCTACCAGTTATTTGTGCATTATCGCCACCAACTGGACTAGTTAATCCAGAGCAATGTGCTAGTTCAATTGGTCAATATCGAAGAATACCAAATATCTAAAATCCTTGTAAACCTGGTTTATACTTCTGTGATTATTATGGCTTGGTGCCCTGTTAGCCTGAAATGGAAAGACATGCATAACCAAAAGTATGTGAGCACCTAAACATCACACCCATATGCATTTCTTCCATGTCTTTCTTTATGTTGCAGCATTACAATTTCCCTTCACTGGAATTGAAGACCCCAAACCTAAAAACAAAGCAAGCTACATGAAGACATAAATTGTCAAGGTTAACATGGAAAAACCTGAGTGGCCCAAGCCATGATCTCCAACCTAATAAATACTTTTGGATTAACTAAATTGCCGACTGCACACCAGGCTTTCTGTATGGTTTTGATAATGAGGTGTCCATGTACACTACATACAAGTATCTGGCCACCTAACCATCGTGCTTGTCAAACAAGCAGCAGCCGAAAAAAGGACTCTTTTTTTTTTTTTAGAGTTGTTGAGCTACCTCAGAAACAGTCTGTAGCTAAAATGGCAAAAGTGGACACCAAAATATTATGCATGATGTAATGATGCCAGTCTTGAATCAAATCAGTTCATGTATGTGTGCATTCTCTACAAACAGTGTGTAAAAATGAATGCAGTCATTAATAAAAAAAAATATTCACAAGACAATGACCAAATCAATAAATGTTATTTTTATTTAGTATTGAATGGATTGTTTGCATTAATGTTTTGTTTGTGCTATCAACTCTGGTAATTAGAATAGAGACATAGCGCTCTGACTGTCTCTGTGCTTCTCTGTTCAAATAAAGCAGACAGCTGATGACGCACTTTGAAAGACTTCAACGCACGCGCATAAAAGCAAAGTAAAAAAAAAAATTCGCTCTTGGATCAAACTGTTAAACAATTTTCTTTCCTGCATTTTAAACATGTCCTGCATTTTAATGTATTTTTTATTTTTTAAAGTAAAAATTATACTTAGTATAGTTTTAGGGTGGCTGAGATCATAGACAGGGGGGCTGGAGGCACCCTAAAAAAGGCCTAGAACCGCCCCTGACATTCATGTTAGTTCCTACCTCTGGTCCAAAATAACAACTTGTGGATCAAACAGATGCTAGTTGTATTTGGTTCTGTTAAAGGTGATGTCAGTGGCAGACGTTTCTATGATAGCTTGGGATTCACTTCTTACATTTGTGCATTTTTGTGCTGCACTTCATTACATCTGAGGTCAGGCCTACTAGGCTATAGACGTTGTGGCAGGCGGGATGGGGATTTTCTGATACAGAAACAATAATGAACTGTTTAAAGCATGCTGTGATTACAGGTGAGTGTTCCAGTGAGACACAGTGCTGGATCTCAGGACCTGACCATACCATCTGCTCCTGCTGCCTTCCTGGCATGCCTTCCTCATGTTGTGCACCGGGATGAATGCTTCCTCACTCTCCACCTTCTTGTAGCACTTCATAGCCATAAATTGATTCAGGTTCTCCATGACGAGCCCTGCATTGTTGGCAGCAAAGATTGTTCTGTCCTGCCAACAACCTTCACTGAACTGGAGCTTCACATTTCAGCAATATTTAATATTTATACAAGTACAGGGCGAAGATGAAAGCATTATCTGATTTCCGGTGTACATGACTGTGCCTTGTTTCTGTCATTAAACAGTGCGTAGCATTGGTCTAGGACAGGGGTCGGCAACCTTAAACACTCAAAGAACCATTTGGACCCATTTTCCACAGAAAAAACACAGGGAGCCACAAAACCCTTCTAAAATGAATATAACTGCATATATTGTTTTTTACCTTTATGGAAAGTACAGAAAAAACTGTAGTGTGATTTATGAAATCAATGAACTGCTACCGAGTAAACAAAATTTTATTTCTGCAAGCAAACAAAAATATTTTGAATGATTTGAACTAACCTTAACAAGAAATACGCTGGGTTGAAGGTTACTTTCAAATAAAATGTTCAATGTCTAATTGAGTCATCTTCGTATTCATGACCAGGGCTCTCAACTTTTGAAGACAGGCAAGCGTGACATCTCCAGCCCCCCCACAACCCCGATTTTTATCATTGGCTGTTGCGTTAAATCTTTCCCAGACAGTGCTATTTTCTGATTGGCTATTGTGTAGCCTCTTTTTTGATTGGCTGATAACTCCAGGGGAGATATGCTTGATTCCTGCCCGGTTCCATAGAGACAGCGGTGTGGACTGATACATTTTGGGCGCTGCGGCATATTAAATATATAAATTGTCAAAAAGTTTTTCTGCGTGAGAAATACGATGTGTGGCGGGAGAACGTGACAAAAGACCAAAATGCGTGACTGTCAGTCTCAATGTGTGACACTTGAACGCCCTGTATGACATCAAAAATTTTTTGCCGGCTGCAGCAAACCAAAAATGCGACAAATTTCTTCTTTTGTTCTACAATGGATACAGTTCTCTCATGTTGATCACTGTGTTTTCCAAAGGTTTTTCTTGAAGTACTTTCACATGCTAGTAGAACAGTGCTATAATCACAGCTAATTTTCCTTCAAATTTTGCTGCATCGTTCCATTTCATTCATTATTACTTACTGAGAATTACTCAATATCCAGTAGCAGTCAGAAGTGATTCTTCTTCATGGGATTCGTCTCCATGTCATGACATGTTTTCCGTGATGCATGTTGCAAGAGGGTAGGGTCAATTAGAATACATTAGAATAGAGCAAAACATTTAAGCAAAACATTTGCATACATTTAAAGCATTATACTCAAAGGTTCAACAGCCAACAGCCCATTACAAGTGAAGTGTGATAGTATCTCAATTAAATTGTTCTTTGTTATTAATGTTGTCCTGCTCTACCAAACCTCTGGACATGAGCGCGACTAATCTGACAGAAACGAAGGTTAAAAAGTCTAAGTGGAAGCAACCATGAGAGTGCTTAAAGACTGATGATGTGACTTTCACCAGAAATGTCATTTTATACAAATTATGGATTCCAACATTAAACAGGTCAAGACTGTGTATATGTGTATACACCTGTCTGGTTGGTAGAATGTTACATGAAACGAAGCAAACTCTTTTCGTTCTGGCTCACTAATACAGGGCTGTCAAGTGTCACACATTGAGAGTGACAGTCACGCATTTCGGTCTTTTCACACGCTCTCCCGCCACACATCGTATTGCTCACACAGAAAAACTTTTTGACTATTTATCATATATTTAATAAGCCGCAGCACCCAAAATGTATCTGTCCGCATTGCTGTCTCTATGGAACCGGGCAGGAATGACACTTATCAGCCAATCAAAAAAAGAGGCTAATAATAGCTAATCAGAAAATATCACGAATGAGATTTAACGCAACAACCAATGAAAAAAAAACAATCATTAGAGAGGGTATTTTCGATGGTCGGTTTGAACAAAACCTCAACACGAAACAGCTTGTCTCTGGACAGGACATTGTCCTCAATCATGACCCTAAACAAGTCTGGGCTTGTGCTGAACTGTTTTAAATGGGAGCAACATTACAAATGATAAAGGAGTCCAAAAAGGAAGCAAACACTTACAATAAACAACACCAGTCGTTATCTCTCTCTCTCTCTCTCTCTCTCTCTCTCTCTCTCTCTCTCTCTCTCTATCTATCTATCTCTCTCTCTTCCTCTCTCTCTCTCAGAGAGGGGGGTTGCGTGGGGAGGGGGGAATTGGAGATGTCACACTTGCCTGTCTTCAAAACTTGAGAGCCCTGCCAATATGTTTGCGATAATTGATGTAAAACTTTCCTTTCCTGCTTTCTAAATTGCTTTATTCATGGTATCATCTAAGAAAACAAATGTAAATGTCATGCAAATAATAAAGTCATCGTCTGAGATGGTGATAAAGCTGTACAAAGTTCTAGAGAGCTCAGAAAGCTTGCTGCAGAGAAAATGTGGAGCTTTCATTTTTTACAGCTATTTGTCCTTTTTGGGATGACTGCAGGTTTTACGAGAGAATATAAGTATTTTCACATGAGCATGACCTGGACTGATGCACAGAAGTACTGCAAACAAAACTACAGGGGTCTGGCTGTCATCACTACTGAGCAAGAAGTCCAGAGGATGCTAAATACTGGAGGAAACCTAACTTTCAATTGGATTGGGATGTACAGAAGCACGGTGAATCCAGCCATTTGGTTGTGGGAAGATGGAAAACAAAGTACTTTTTTCAGGTGGAGAATAGGTGAGCCTAATAACCTAAATGGTAATGAGAACTGCGTTCACACGCTGCCAGATGGCTGGGTCGATCGCTTCTGTGGAGAACAAATTCCTTTTTATTGTTACCGTATTTTAGTCTTGGTAAATGAGAAAAAGACCTGGGAAGAGGCTGATAGTTATTGTAGAATGAATTACATTGGACTGGTTTCCCTGGTCTCTGAGACACAAATACAGCTGTTTGAACTGGAGAGCAATCAGACTCAGACCGACCAGGTGTGGATTGGACTACGATTTCTGAATGGAAAATGGCTCAGTGTGAGCACAGAGCCATTGGGGACTCAAAGGGTCTCACTGCCGTCATGCCCGGTTACACCCTATCGCTGTGGAGCTCACAACACCAAAACACACATTTTGGAAAACATAAACTGCAATGATAAGCTCAATTTCATCTGCTACTACTAATGTGAGTAACTGAACATTATATACATATAAAAGTACATATTGCATATAATGTGTAGTGCTACTATAAGGATTCCCAATAGTACACTGTGTGTACTGACTACATGTATGAGCATATTGCACATGATCATTTGCTGATTCCATTATGTGTTTGTTAATTGTACATATTGTACACACATTGTACTGACCATATGTATGAGCATACAGCACATTTCACCTGTTGATTTCATTATGTTTGTTAATTGTACATTTTGTACATACATATTGCACTAACTATATGTATGAGCAAATTTTCACATGTCAACTCATTATCTATATCTTATCTGCATAACTGTTCTGTAATTTCTGGAGTTCGCTCCTAAGAATTTCACTCACCAAGGCACATGTGCTGTGGTAATGTGACAATGAAAGTGACTTGACTTGACTTGACTTGACTTGACTTGATATCCAGAAGAAAACATCAGAGAAACTCCACATGGCATTTCATTTCTCAGAGTTCCATATTCCATCCATCCATCCATCCATCCATCCATCTTCTACCGCTTATCCGGGGCCGGGTCGCAGAGGCAGCAGTCTAAGCAGGGATGCCCAGACTTCCCTCTCCCCAGACACTTCCTCCAGCTCTTCCGGGGGAATACCGAGGCGTTCCCAGGCCAGCCGAGAGACATAGTCCCTCCAGCGTGTCCTAGGTCTTCCCCAGGGCCTCCTCCCGGTTGGACATGCCCGGAACACCTCCCCAGGGAGGCGTCCAGGAGGCATCCAAAACAAATGCCCGAGCCACCTCAGCTGACTCCTCTCGATGTGGAGGAGCAGTGGCTCTACTCTGAGCTCCTCCCGAGTGACCGAGCTCCTCACCCTATCTCTAAGGGAGAGCCCAGCCACCCTGCGGAGGAAACAAATTTCAGCCGCCTGTATACGGGATCTCATCCTTTTGGTCATGACCCAAAGCTCATGACCATAGATGAGGGTAGGAACGTAGATCGACTGGTAAATAGAGAGCTTCGCCTGGTGGCTCAGCTCTTTCTTCACCACAACAGATCGGTATATCGACCGCATCACTGCAGAAGATACATCATTCCGCCTGTCGATCTCCCGCCCCATCCTTCCCTCACTCGTGAACGAGACTCCAAGATACTTAAACTCCTCCAACTTGAGGCAGGAGCTCTCCACCAACCTGAAGGGGACAAGCCACCCTTTTCCGACTGAGAACCATGGCCTCGGACCTGGAGGTGCTGATTCTCATCCCCGCCACTTCACACTCGGCTGCAAACCGTCCCAGTGCACGCTGAAGGTCCTGATTTGAGGAAGCCAGCAGGACAACATCATCTGCAAAAAGCAGAGACGAAATCCTGTGGTCCCCAAACCGGACTCCCTCCGGCCCCAAACTGCGCCTAGAAATCCTGTCCATGTAAGTAATGAACAGGACCGGTGACAAAGGGCAGCCCTGCCAGAGTCCAAAATGCACCGGGAACAAGTCTGACTTACTGCCGGCAATGCAAACCAAACTCCTGCTCCAGTCATATAGGAACCGGACAGCCCTTAACAGAGGGCCCCGGACCCCATACTCCCAGAGCACGCCCCACAGGTCACCACAAGGGACACAGTCGAAAGCCTTCTCCAGATCCACAAAGCACATGTGAACTGGTTGGGCAAACTCCCAGGAACCCTCCAGCAACCTGGCGAGGGTATAGAGATGGTCCAGTGTTCCACGACCGGGACGAAACCCGCATTGTTCCTCCTGAATCCGAGGTTCGACTATCGGCCGAATTCTCCTCTCCAGTACCCTGGCATAGACTTTTCCGGGGAGGCTGAGGAGTGTGATCCCCCTATAGTTGGAACACACCCTCCGGTCCCCCTTCTTAAACAGAGGGACCACCACCCCAGTCTGCCAGTCCAGAGGCACTGTCCCCAACCTCCACGCGATGTTGCAGAGGCGTGTCAACCAAGCTTCACAACATCCAGAGACTTGAGGTACTCAGGGCGGATCTCATCCACCCCCGGTGCCTTGCCACTGAGGAGCTTCTCAACTACCTCAGTGACCTCAGCTTGGGGAATCGACGAGTCCACAACTGAGCCCCCGCCCTCTGCTTCCTCAGTGGAAGACATGTCAGTGGGGTTGAGGAGAACCTCGAAGTATTCCTTCCACCGTCCGAGGATGTCCCCAGTCGAAGTCAACAGATTCCCACTCCAACTGTAAACAGTGTGGGCCGGGCACTGCTTCACCTTCCTGAGGCACCGGACGGTTTGCCAGAATTTCTTCGAGGCCAACCGATAGTCTTTCTCCATGGCCTCACCGAACTTTTCCCAGACCCGAGTTTTTGACTCCGCAACCACCCGTGCTGAAGCTCGCTTGGCCCTTCGGTACCTATCAGCTGCCTCCGGAGTCCCCCAAGCCAACCAGGCTCGGTAGGACTCCTTCTTCAGCTTGACGGCATCCCTTACTTCCAGGGTCCACCACCGGGTTCGGGGATTGCCACCACGACCGGCACCGGAGACCTTACGGCCACAGCTCCGAGCGGCCGCGTCGACAATGGAGGTGGAGAACATGGTCCACTCGGACTCAATGTCTCCAACCTCCCTCGGAATCTGGTTGAAGCTCTGCCGGAGGAGGGAGTTGAAGATCTCTCTGATCGGAGACTCTGTCAAACGTTCCCAGCAGACCCTCACAGTACGTATGGGTCTGCCAAGTCTGTTTCCAAGACTTCCTCCCCCGCCATCGGATCCAACTCACCACCAGGTGGTGATCAGTTGACAGCTCCGCCCCTCTCTTTACCCGAGTGTCCAAGACATAAGGCCGGAGGTCAGATGAAACAACCACAAAGTCGATCATCGACCTCCGACCTAGGGTGTCCTGGTGCCATGTGTACTGATGGACACCCTTATGCTTGAACATGGTGTTCGTTATGGACAAACTGTGACTAGCACAGAAGTCCAATAACAGAACACCACTCGGGTTCAGGTCGGGGGGGCCGTTCCTCCCAATCACGCCCCTCCAGGTGTCACTGTCACTGCCCACGTGAGCGTTGAAGTCCCCCAGTAGAACGACGGAGGCCCCGGTCGGAGCACTTTCCAGCACCCCTTCCAGACACGCCAAGAAGTTCGGGTACTCTACACTGCCATTTGGCCAATAAGCACAAATAACCATGAGAGACCTATCTCCGACCCGAAGGCGCAGGGAAACGGCCCTCTCGTTCACGGGGGTGAACTCCCACACATGGTTGCTGAGCTGGGCGGCTCTGAGCAAGCCCGCACCAGCCCGCCGCCTCTCACCATGGGCAACTCCAGAGTAGTAGAGAGTCCAGTCTCTCTCAAGGAGTTGGATTCCAGAGCCCAAGTTGTGTGTGGAGGTGAGCCCAACTATGTCAGGTCGGTATTTCTCAACCTCCCGCACCGGATCAGGCTCCCTCCCCACCAGCAAGGTGACATTCCATGTCCCTACTGCCAGATTCTGTGTCTGGGGATTGGGTCACCGAGGCCCCCGCCTTCGACTGCCACCCAATCCACATTGCGTTCCATATTATATTACTATATTTCTCTTGTTATCCTATTTATCAACTCACCCCACGTGACTAATACTACGAGGCAAGGCCTGGTCTTGTTTTAAATCTTTCTGGAGGATCAAAATACGGCAGACTTTTATACAATACTCTAAACCAATCGATCCTTACAACACACAACTAAAGAGAAAAAATATTATTCAATCAGAACTATAGCATATAGTGGACAGACTGTAATGCCAAAAAGGTTTTTTTATAGTGCTATGAATGAAGTTCTTATTATGAGAATTACAGCTTTTTTCTTTGGATAAATTTAATATATTGAGATGTATTTTAAACATGGAAGAACCAATCATACTTCACATTTGTAAAGAAAGATGAGTGAAGAGCTTTTAAAAAGTAAATTAGCTGATGAAAGGCAGCTGTTAAAGAAAGACTTTTGGCGAAGTGAAATGAGGTTAAAACTTATTTGTTTATTCATGGATCAGAACTGTGCAAATGATTTACAGTAAAAGGAGGCAACGCTTTTACCGTCTACTTAAAGTTGGCGTTTATGATGAATATGACATAAGCTGCATTCAGTGATGAATTACAGGGTTTTTTATTATGTTGGCTTTGTAGAAGCCAACATTCTGATTTCCGTTATAAGCTTATTATTATTATTATTATTATTATTATTATTATTATTATTATTATTATTATTATTATTATTATGTTGGCTTTGTAGAAGCCAACATTCTGATTTCCGTTATAAGCTTATTATTATTATTATTATTATTATTATTATTATTATTATTATTATTATGTTGGCTTTGTAGAAGCCAACATTCTGATTTCCGTTATAAGCTTATTATTATTATTATTATTATTATTATTATTATTATTATTATTATTATTAGACAAAAATTTATTTTAAAAAATGCGGCCTAGGGCGTTCGAGCCACATGCACCAAATTCGGATATGTTGTAGACCCTGGTCTGTAGTTTGTTGCTTCTATTTTTCTAAGAGATCGGAATTCCGGCATTCCCGGTACGGAAGCTCAAAGTGGCCTTTTTTCCCATAGACTTCCATTACAAACTTTTGAGGTTTATAACTCGGCAAGTTTTCGAGCGATTTACACCGAACTCGGACATGTTCTTTAGGACCTTACTCCGGACAAAGTTTTTATTTCGGACTTCTGACAGATTTTTTGGTTTTCCGGTAGTCGACGATCGAACATCCCATAGACTTGAATGGGGAATTCCGAAAATTCCTCTAAGCTCTCACACACACAGCGTGCGCAGAGCTCAGGCACGGCTTCTCTCTCTGTGATCCACGCAGTATAATAATAAGTAGAATCCCATAATGACTGCAGTATTGACATGAAATGTCCAAACCCTCAGTAGCCACTTTTTGCCAAAAGTATTGGCACCCCACCGGATATTCTGGTGACGTCATTCGACACCACGTGACGTCACGTGTAGCCCCGCCCCCAAAACAAGCAAAATCAAAAATTTACACAACATGGACATGTGACATCAAAACACTCAGCACAATGAGGGGAACTACCCCACGGGTATTCTGGTCACGTCACGTGATGTCACGTGATGTCACATGTAGCCCTGCCCCCAAAACAAGCGAAATCAAAAATTTGCACAATATGGACATGTGACATATCAAAACACTCAGCACAATTAGGGGAACTGCCCCATGGGTATTCTGGTCACGTCACGTGATGTCACGTGTAGCCCCACCCCCAAAACAAGCGAAGTCAAAAATTTGCACAACATGGACATGTGACATATCAAAACACTCAGTACAATGATGGGAATTGCCCCACGGGTATTCTGGCAACGTCATGTGACGTCACGTGACGACACGTGACGACACGTGACGACACGTGACAACACGTGAAAATTAAAAATTTGCACAACATGGACATGTGACATATCAAAACACTCAGCACAATGAGGGGAATTGCCCCACGGGTATTCTGGTCACGTCACGTGATGTCACGTGTAGCCCCGCCCCCGAAACAAGCGAAATATAAAATTTGCACAACATCGACATGTGACATATCAAAACACTCAGCACAATGAGGGGAACTACCCCACGGGTATTCTGGTCACGTCACGTAATGTCACGTGATGTCACATGTAGCCCCGCCCCAAAAACAAGCAAAATAAAAAATTTGTACAACATGGACATGTGACATATCAAAACACTCAGCACAATGAGGGGAACTGCCCCACGGGTACTCTGGTCACGTCTCGTGACGTCACATGTAGCCCCGCCCCCAAAACAAGCAAAATCAAAAATTTGCACAACATGGACATGTGACATATCAAAACAGTCAGCACAATGAGGGGAACGGCCCCACGGGTATTCTGGTCACGTCACATGTAGCCCCGCCCCCAAAACAAGCGAAATCAAAAATTTGCACAATATGGACATGTGACATATCAAAACACTCAGCACAATGAGGGGAACTGCCCCATGGGTATTCTGGTCACGTCACGTGATGTCACGTGTAGCCCCACCCCCAAAACAAGCGAAGTCAAAAATTTGCACAACATGGACATGTGACATATCAAAACACTCAGTACAATGATGGGAATTGCCCCACGGGTATTCTGGCAACGTCATGTGACGTCACGTGACGACACGTGACGACACATGACGACACGTGACGACACGTGAAAATTAAAAATTTGCACAACATTGACATGTGACATATCAAAACACTCAGCACAATGAGGGGAATTGCCCCACGGGTATTCTGGTCACGTCACGTGACGTCACGTGTAGCCCCGCCCCCGAAACAAGCAAAATCAAAAATTTTCACAACATCGACATGTGACATATCAAAACACTCAGCACAATCAGGGGAATTGCCCCACGGGTATTCTGGCACGTCACGTGACGTCACGTGATGACACGTGACGACACGTGAAAGATAAAAATTTGCACAACATGGACATGTGACATATCAAAACACTCAGCACAATGAGGAGAACTGCCCCACGGGTATTCTGGTCACGTCACGTGACATCACGTGTAGCCACGCCCCCAAAACAATGCGAAATCAAAAATTTGCACAAAATGGACAAGTGACTTATCAAAACACTCAGCACATTGAGGGGAACTGCCCCACGGGTATTCTGGTCACGTCACGTGACTTCACGTGATGTCACATGTAGCCCCGCCCCAATAACTAGCAAAATTTGCACAACATGGACATGTGACATATCAAAACACTCAGCACAATGAGGGGAACTGCCCCACGGGTATTATGGTCACGTCACGTGACGTCAAATTGTAGCCCCGCCCCAAAACAAGCAAAATTAAAAATTTGCACAACATGGACATGTGACATAGCAAAACACTCAGCACATTGAGGGGAACTGCCCCACGGGTATTCTGGTCATGTCATGTGACATCACGTAATGTCACATGTAGCCACGCCCCCAAAACGAGCAAAATTTGCACAACATGGACATGTGATATATCAAAACACTCAGCACAATTAGGGGAACTACCCCACGAGTATTCGGGTCATGTCACGTGACGTCACGTGATGTTACATGTAGCCCCGCCCCAAAAACAAGCAAAATTAAAAATTTGCACAACATGGACATGTGACATATCAAAACACTCAGCACAATGAGGGGAACTGCCCCACGGGTATTCGGGTCACGTCACGTGACGTCACGTGAGGTCACGTGTAGCCCCGCCTCCAAAACAAGCAAAATAAAAAAATTGCACAACATGGACATGTGACATATCAAAATACTCAGCACATTGAGGGAAACTGCCCCACGGGTATACTTGTCATGTCACGTGACGTCACGTGTAGCCCTGCCCCCAAAACAAGCAAAATCAAAAATTTGCACAACATGGACATGTGACATATCAAAACACTCAGCACAATGAGGGGAACTGCCCGAAGGGTATTCTGGTCACGTGAGGTGACGTCACGTGATGTCACGTGTAGCCCCGCTCCCAAAAGAAGCGAAATGAAAAATTTGCACAACATGGACATGTGTCATATCAAAACACTCAGCACAATGAAGGGAACTGCCCCATGGGTATTATGGTCACGTCACGTGACATCACGTGATGTCACATGTAGCCCCGCCACAAAAACAAGCAAAATTAAAAATTTGCGCAACATGGACATGTGACATATCGTAACAGTCAGCACAATGAGGGGAACTGCCCCACGGGTATTCTGGTCACGTCACGTGACGTCACGTGACGTCACATGTAGCCCCGCCCCCAAAACAAGCAAAATTAAAAATTTGCACAACATGGACATGTGACATATCAAAACACTCAGCACAATGAGGGGAACTGCCCCACGGGTATTCTGGTCACGTCACGTGACGTCACGTGTAGCCCCGCCCCCCAAAACAAGCGAAATCAAAAATTTGCACAACATGGACATGTGACATATCAAAACACTCAGCACAATGAGGGGAACTGCCCCACGGGTATTCTGGTCACGTGAAAAAATAAAAAATTTGCACAACATGGACATGTGACCACTCACCTCCAAAATTATTGGCACCCTAGCGGTCCAGTAGCTTTCACAATCTTTCTGTCCACTCGCCTCCAAAATGCACCGGCCTTTGCGAATACTTGCACCATCAAAGCCAACATCAAAGTTTGTCACGACGAACTTTACAAATCTAGTTATTATTATTATTTCTCTTTGAACAAATTCCAAAAGAAGGATGATAACATGTATATTTTTGTGATTTCAGGCACTGGTGGCTCAAGCGCCTCTGGGTTATTGATTGGAGGATCAGGGTTCAAGCCTGGGCACTGACAAGCTTCCACTGTTGGGTACTTGAGCACAGCCCCTTTTATAGTTGACCCTGTGCCCTGACCCCATGGGATATGTGAAGAAAAGAATTTTGCTGTATGTGTATGCAACAAATATTATGCAACAAAAGTGTCAAACACCAAAAGTGCAAAGGCATCTATTTATTCAGATCTTAATATGTAGGATGTTAGGATTGTGTAATTTAAAATGGTTTAGTACTTTAACAAAACTTTAATTAACATTTAGAGGATGTGTTTCTTAGTCTGCATGAATATGTATATCTAAACAATTGGAGTATATGAATTTAAATGTATTTAAATATTTAATTACTTTTTATGTTTTCTACAATATCTTGTAGGTACTAGATATTTTTATCATTTTCATTAACCAGCACTAAAGCATTTTAGCATGGAAGGTTATCATAAAAAAATTAAGAAATTCCTGTATGCATATTTATATCTAATCTGGTGTACAAAGCTACTCTTTAAATATGTCTTTATTTGTGTATTGATTGAAGACAATAAAGGTGCCCCGATTTTCCCCAATGACAGCTCCCTGTTCTTCATGGTGGTTTATCCTTTTTAACCACAAATGCTCTCTTCACAGTTGAAACAGGCCTTCCCAATGGGGAAGGTTGTGGGTTTGAGTCTCGGGTCGGCCACAACTGAGGTGCCCTTGAGCAAGGCACCGAATCCCCCCCAACTGCTCCCCGGGCACCACAGCATAAATGGCTGCCCACTGCTCCGGGTGTGTGTTCACGGTGTGTGTGTTCACTGCTGTGTGTGTGCACTTTGGATGGGTTAAACGCAGAGAACAAATTGGGTCACCGTACTTAGCCGTATGTCATGTCAAAAAAAAATCTAACAGGGTACATCTGGGACCAAAGAAACATTATTTTGATATTTTATGATTTTATGATTGTTTTGATATTTTTATCACAATTATGGACATTTTCACTTCAGATCCAGTAAATCTAGTTTATCAGTGAAAAATAATATTTAACACATTAATGCAACAAATATGCATTAGTGTAATCTACAGCTGTGGCCAAAAGTTTTGAGGATGGCACAAAAATTAATTTTCACAACCTCTGCTGCTTTTAGGTCTTTTTGTCAGGTAATTGTCATGGTACACGGATGTATAATTAAAAGAATTGCACTTCATAAGTGTCAAAGGGTTTTATTGACAATTACATTAAGTTGATTGATTCATTCATTCATTCATTCATCTTCTACCGCTTATCCGAACTTCTCGGGTCACGGGGAGCCTGTGCCTATCTCAGGCTTCATCAGGCATCAAGGCAGGATACACCCTGGACGGAGTGCCAACCCATCACAGGGCACACACACACTCTCATTCACTCACACACTACGGACAATTTTCCAGAGATGCCAGTCAACCTACCATGCATGTCTTTGGACCGGGGGAGGAAACCGGAGAACCAGGAGGAAACCTGCTAGGCACGGGGAGAACATGCAAACTTTCAGGTGCAATTTATTTCTGATTGAATACTGTAGCTTTAGGAATTAGGAGAATGGTACACTGATTGTCAGGTGCAAAATAGGGAAAACACGTGCATAAAAAAGCATATTGACATACAGAGAATGGATATAGCAAATAGGCAACACACAATGGGGTGGAAATCAGTGAATTTACTAAATTCAAATTCAGATTAAACTCAAATTTATTTGTATAGCGCTTTTTACAATTGAAATTGTCCTAGAGCAGCTTTACAGAACATAAACATAGAACAAAGGTTAATATAAAGAATAATATAAAGATTAATAGAATACAAAATTCAAGATTAATATTAGATATATTTAAATGTGTTTGTATTGCTCCCAAGTCTGAGGTGACTCAGGCCGCAGTGGTGAGGAAAAACTCCCTTCAATGGTAAAGGAAGAAACCTTGAGAGGAACCAGACTCAAAGAGGAACCTCATCCTCATATGGGTGACACTGGAGGGTGTGATTATAAATATACATAAATAAACCAACGTTGTATTGATGAGAAGGCTGTTGTCCTCAAAGACCACATGGAATCGGCATCTCCTCTTCAGTATTGCAGAGTCTAACTGGAGCTGGTAGATGCTTTAAGATCCTTTCAAATTCTACCCCATCTGAGAAGAGGTCCAAAATTGAATTGTTAATATATCATTAATTAACACGTGTTTTCATATATAGAACATGATTTAATCATGTATTTTCAAAATCTTGGATAAAATCAAACACCACAATCTCAGCTTAACTGCGAACTGAACTCGGGTCACTGCCATTCTGAAGAAGTCGCATAAACATTACAGCATAGTGAAATTATTTCATTACATATCCCAAATTTGGAGGATGGGGTAAAAGAACAGGGCCAGCCATGATACAGCATCACTGGAGCAGTAAGAGTTAAGGGGCCTTGCTCAATTGCCCCGACAGTGGCAGCTTCGCAGCGCTGGGGTTTGAACCACGACTGCCTTAACAACTACAACAACTGTTGTTAAAAGTCTTACTACTTAAAAATCTAAACACTAAAGACAAGCCTGACTTTACTGAGAACCAACAAAACCGGGATCTATTCTGACCAAAACAGCAGTGTACTAGATTCTTACACATCGGTTCTTTAGGTCATGTCTTGACCTCTCGCCACAATTATTCATTAGAGAGGGTATTTTCGATGGTCGGTTTGAACAAAACCTCAACACGAAACAGCTTGTCTCTGGACAGGACATTGTCCTCAATCATGACCCTAAACATGTCTGGGCTTGTGCTGAACTGTTTTAAATGGGAGCAACATTACAAATGATAAAGGAGTCCAAAAAGGAAACAAACACTTACAATAAACAACACCAGTCGTTATCTCTCTCTCTCTCTCTCTCTCTCTCTCTCTCTCTCTCTCTCTCTCTCTCTCTCTCTCTCTCTCTCTCTCTCTCTCTCAGAGAGGGCGGTTGCGGGGTGGGGGGGGGGGGCTGGAGATGTCACACTTGCCTGTCTTCAAAACTTGAGAGCCCTGCCAATATGTTTGCGAGAATTGATGTAAAACTTTCCTTTCCTGCTTTCTAAATTGCTTTATTCATGGCATCATCTAAGAAAACAAATGTAAATGTCATGCAAATGTTAAAGTCATTGGCTGAGATTGTGTTAAAGCTGTACATAGTTCTAGAGAGCTCAGAAAGCTTGCTGCAGAGAAAATGTGGAGCTTTTATTTTTTACAGCTATTTGTCCTTTTTGGGATGACTGCAGGTTTTACGAGAGAATATAAGTATTTTCCCATGAGCATGACCTGGAATGATGCACAGAAGTACTGCAAACAAAACTACAGGGGTCTGGCTGTCATCACTACTGAGCAAGAAGTCCAGAGGATGCTAAATACTGGAGGAGACCTAACTTTCAATTGGATTGGGATGTACAGAAGCACGGTGAATCCAGCCATTTGGTTGTGGGAAGATGGAAAACAAAGTACTTTTTTCAGGTGGATAATAGGTGAGCCTAATAACATAGATGGTAATGAGAACTGCGTTCACACGCTGCCAGATGGCTGGAACGATCTCTTCTGTGGAGAACAAATTCCTTTTTATTGTTACCGTATTTTAGTCTTGGTAAATGAGAAAAAGACCTGGGAAGAGGCTGATAGTTATTGTAGAATGAATTACATTGGACTGGTCTCCCTGGTCTCTGAGACACAAATACAGCTGTTTGAACTGGAGAGCAATCAGACTCAGACCGACCAGGTGTGGATTGGACTACGATTTCTGAATGGAAAATGGCTCAGTGTGAGCACAGAGCCATTGGGGACTCAAAGGGTCTCACTGCCGTCATGCCCGGTTACACCCTATCGCTGTGGAGCTCACAACACCAAAACACACATTTTGGAAAACATAAACTGCAATGATAAGCTCAATTTCATCTGCTACTACTAATGTGAGTAACTGAACATTATATACATATAAAAGTACATATTGCATATAATGTGTAGTGCTACTATAAGGATTCCCAATAGTACACTGTGTGTACTGACTACATGTATGAGCATATTGCACATGATCATTTGCTGATTCCATTATGTGTTTGCATTGTACTGACCACATATATGAGCATACTGCACATTTCATCTGTTGATTTCATTATGTTTGTTAATTGTACATTTTGTACATACATATTGCACTAACTATATGTATGAGCACATTTTCACATGTCAACTCATTATCTATATCTTATCTGCATAACTGTTCTGTAATTTCTGGAGTTCACTTCTAAGAATTTCACTCACCAAGGCACATGTGCTGTGGTGATGTGACAATAAAAGTGACTTTACTTGACTTGACTTGACTTGACTTGATTTGACTTGACTTGATATCCAGAAGAAGACATCAGAAAAACTTCACATGGCATTTCATTTCTCAGAGTTCCATATTCCATCCATCCATCCATCCATCCATCCATCCATCCATCCATCCATACATCCATCTTCTACCTCTTATCCGGGGCCGGGTCGCGGGGGCAGCAGTCTAAGCAGGGATGCCCAGACTTCTACTCTGAGCTCCTCCCGAGTGACTGAGCTCCTCACCCTATCTCTAAGGGAGCGCCCAGCCACCCTGCGGAGGAAATTCATTTCAGCCGCCTGTATCCGGGATCTTATCCTTTTGGTCATGACCCAGCCCTGCCGGAGTCCAAAATGCACCGGGAACAAGTCAGACTTACTGCTGGCAATGCGAACCAAACTCCTGCTCCGGTCATATAGGGACCGGACAGCCCTTAACAGAGGGCCCCGGACCCCATACTCCCAGAGCACTCCCCACAGGTCACCACAAAGGACACAGTCGAAAGCCTTCTCCAGATCCACAAAGCACATGTGAACTGGTTGGGCAAACTCCCAGGAACCCTCCAGCAACCTGGCGAGGGTATAGAGATGATCCAGTGTTCCACGACCGGGACGAAACCCGCGTTGTTCCTCCTGAATCCGAGGTTCGACTATCGGCCGAATTCTCCTCTCCAGTACCCTGGCATAGACTTTTCCGGGGAGGCTGAGGAGTGTGATCCCCCTATAGTTGGAACACACCCTCCGGTCCCCCTTCTTAAACAGAGGGACCACCACCCCAGTCTGCCAGTCCAGAGGCACTGTCCCCAATCTCCACGCGATGTTGCAGAGGCGTGTCAACCAAGACAGCCCCACAACATCCAGAGACTTGAGGTACTCAGGGCGGATCTCATCCACCCCGATGCCTTGCCACTGAGGAGCTTCTCAACTACCTCAGTGACCTCAGCTTGGGGAATCGACGAGTCCACAACTGAGCCCCCACCCTCTGCTTCCTCAGTGGAAGACATTGGTGGGGTTGAGGAGAACCTCGAAGTATCCTTCCACCGTCCGAGGATGTCCCCAGTCGAAGTCAGCAGATTCCCACTCCCACTGTAAACAGTGTGGGCCGGGCACTGCTTCCCCCTCCTGAGGCACCGGACGGTTTGCCAGAATTTCTTCGAGGCCAACCGATAGTCCTTCTCCATGGCCTCACAGACCCGAGTTTTTGCCTCCGCAACCACCCGGGCTGAAGCTCGCTTGGCCCTTCGGTACCTATCAACTGCCTCCGGAGTCCCCCGAGCCAACTAGGCTCGATAGGACTCCTACAGCTTGACGGCATCCTTTACTTCCGGGGTCCACCACCGGGTTCGGGGATTGCCACTACGACAGGCACCGGAGACCTTACGGCCACAGCTCCGAGCAACCGCGTCGACAATGGAGGTGGAGAACATGGTCCACTCGGACTCAATGTCTCCAACCTCCCTCGGGATCTGGTTGAAGCTCTGCCGGAGGTGGGAGTTGAAGATCTCTCTGACCGGAGACTCTGTCAAAATTTCCAAGCAGACCCTCACAGTACGTATGGGTCTGCCAAGTTTGTCCAACTTCCTCCCCCGCCATCAGATCCAACTCACCACCAGGTGGTGATCAGTTGACAGCTTTGCCCCTCTCTTTACCCGAGTGTCCAAGACATAAGGCCGGAGGTCAAATGAAACAACCACAAAGTCGATCATCGACCTCCGACCTAGGGCGTCCTGGTGCCATGTGTACTGATGGACACCCTTATGCATGAACATGGTGTTCGTTATGGACAAACTGTGACTAGCACAGAAGTCCAATAACAGAACACCACTCGGGTTCAGGTCGGGGGGGCCGTTCCTCCCAATCACACCTGTCCAGGTGTCACTGTCACTGCCAACGTGAGCATTGAAGTCCCCCAGTAGAACGACGGAGTCCCCGGTCGGAGCACTTTCCAGCACCCCTTCCAGACACGGCAAGAAGTTCGGGTACTCTACACTGCCATTTTGCCCGTAAGCACAAATAACCGTGAGAAACCTATCCCCGACCCGAAGGCGCAGGGAAACGACCCACTCGTTCACCGGGGTGAACTCCCACATGGTTGCTGAGCTGCGGGGCTCTGAGCAAGCCCGCACCAGCCTCCCGCCTCTAACCATGGGCAACTCCAGAGTAGTAGAGAGTCCAGCCTCTCTCAAGGAGTTGGATTCCAGAGCCCAAGCTGTGTGTGGAGGTGAGCCCAACTATGTCTAGTCGGTATTTCTCAACCTCCCACACCAGGTCAGGCTCCTTCCGGTCCAGCGAGGTGACATTCCATGTCCCTAGTGCCAGATTCTGTGTCTGGGGATTGGGTTGCCGAGGCCCCCGCCTTCGACTGCCACCCAATCCACATTGCGTTCCATATTATATTACTATATTACTCTTGTTATACTATATATCAACTCACCACACGCTACTAATACTACGAGGCAAGGCCTGGTCTTGTTTTAAATCTTTCTGGAGGATCAAAATACGGCAGACTTTTATACAATACTCTAAACCAATCGATCCTTACCACACACAACTAAAGAGAAAAAATATTATTCAATCAGAACTATAACATATAGTGGACAGACTGTAGTGCCAAAAAGGTTTTTTTTTTTTTGCTATGAATGAAGTTCTTATTATGAGAATTACAGCTTTTTTCTTTGGATAAATTTAATATATTGAGATGTATTTTAAACATGGAAGAACCAATCATATTCACATTTGTACAGAAAGATGTGTGAAGAGCTTTTAAAAAGTAAACTAGCTGATGAAAGGCAGCTGTTAAAGAAAGACTTTTGGGGAAGTGAATTTAGGTTAAAACTTACTTGTTTATTCATGGATCAGAACTGGGCAAATGATTTACAGTAAAAGGAGGCGACGCCTTTACCGTCTTCTTAAAGTTAAACATCAACTTTAAGAAGACGGTAAAGGCGTCGCCTCCTCTTAATGATGAATATGACATAAGCTGCATTCAGTGATGAATTACAGGGTTTTTTATTATTATTATTTCTCTTTGAATAAATTCCAAAAGAAGGATGATACCATGTATATGTTGTGATTTCAGGCACTGGTGGCTCAAGCGGCTCTGGGTTAATGATTGGAGGATCAGGGTTCAAGCCTGGGCACTGACAAGCTGCCACTGTTGGGTCCTTGAGCACAGCCCCTTTTATAGTTGACCCTGTGCCCTGACCCCATGGGATATGTGAAGAAAAGAATTTTGCTGTAATGTGTATGCAACAAATATTATGCAACAAAAGTGCCAAACACCAAATGTACAAAGGCATCTATTTATTCAGATCTTAATATGTTTGATGTTAGGATTGTGTAATTTAAAATGGTTTAGTACTTTAACAAAACTTTTATTAACATTTAGAGAATGTGTTTCTTAGTCTGCATGAATATGTATATCTAAACAATTGGAGTATATGCATTTAAATGTATTTAAATATTTAATTATTATTTATGTTTTCTATATTAGCTTGTAGGTACTAGATATTTTTATCATTTTCATTAACCAGCACTAAAGCATTTTAGCATGGAAGGTTATCATAATTAAATGAAGAAATTCCTGTCTGCATATTTATATCTAATCTGGTGTACAAAGCTACTTATTAAATATGTCTTTATTTGTGTATTGATTGAAGATAATAAAGGCGCCCCGATTTTCCCAAATGACAGCTCCCTGTTTTTTATGGTGGTTTATCCTTTTTAACCACAAATGCTCTCTTCACAGTTGAAACATAGCACTCATGCCTTGAGTAAACATTCAGAGCTAATGATTGTTTAAATAATCAGTCAATGGGGAAGTCATGGCCTTCCCAATGGGGAAGGTTGTGGGTTTGAGTCTCGGGCCGGCCACAACTGAGGTACCCTTGAGCAAGGCACCAAATTCTCAACTGCTCCCCGGGCACCACAGCATAAATGGCTGCCCACTGCTCCGGGTGTGTGTGTGTGTGTGTGTGTGTGTGTGTGTGTGTGTGTGTGTGTGTGTGTGTGTGTGTGTGTGTGTGTGTGTGTGTGTGTGTGTGTGTGTGTGTGTGTGTGTGTGTGTGTGTGTGTGTGTGTTCAATGCTGTGTGTGTGCACTTTGGATGGGTTAAAGGCAGAGAACAAATTCTGAGTATGTGTCACCGTATTTAGCCGTATGTCACGTCAAAAAAATATAAATCTAACAGGGTACACCTGGGACAAAAGAAACATTATTTTGATATTTTATGATTTTATGATTGTTTTGATAATTTTATCACAATTATGGACACTTTCACACAACTTCAGATCCAGTAAATCCAGTTTATCTGTGAAAAATAATATTTAACACATTAATGCAACAAATATGCATTAGTGTAATCTACAGCCGTGGCCAAAAGTTTTGAGAATGACACAAATATTAATTTTCACAACCTCTGCTGCTTTTAGATCTTTTTGTCAGATGTTACTATGGTACACGGATGTATAATTACAAGCACTTCATAAGTGTCGGAGGGTTTTATTGACAGTTACATTAAGTTGATTCATTCATTCATTCATTCATTTTCTACCGCTTATCAGAACCTCTCGGGTCACGGGGAGCCTGTGCCTATCTCAGGAGTCATCGGGCATCAAGGCAGGATACACCCTGGACAGAGTGCCAACCCATCACAGGCGCACACACACTCTCATTCACTCATTCACTACGGACAATTTTCCAGAGATGCCAATCAACCTACCATGCATGTCTTTGGACCGGGGGAGGAAACCGGAGTACCCAGAGGAAACCCCTGAGGCATAGGGAGAACATGCAAACTCCACACACACAACACGGAGGCAGGAATCGAACCCCCAACCCTGGAGTTGTGAGGCGAATGTGCTAACCACTAAGCCACCATGCCCCCTAAGTTGATTCAAAGACTTAATATTTGATATGTTGACCTTTTGAGACCTCTCAATTCACCCTGGCAGTCAATCAACTTCTGAGCCACATCCTGACTGACAGACCACTGGTCTTGCATAATTAATGCTTGGAGTTTGTCAGAATTTGTGGGTTTTTGTTTGTTCACCTGCCTCTTGAAGATTGACCAAAAGTTCTCTGTGGGATTAAGTTCTGGGGAGTTTCCTGGCCATGGACCCAAAATTTTCTATGTCACATAGTTAACACTTTTGCTTTATGGCAAGATGCTCAATCATGCTGTAAAAGGCATTGCTCATCCCCAAATGATGGTTGGAAGAAGTTGCTCTCAAAGGATGTTTTGGTACCATTTTTTATTCATGGCTACATTACTATTTATACATAAGCACCTGATCACTATAGAGGTTTATTGGTTTGTTTTTCTATTACTCAGTTGCAGTGTAAATCAATGTGATGTGCTGTCTGGTGGCAGATCTCGGTCAGATCTACCTGGTAAAACAGAGCTCTGAATATGGGGTGTGTCAGATATTTATATCTATGGTTAAGACAACCCCAAGGTGAAGGGTTGAAATTTCGAGTTGAAGGGACATTTTCTGTAGCTTTCACTAATTGGAGGAGTGGAAGGGTTACGAAACTGCCTCAATCACAACAGATCGATCCAGACTAAGTGTGTTCTATTGATTAAATTCAAGTGCAATTTATTTCTAATTGAATACTGTAGCTTTAGATTGTCAGGTGCAAAATAGGGAAAACACGTGCATAAAAAAGCATATTGAAATACAGAGAATGGATGCAGCAAATAGGCAACACACAATGGGGTGGAAATCAAATGAATTTACTAAATTCAAATTCAGATTAAACTCACTTATATTTGTATCGCAGAGTCTAACTGGAGCTGGTAGATGCTTTAAGATTACAAATTCTGCCCCATCTAAGAGGAGGTCCAAAATTGAATCGTTATTGTATCATTAATCAACGCAATGTGTTTTCATATATAGAACATGATCTAATCAAGTATTTTCAAAATCTTGGATAAAATTAAACACTACAATCTCAGCTTAACTGCGAACTGAACTCGGGTCACTGCCATTCTGAAGAAGTCGCATAAACATTACAGCATAGTGAAATTATTTCATTACATATCCCAAATTTGGAGGATGGGGTAAAAGAACAGGGCCAGCCATGATACAGCATCACTGGAGCAGTAAGAGTTAAGGGGCCTTGCTCAATTGCCCCGACAGTGGCAGCTTCGCAGCGCTGGGGTTTGAACCACGACTGCCTTAACAACTACAACAACTGTTGTTAAAAGTCTTACTACTTAAAAATCTAAACACTAAAGACAAGCCTGACTTTACTGAGAACCAACAAAACCGGGATCTATTCTGACCAAAACAGCAGTGTACTAGATTCTTACACATCGGTTCTTTAGGTCATGTCTTGACCTCTCGCCACAATTATTCATTAGAGAGGGTATTTTCGATGGTCGGTTTGAACAAAACCTCAACACGAAACAGCTTGTCTCTGGACAGGACATTGTCCTCAATCATGACCCTAAACATGTCTGGGCTTGTGCTGAACTGTTTTAAATGGGAGCAACATTACAAATGATAAAGGAGTCCAAAAAGGAAACAAACACTTACAATAAACAACACCAGTCGTTATCTCTCTCTCTCTCTCTCTCTCTCTCTCTCTCTCTCTCTCTCTCTATCTCTCTCTCTCTCTCTCTCTCTCTCTCTCTCTCTCTCAGAGAGGGGGGTTGCGTGGGGAGGGGGGAATTGGAGATGTCACACTTGCCTGTCTTCAAAACTTGAGAGCCCTGCCAATATGTTTGCGAGAATTGATGTAATACTTTCCTTCCCTGCTTTCTAGATTGCTTTAGTCATGGCATCTAAGAAAACAAATGTAAATGTCATGCAAATGTTAAAGTCATTGGCTGAGATTGTGTTAAAGCTGTACATAGTTCTAGAGAGCTCAGAAAGCTTGCTGCAGAGAAAATGTGGAGCTTTTATTTTTTACAGCTATTTGTCCTTTTTGGGATAACTGCAGGTTTTACGAGAGAATATAAGTATTTTCCCATGAGCATGACCTGGAATGATGCACAGAAGTACTGCAAACAAAACTACAGGGGTCTGGCTGTCATCACTACTGAGCAAGAAGTCCAGAGGATGCTAAATACTGGAGGAGACCTAACTTACAATTGGATTGGGATGTACAGAAGCACGGTGAATCCAGCCATTTGGTTGTGGGAAGATGGAAAACAAAGTACTTTTTTCAGGTGGATAATAGGTGAGCCTAATAACATAGATGGTAATGAGAACTGCGTTCACACGCTGCCAGATGGCTGGAACGATCTCTTCTGTGGAGAACAAATTCCTTTTTATTGTTACCGTATTTTAGTCTTGGTAAATGAGAAAAAGACCTGGGAAGAGGCTGATAGTTATTGTAGAATGAATTACATTGGACTGGTCTCCCTGGTCTCTGAGACACAAATACAGCTGTTTGAACTGGAGAGCAATCAGACTCAGACCGACCAGGTGTGGATTGGACTACGATTTCTGAATGGAAAATGGCTCAGTGTGAGCACAGAGCCATTGGGGACTCAAACGGTCTCACTGCCGTCATGCCCGGTTACACCCTATCGCTGTGGAGCTCACAACACCAAAACACACATTTTGGAAAACATAAACTGCAATGATAAGCTCAATTTCATCTGCTACTACTAATGTGAGTAACTGAACATTATATACATATAAAAGTACATATTGCATATAATGTGTAGTGCTACTATAAGGATTCCCAATAGTACACTGTGTGTACTGACTACATGTATGAGCATATTGCACATGATCATTTGCTGATTCCATTATGTGTTTGTTAACTGTACACACATTGTACTGACCATATGTATGAGCATACTGCACATTTCACCTGTTGATTTCATTATGTTTGTTAATTGTACATTTTGTACATACATTTTGCACTAACTATATGAGCACATTTTCACATGTCAACTCATTATCTATATCTTATCTGCATAACTGTTCTGTAATTTCTGGAGTTCGCTCCTAAGAATTCCACTCACCAAGGCACATGTGCTGTGGTGATGTGACAATAAAAGTGACTTGACTTGACTTGACTTGATATCCAGAAGAAAACATCAGAAACACTTCACATGGCATTTCATTTCTCAGCGTTCCATATTATATTACTATATTACTCTTGTTATCCTATATATATCAACTCACCACACGCTACTAATACTACGAGGCAAGGTCTGGTCTTGTTTTAAATCTTTCTGGAGGATCAAAATACGGCAGACTTTTATATAATACTCTAAACCAATCGATCCTTACAACACAGGACTAAAGAGAAAAAATATTATTCAATCAGAACTATAAAATATAGTGGACAGACTGTAGTGCCAAAAAGGTTTTTTATAGTGCTATGAATGAAGTTCTTATTATGAGAATTACAGCTTTTTTCTTTGGATAAATTTAATATATTGAGATGTATAAGAAAGACTTTTGGGGAAGTGAAATGAGGTTGAAACTTATTTGTTTATCCATGGATCAGAACTGTGCAAATGATTTACAGTAAAAGGAGGCGATGCCTTTACCGTCTACTTAAAGTTGATGTTTATGATGAATATGGCATAAGCTGCATTCAGTGATGAATTACAGGGTTTTTATTATTATTATTATTATTATTATTATTATTATTATTATTATTATTATTATTATTATTATTATTATTTCTCTTTGAACAAATTCCAAAAGAAGGATGATACCATGTATATGATTGTGATTTCAGGCACTGGTGGCTCGAGCGGCTCTGGGTTATTGATTGGAGGATCAGGGTTCAAGCCTGGGCACTGACAAGCTGCGGGATATGTGAAGAAAAGAATTTTGCTGTAATGTGTATGCAACAAATATTATGCAACAAAAGTGCCAAACACCAAAAGTGCAAAGGCATCTATTTACTCAGATCTTAATATGTAGGATGTTAGGATTGTGTAATTTAAAATGGTTTAGTACTTTAACAAAACTTCTATTAACATTTAGAGATTGTGTTTCTTAGTCTGCATGAATATGTATATTTAAACAATTGGAGTATATGCATTTAAATGTATTTAAATATTTATTATTTAGATTTTCTATAATAGCTTGTAGGTACTAGATTTTTTTTTATCATTTTATCATATTCCTGTTTGCATATTTATATCTAATCTGGAGTACAAAGCTACTCTTTAAATATGTCTTTATTTGTGTATTGATTGAATATAATAAAGGTGTTCTTACTTGCAGTTCTCATCCATGCTCAGTTAAACTAACAAAGAGAAGTATAATTCATGCCATTCATTAATGTCTTTAATTTTTTCTGTTTTATTTGTAGTTCCTAAGTATTATACAGATGTCCAGCTCTCTAACTAAGGTTGTTTTTTAGTAAGTTGCTGTCAGGACCCTGGCAGAGGTGGAAGGAGACAGACCCGTAGGCAGGATAGCTTCCAATGAAAGGGGTTTAATACATGAGGAACAACAAACATAAACCACGCTACACAGGGAATACACAATATAATCAATGAAACCGCGCTCCCTAAGGCAACGCGGCTCACATATATACCAACAGGGGTAATCACACACAATAGGGAACACGTGTGATGACCGGGAGGAACAGACAATGACAAGGAAATCACGTGACACAAACAAACACAAACACACATGGCTATAAGTCTGCGCAGAACCATCACGGATCTGCGCTAATCCCTAACAGTTTTACAGGTTTGAAGTTCATCAACTGTTGTTGTTTTGCTTGACTGAACTGCAAGATATCTGGTTGTTAGTCCAGTCTATTTTTAGAATATCTGACTATTTTCCCCAATGACAGCTTCCTGTTCTTCATGGTGGTTTATCCTTTTTAACCACAAATGCTCTCTTCACAGTTGAAACATAGCACTCATACCTTGAGTAAACATTCAGAGCTATTGATTGTTTAAATAATCAATCTAACAGGGTATGCCTGGGACACAAGAAACACTTGTCAGGATTATGCTTTAATATTTTTATCATTTACATAATTAATGCTTGGAGTTTGTCAGAATTTGTGGGTTTTTGTTTGTCCACAATTAGTGGTTAGCACGTCCGCCTCACACCTCCAGGGTCGGGGTTCGATTCCCGCCTCAGCCTTGTGTTTGTGGAGTTTGCATGTTCTCCCCGTGCTTCGGGGGTTTCCTCCGGGTACTCCGGTTTCCTCCCCCGGTCCAAAGACATGCGTGGTAGGTTGATTGGCATCTCTGGAAATTGTCTGTAGTGTGTGAGTGTGCGAGTGAATGAGAGTGTGTGTGCCCTGTGATGGGTTGGCACTCCATCCAGGGTGTATCCTGCCTCGATGCTCGATGACGCCTGAGATAGGCACAGGCTCCCTGTGACCCGAGAAGTTCGGATAAGTGGTAGAAAATAAGTGAGTGAGTGAGAGTGAGTGTTTGTCCACCTTCCTCTTGAAGATTTACCACAAGTTCTCAATGAGATTAAGTTCTGGGGAGTTCAAAATTTTCTATGTTTTGTTCCCCGAGCCACTTAGTTAACACTTTTGCTTAATGTCAAGACGCTCAATCATGCTGTAAAAGGCATTGCTCATCCCCAAATGATGGTTGGAAGAAGTTGCTCTCAAATGATATTTTGGTACCATTTTTTATTCATGGCTACATTACTATTTATACATAGGCACCTGATCACTATAGAGGTTTATTGGTTTGTTTTTCTATTACTCAGTTGCAGTGTAAATCAATGTGATGTGCTGTCTGGTGGCAGATCTCGGTCAGATCTACCTGGTAAAACAGAGCTCTGAATATGGGGTGTGTCAGATATTTATATCTATGGTTAAGACAACCCCAAGGTGAAGGGTTGAAATTTCAAGTTGAAGTGACATTTTCTGTGGCTTTCACTAATTGGAGGAGTGGAAGGGTTACGAAACTGCCTCAATCACAACAGATCGATCCAGACTCAGTGTGTTCAACTGATTAAACTTAGGTGCAATTTATTTCTGATTGAATACTGTAGCTTTAGGAGTAAGGAGAATGGTAAACTGATTGTCAGGTGCAAAATAGGAAAAACACGTGCATAAAAAAGCATATTGACATACAGAGAATGGATTATAGCAAATAGGCAACACACAATGGGGATGGAAATCAGTGAATTTACAAAATTTAAATTCAAATGCATTCAATTCAAATTAAATTCAAATGTATTTGTATAGCGCTTTTTACAATTGAAATTGTCCTAGAGCAGCTTTACAGAACATAAACTAAAATCAAAAGGTTAATATAAAGAATAATATAAAGATTAGTAGAATACAAAATTCAAAATTAATATTAGATGTATTTAAATGCATTTGATGCCTGATGATGCCTGAGATAGGCACAGGCTCCTCGTGACCCGAGGTAGTTCGGATAAGCGGTAGAAAATGAGTGAGAGAGAGAGTAAATGTGTTTGTATTTATCCCCAATGAGCAAGTCTGAGGTGACTGTGGTGAGGGAAAAACTCTCTTTAATGGTGAGGGAAGAAACCTTGAGAGGACCCAGACTCAAAGGGGAACCTCATCCTCATCTGGGTGACACTGGAGGGTGTGCTTATAAATATACAGTCTGCCAAATGTTGTGTTGATGAGGAAGTTGTTGTCCTCAAAGACCACATGGAGTTGGTATCTCCTCTTTAAGATCCTTACAGAGACTGCCTCATCTCAGAGGAGGTCCAAAATTTCATCGTTAATAGATCATTAATTAACACAATGTGTTTTCATATATAGAACATGATTTAATCATGTATTTTCAAAATCTTGGATAAAATCAAACACCACAATCTTAGCTTAACTGTGAACTGAACTCGGGTCACTGCCATTCTGATGAAGTCGCATAAACATTACAGCATAGTGAAATTCTTTCTTTGCATATCCCAAATTTGGAGGTTGGGGTAAGAGCACAGGGCCAGCCATGATACAGCATCACTAGAGCAGTAAGAGTTAAGGGGCCTTTCTCAATTGCCCAGACAGTGGCAGCTTGGCAGCGCTGGGGTTTGAACCAGGAACGCTTGAGCCACGACTGTCTTAACAACACACATGCACACGCAAATTAATATATGGAAAATATATATGGTTAAATTGCGGTCAGTGATCCTTACTCCACCATATTTTTGTGCCCTGTATATTATATATAATTCATCACATTCATGATTTATAACACAGAATCGTGCAAACAAAGCAAACACTTCATTAGAAACAACTCTTGCATATTGAGAAAAATATGAGCAAACACTTAAACATGTGCAAGCACAGAAAGCACGTGCAAATACTTTTAAACACAGTCAAACACATGCAATTGTGCAAAACGTGCAAATGCAAAACACACGTGCACGCGCATCAAACTTAGATTTTTACATATTTCGGCACATAGAGGTAAGTTGTGCCCGCAGACGGGCGCCCCCTGGTGGCCACCGTAGGATAAACAATAACGTTTACTCTCCACGGCGGCAGGTGGCGCTGCTGCACGTGCTACCGATTCCGTTTTTACGCGCGTGTTTTTCCTTTTTGTTTTCTTTCCAGGAACGTGTTTCATACGACATTTTACTGTCTTCGTTTGAGGTGGAAAAGTAGATAAAACACACAAAATGAGCAAAGCACATCCACCAGAGTTAAAGAAGTAAGTATGTGGAGATAAACGTGTGGTTTAAACCGTTATCTGTGGCGTTTAAACCGCTTTCTCATCGTGTTTGTTAGCATGTTTGGCTAATTAGCCGGTTAGCATGATGAATCGCCTCAGAGCTGAAACACAAAAACCTTTAAATTACATTGTTAATTTTCTGTTTTCAAGAAAATGGACGTATTAAAGTGTTGGAAATGTAATTTATATAAATATGCTCTTTGTTTTGCAGGTTTATGGATAAGAAACTGTCACGTGAGTAGATTATTATCATCATCATCATCATTATTATTATTTTCTTCTAAACTAATGTTATTTTATTTTTGCTATAATAACAGAAAAATGACCCTGAATTATGTGTTCCTTACATTGGATGTAGTGTGAGGTCTGAGGGCTGATTTACAGAACTTCACACATTCATACATAGGGCTGGACGATATGGCTGAAAACTGTATCACGATATCAGTGTGTCATATCGCTCGATATCGATAATTGTTGCTATTTTTATGACCCATTTAAAATAAGGACTAGGAGAAAAATATATTACATTTAAACATTTATATTTTAAACTTAACCTTCCTCTGATCAGAATACCCTCAGTTATTAAGACAGAAATGTCAACAACCAGGAAAACTCAAATAATTAATATGTAAACATAAGTCTAAAGTCACAATGACTTAACAATTATCTCTTAACATTTAAGGTGCAAAATGTAAGAAATGCTTAATAAAGTGTAATAAAATAGTGCAAAATGTTAAATATAAACATAGAGAAACGGTCTTGCATAATATACAGATGACATTGTGACTACGGTCAGACTTATAGTATCCAAAACTAAGTACTGCCATACTGACGAGCTTACATTTTTCCTCTTTTATTTACATTTTCCTCGCTCGCTGCGGCTCATTTTCTGCTTATCAGTCGCCGGTTACTGAAGAGCAATCCAGCAGACCAGCACGAGACAACGATATCGCGCAACCAAACATGATACTGTTACATCTATTCATACAACGTTTTGGACTGAAATCGCAGCACGACAGACAACAGCGAATAACATGAAACCAGCTAATATTAATGATCATTGACTGTGATTGTAAAACTGATAGATTTAGTGTAAAGGCTATAAGGAACTACACTACACTACACTAATACGGTCTTAGTTCATCAGGAGCTCTCAATTGCACGATTCCACCCGACTATAAACTGTTGTAGAAAGGACATTATTTACATTTACAGTATCTCCTGTCCAGTGTCGCCCAAATGACGACGAGGATTTCTCAAGTCTGGTTCCTATTAAGATTTCTTCGTCGTCTCTGAGTTTTCCCTCACCTCGGGCTTGTTCGTTAGGGATAAATGTTAGAGATGTTTAGTAACTTAATTTTACACTAACATTTTTATTCTGTTTCTATACTTTGAGACAATGTCGATTGTTAAAAGCGCTGCACAATTATATAGATTTTTTTTTAAAAAAAAAACATTGATTATTGCGGTCAGTGTTTGGTTATTGACAGAATTTATTTATTTATTTAGTATTATTTAGTACACCCGAAGGGTCAGAAGTGATTTCCACTGCATGTCACATCAGCACCAAACTGTTTCTGTCCAGCTGCTTTACTAGTTAAACAATAAAATGTTTGATGAATTCATCCATAGCCTTGTTAAGCACAGCTTCAAGACCTCATTATTATTAGTATTATTATTATTATGGGATATATTTCTACATCCAATTTTATAACACAAACCAGATTACACACGCTGATATTGTTTATACTCACCTGAATGATGTTGAATTTCAGTGCTCTGAATATTAGCAGGTGCAGCTGATGTGCATTTGTTGATGCTGCACATAAAACTCTAGCTAAATTACTGGGTTCTACAAAACTTTTATTTGACATTTTAAAGGAAAAAGTAGTTAAGCAAATATGTGTGTGGGGGGGTGTCTGGGTGTACTCGTCATGCTACCTTGATACCTTACAAAACATGTTTTAAACCAGCTAAACATTTTTCCCTTCCCCCCCTTTTTTTTTTAAACTTTAGTGAAGCTGAATGGCGGTCGTCACGTCCAAGGAATCTTGCGAGGATTCGATCCGTTTATGAATCTGGTGGTGGATGACAGCATTGAAATGTCTGCCGGTGGGCAGCAGAACACTATTGGCATGGTGGTCAGTAATCTTGTATCCCCTCATTGTAAATGTAGCTAGTCAACTGTGAGTCAGAAGCATATTTGGGGTATTTTATGAAACGAATTAAACATGTAACAGTACCACATACAGCTATGTAGTACAGTAGGTTGAGTTGCTTTTAAAGATTTCCCTGAGCTGTTTTCTCTTTATTTACAGGTCATAAGAGGAAACAGTATTATCATGCTGGAGGCTCTGGAGAGAGTATGATGAAGACTTCCTTCATCCTTGAACCCGTCTTGTTTTTTGAATCTGCAATGTATGAATGAGCTTTTTTTTTTCATAATGTTTACAATTGTGTTTGCTTTTCAATAAACGGTGAATAAGCTGTCATTGTGTCACTTATTTTATTTTTTGTTTATGGAAATATTATTAAACCAAGACTGCAATTAGGATCATGTGGCATCTCTAATTCTTCTGGTTCTTTTGTGTGATTTTGTGCAATATTATTCTAATATTATTATAATCTTTTTATGTTTGTAAGTTAACTTGAACATAAACTTTTACGTCCTGTTTTGACAGAGAGCAAGAAATTGTGATTAATCGTTGATCCTGTTGAGGATTGGTTTGTTTGTAAGAGGAAACTATTTCGTGTGAAAATGAAAAAATAATCTTTTGAGGCTCATTGACAATATGGCTGCTATTTGTAATTATTTCTAATGAGTCTGAAGACTACTACCTTCAAACAGCTGCAATTCATTATTTAAGCTTAATGTGGTTCTTTGGGACAAGTTTCTGTGGATGAAAGCTGGGATTTGGGTGGTGTCACAAACCTGTTTCTCAGAACTGACGTTCCAAGTGAACTGAAATTTATTCGTTTTTTTTTTTTGTCCTGACTCATTTGCATGTACGACTGTATTGTCTTTTTGGACCATTTAGCTCCACCCATGCAAATGTTTGGTCATTAGCAATTATCCCAGGAATTTTGCCATATTTTTTTAAATTGTGTCAAATGACCTATTTTGGTGCATAATTAATAAAAACATGCTTTTATTTTTTTGTATTTATATTTTTTCATTTGAGGATTATTTACCCAAATTTAATAAACTAATAAATTTAATAAGTAATAAATTACCCGAATTACCGATCAATACAATGTTTCAACACATTTAAATTTTAAAATTCTATTTTCATTGTCTGTTCAAACTTTAAACAGATGAGCTACCCAAAAAAAAGTCAATATATGTTTAAAAAAATCCTTATGTATTTAATTGTTTTGAAATGTATCTTTCAAATTATGGGTATTTATTTGACACTTCAGTCAAATCAAGAGCTTGATTTATGGTGTTAAAAAATATGCTGTAGATTTGCACTTCCTGCTTAGTCTACACAATTTGGCAGTAAACTGTCGTTCGTTGGTTCTTCTGAACCAATGATTTATCAAAGCAATTTGCTGATAGTTTGACATTATTGTAAACGTTTGTTCAAATTTGACCTAATGGTGGAACTAAAAGGCTTCAGTGGCCAAATAAAATTGCTGTAAATGTATCTTAGATTGTCGTCTATCACTTTGCCAGGCAGTCTGTAAGAATAAGAAGAATGAAACACATTCGCTATTGGATGAACCTTCAGTGCTTGGACTCCTAATTATTATTTGAACTGGTGTGTAGCTGAAAATTAAGATTTTTAAACTTGAGTAAATACTTTTATTGGCCAGCAAAGTGTTTTGCCAAGCATCAGTTCAAAAACAATGACTAGGTTGTCGGGCTTCATGTGTCTTGCAGGACGTCGGTAGCTGTTGAGCTGTGATATGGTAGAGCTGGCCAGTGGCTGGGAAAAGACCAAACTGTAGAGAAAGGTCATTACTCATAATAACACACTGTGTTTATAACATTTTACATTTACAGCATTTGGCAGACACCCTTATCCAGAGCGACTCACATTATTTTATATTTATACAACTGAGCAATAGAGGGTTAAGGGCCTTGCTCAGGGGCCCAACAGTGGCATCTTAGTGGACCTGGGTTCAAACTCACAACCTTCTGATTGGTAGCCCAAGACCTTAACCACTAGGCTATGTTTATGATCACAGCCTCCAGTGTCACCCAAATCAGGATGAGGTTCCTTTTTGTGTCTGGTTCCTCTCAAGGTTTCTTCCTCTTCCATCTAAGGGAGTTTTCCCTCACCACACTCACCTCAGAGTTCACTATTGATAACTAAAGATAGATTTAAACATTTAATAATCTGTAAAGCTGCTGAGACAACGTCCATTGTTAAAAACGCTATACAAATAGAATTGAATTTAAATGGAGTGTGCTTACAGCTTGGTGAAAAACAGGGAAACCATTAACTATATCACCCACAGATGGGTTGAGAGATTGAAAAACATCAATTTTATAAAGTTTTCTCACTATGAACTCTAGAAAGGGGCCATTAATTTGGTCATTAGTTCAGATAGTTGTGTTAGAACATGAAAAAAACACAGTATGGAATTGTGTGGAATTGAGGGTTTTTTCCTGGGTTTTGTTTGTTTTAGTGTTTTTGTTTTTTTTTTGTCAGCTGATTCCCAGCAACCAGTAAGATTTTTGTTAGTTGAAGTTTGTTACATAAAAGCTTCTTACCTTTTTGTTTAAAATCTGTAAACAATTTTTTCTAGTTAATATTTTTTTCCAAATTTAAATGAATGCGTTATCTGTGGCAGTGGTGGGTCAGGTGGTTATCTGTGCCACTGTTGGGCCCTTGAGCAAGGCCCTTAACCCTTTCTGCTCCATGGATGCTGTATCATAACTGACTCTGTGCTCTGACCCCAACCTCCAAAGCTTTGTGAAGAAAGAATGTCGCTATGCTGTAATGTATATGTGACTTCATCTTATCTCTATCCATCTCTTGACCAATGCCTGTGTACAAACTCCTGAAACGCTAAACACACTAATACATCATGTGAGGATCAAGACTTGTGTTTATGGGTCCAAACCCAAATGAGACATAAATGATCATATCTCTCCTTATTACACTAAATCAGTGGATTTGCTTTATGGAGCCAAATCCAAATCCTCATGAACGACTGTCACCTAAAATGTTTACCAAAGGGATTTTGGGTGAATTAATATATTAGCATTGTAGCGCAGGTCATTTAACAAGGACATTGTCAAGATGGTAGCGTTTTCTTATCACTATTATTATTACTGGAAACACACACACACGCTGAAACATTGCTTGCAGACAATCAGACAGAAAAACACACTTTATCTCAGGTCTGAGGCGTTAAAAACATCGTGTACACTTTTATACTGCTAGAGTGAAAAGCAATACAGCTCGCAGCTTGAACGAAATACTGCTTGGGTTTTACAAAGGTGTTGGGAACAACGCAGTTACAAAACAAATCTGCCTTTAAATCATCTACAGTTCGATAACACTGAAAGATTGTACCACAAAAAGTGCAACTTCATATAATTAAACAAAATATTAAACTTCATTTGAAAGTCTAAGATGAATGGGTTGTGCAGAATGAGCATGACACTACGCATGACAATTTCTTCTTTTTCTTTCTTTTTTTTTTAATTCACAATGTACAGCCAAAAGCTCCTACATCATGAACTAAAGAATAAAACACATTTGAAAAGAACACTGGTAGGATATTTAATCTGCATGGCTCATATCAAGGAAACCAAAGCGTTATTGAATCGCTGTAGATGTAAAACGGCTAAAAGTGTGTGTGTGTGTGTGTGTGTGTGTGTGTGTTTGTTTCTCTTTTTTACCCTCCCACCCACATTATGCTGATGGCACACATTTTGGTCCATGGACAAATTCATGTATTCAGAGATGCAATAATATTTGGAGAAATGAGAGGAGCTGATTTGATGTCAGTTCAGTCTGTGATCAGGATAATGCTGAGGAATCATCAGGCACAGAGACGTTACAGGAAGTAGTCGGGTGTCCGGCGGGTGACGTGCGGTTCCCCTCTCCTTGGCGCCGGGTCGAACTGCAAACTAAAGACAGGCGTAGGCGGTGTTAAATATCCTCATCATGGTGTTAAGTCTCTTTTTTTTAATATGTTCTAACGGTTGGAGATGCTTCAGTATTTATGTTCATCTTGAGACGAAATTTCATTAAACACTTCATTATTTGTACACAATAAGTTTATACAGAATAATCTAAAAAAAAAAAAAAGAGCATATTTAGGTTCACAGTGTAATTATCTAAAATCTATCCGTTAGCAACAGAGGGTTATGTCAGTTTGGACTCACAATGAGTACTTGAGCGTGTCGTCGAGCTCCATGATGGCCGCCTGATTGCCGCAGCGGTAGCAGTAATTCGGAGCGCTGAAGATCGTGACGACGTTCCGCTCGTGACACCAGTTGTAGCCCTGGAAGATTTGTATTTTATATAAATATATCAGACTGCACTCTGCCACACTAACAAATGTCAACATAACTTGTGAACTCAACAGAAAAAGAAAATCTGAATAAATAAATAAAAGACTTGGTCATATGACATCATATTTCTTTCACCTAATAAACAATTCTTGGGTCACGGGGAGCCTGTGCCTATCTCAGGCGTCATCGGGCATCAAAGCAGGATACACCCTGGACGGAGTGCCAACTCATCGCAGGGCACACACACACTCTCATTCACTCACACACTCACACACTACAGACAATTTTCCAGAGATGCCAATCAACCTACCATGCATGTCTTTGGACCGGGGGAGGAAACCGGAGTCCCCGGAGGAAACCCCCGAGGCACAGGGAGAACATGCAAACACCACACACACAAAGCGGAAGCGGGAATCGAACCCCCAACACGAGGTTTGAGGTGAATGTGCTAACCACTAAGACACCGTGCCCCCCACATAAATATATAATTATTATAATTCATATTTATCATATTACATAAATTATTATCATTATAATAAACTCCACTCTTCTCTTCTGAGAAGGTTTATCACCTGATGATTTGTGTTGAATTCATTCAGCTACAAGAGCATTAGTGAGATCAGACTCTGATGTTGGGATGTTGACGAACATCCCAAATGTGTTCAGTGGGGTTGAGTCAGAGTCAAGGCTCAGTGCAGGACACTCGAGATCTTCCACTCTAACCTTCACCTCTACACCATGTCTACATGGAGCTCAGGTGCTTTGTGAACAGGAACAGTGTCATGCTGGAAACATGGTCATGATCGAGCCTCTTAGCTCCAGTGAAGTGACATACGGCTAAGTACGGTGACCCATACTCAGAATTTGTTCTCTGCATTTAACCCATCCAAAGTGCACACACACAGCAGTGAACACACACACACACACACACACCGTGAACACACACCCGGAGCAGTGGGCAGCCATTTTTATGCTGCGGCGCCCGGGGAGCAGTTGGGGGGTTCGGTGCCTTGCTCAAGGGCACCTCAGTCATGGCCGGCCCGAGACTCGAACCCACAACCTTCGGGTTACGAGTCAGACTCTCTAACCAAGAGGAACAGCTAAAGCTACATCACGCAAAGACACTCTATACAATTGTGTGCTTCAGACTTTACTTGTAGAACCACATACAGGTGTGATGATCAGGGTGAAGTTCACTTTGTAGTGCATGACATTCATGAAATCTTGAATGTCATGCGGTAAGCGAATGACGTTCCCTTAATGTAATGAATCGACATGATCTACATTTTCAGATGTTGTTTAGCAAAAGATTAACACAATACGATAAAAACAGCGATAGAAACCGTGCTGATGTCTTCCTGACATACAGCGTCACTAAGATGTGTGTGTGTGTGTATCTGGTTTAATACTACACATTTATTGTGGTCAATTTCAGTTCATTGTGCCTCTTTTAAGATTGATGGACCAGACTTGTTATAGACCCATGAGAGTTTGTTTAAGTTTTTTACCTCCATGACTAACTGGTGAGCTCTGGACACCAGGGTCAGGGAGTTGGCGTGATTGAAGGTTTCTGAGATGTCCTGACCGAACGTGTAGCCGGCTCCTCTGGGTGAAATCCCCCAGCCACCGCGGTCATCGGGGTCCGACCACAACAGGTCGCACATGGGGCCCTGTCAATCATACAGCCATAGGATGGGTGTTAAATTATAACAAAGAAGAATGTTACAGTCTGTAGTGCCAACATGTTCAAATCAGAATCAGAATTAGAAAGAGCTTTATTACCAAGTGCGCCTGCGCATACAAGGTCATACGCTTCCAGTACACAGAGACAACAAGAACCTTCAAACTTTTCCCGATTGAAGTTGAGTCGTTAAGAGCGTAGGTCTTCTTAGCCGCTCTAATCTCCTTATTCAGTGTGTTCCTGGCCTGACTGTACATGCTGAGGCATCCTCTTTGAGTTTTGCTGTAAACCATGGCTTATTGTTGGATGTTAGATGACTTACATTTACATTTCCAGCATTCGGCAGACGCCCTTATGGGGATGTGGTAGCCTAGTGGTTAAGGAGTTGGGCTACCAGTCGGAAGGTTGTGAGTTCAATTCCTACATCCACCAAGCTGCCACTGCTGGGCCCCTGAGCAAGGCCCTTAACCCTCAAATGCTCAGGTGTATCTGCTCTGGATATAACAGAGTGTTATCCAGAGTGACTTACATTATCTCTTTTTTTATACAACTGAGCAATTGAAGGTTAAGGGCCTTGCTCAGGGGCCCAACAGTGGTAGCTTCTTAGTGGACTTGGGATATAACTCACAACCTTTTGATTGATGGCCCAACACCTTAATAACTAGGCTACCACACGCCCCATAGCAACTGATGTATGAAGTCACCGTCTCAGTGAGCTCGTCCAGATCGTTGGCAGCAGTGATTAGTGAGAATTAGTGAGGCTTGTAAAACCTGCGCTGTTTTGTTGGTCCATCTAAATCTGAGACTTGTTACTATAACTACAAATAGATATAAGGTTTGCAAAATCGAGTATCTAGCTATGTTATCTGTGTGTGAAGAAGAATCACAATAAATCCTGTCAAAATCTTTGAAATTTATTAAAAACAAATTTAAAACTAAATGAAGCCTATTTCTACATAGAACTTTAACTGTTCTAAAGGAATGTAAAAGTCTCTCGAGTTTTCCAAATGCAATCTTTACAAATGTGTGCCTTTTAATTCCAGGAGCCGACACGATGTTCTACATCACTATAAAGTGTACGCTAGCTTTCTAAATTACATGCAATTCGGTCACATTCGTATGAGAACATTCGTGTAATCTTGTAAACTGGAATAAACCACCGAAGGAGGAAAAAAGCGGCACTAGAAAACTCTTTGCTTTGTAGAACAGTTGGCTTAGAAACAGACCTCATGTGGGACTTCCTGGATGCGGTCCAGGGCTCGAATGTGATCCAGCGTATCGATGGACGGAGACAGTCCTCCATGGAGACAGAAAATCTACAAGAAAAAAATCTGAGTTGTGATTACGATGTCCACAAATAGCTGGGATCCTCAAACGCTAAGCTGTGAACGGTATAATTTTACACTGATATTGATGAAGAGCTCAATTTAAACTTTGAAGGTCAAAGTCTGGGAAAACAATAAGACCTCATTTGTTAACTTTTAAAACAGACAGACTTTTGGATAGATTGATTATTTGTCCTCTCTGGTTTAAAAGACTAAGTTCTTAAAGACAATACACACTCAGACAGAATTCGGGACAGTTTCCCAAACCACATGCCCAAACTATTCTGTGCACTAAGTCTGAGCATATAATTATGTTCAAAAATAAAACCCTTTATTGTTGTTGTTTTTTTTTTTATTTTTATAAATGTAACTGTCATCGTTAGTAAACACCAGATTCCTCACTAGGGACGAATTTCAACAAGGCTTTGAGGCCTATCTCTGAGGCCGACAGACGTAGCCGCAGACCAAGGTCATTAGCACAATCGAGCTAAAATAGAGATTCAAGAACAAATCCATCACCTCTGTTCGCTTTCGGTGTGTGTATTTATTTCCTATTCATGTTCTGCACATATTTTACTATCTACTCTGCACACTTTACTCCAGCGACAGGCACAAGCCGGATGCTAGCGTCAGCAAACTCGACGTACATATTTACATGCCGACATAAGCAGATGCAGCAGATAACCCACTTTCGCCCAATATGACCATGATTAAAAATGTAAATTATAAATAAATAAAGAAATGGAGGTAAAAAAAACACACAACTTCCTTCTTTAAAACTCTACAATGAGAAAAAATCAACTATTGGTTTCTGTCAATTTAGAAATTGTATTCTAGTGTAATATTTGATTCTTTTACTGTCTCGTAAGCACGTATTTACAGCGTGTTGGCAAAAACTCCTGCCGAACAGCATGTAGTCTGGCTTCATTTCGTTTTTTTTCCCTGTCAGAATCATTTGCAACAAACCCTGCAACTCAGTCATCGTTTTTTTTCTTTAACCCACAGGAGATGTAATAATGTTACCTGTGTGTCCACCAGGGCAGTGAGGGGAAGGTAGTCAAAAAGGTCAGTGAAATATTTCCAAACGTTTGCATTCCCGTATTTTCTCAGGCACTCATCGTAGAAGCCGTAAACCTGCGTGATCTGTCTGCTTTCGTGGTTCCCTCTGAGGATGGTGATTCGCTCTCTATATCGAACCTGAGAAATTACAAATCATACACTACTGAGCTCCTTTACACATGCACGATCGGTGACAATTAACTAGCGATAAAACAGTAAAGTTGAGAAGCTTCTTTATTATAATCTGGAAATATTTTAACTTGATAAACAGTCTTTACCTTTAAACACACTAGAAGGGTGACAGTCTCTACAGAGTAATAGCCTCTGTCCACATAGTCACCCATGAAGAGATAATTGGTGTCTGGTGATTTCCCGCCAATCTTAAATAGCTCCATGAGGTCATGGAATTGCCCATGGACATCTCCACACACCGTGACTGGACAACGCACCTCCTGAACATTGGACTCCTTGGATAAAATCTCTTTAGCCTGGCAATCAGACGAATAAAGATATGACTACAACAAAATTGTATGTGACAATTTACCTACCGAACTGGGAAGTAAATTTGGACATAAAGAGATTAAATAGCATTTTCCAGAAAAGATTATTTGGATTAATAATAACAGAAGATGCAGAATTAAATAATTATTTGACGACTATTAGGCCTATCTTCCTAAAATGCCAAATGAAGGCATATTAATTATGTAAATATTAATTATGTAAATATATAAATAGGCATATTAATCTAAATGTAATCTGCCAAATGACTAATGATCTAAAAAGATGCATGCAAACACAATAGATCTACCTATAGTTGTCTAAATCCTAACTATCGAAGTATGATTTCCTCGCACAGTCAACACGAAGCTTTGAAGAAGTTACTGCATGAGATAAGCGCAACAATAAAATGGAAATAAATCTAATCGATCGAGTATGTAATCAAATACAGCCGGTCAAAAATTACCCTGTGCTTCTATATCATCATCAACACAGAGTCATTTACTACATTTACAGCATTTAGCAGACTACAAATGAGTAAATGACCTAAGGAAACGATACAATAAAAAGAAAAGTATTCCTCACTGAATAAACCAGTTATTACTGGTAGAGACCATGTGGTGAAATGTCGTGACTTTTACCTCATATGAGGAGGTAAACTTACAATTCTTTGTAAAAAAAAAAAAAATTAAATCTTTCATTCTAGGTTATATAGGTGAAGGTCGGTGAGGCGGCTCTCAGTGGAATGAGAATGAAATATTTTGATGCTATAATTTTTTTATTTATTTAAATTTCCTGAACTTTATTTCTGATTTTGAGATCCATTTTTTTGGTTTAAAAAATTACACTAGAAAATGCTTAGTTTTAAATTTTATATATACAAGTCCAAATTTTTTCATGTGAAGGGTTTTTCCCAGACCACCTCACGTGTCTCTGAAGGCCAATATAATTATACCAAACTTGTTTTCTGCTCAGGATTATATGTTTAGAGAAATTTTAAGAGCGCCATTTCTTCACAAACAAATGAAGGGGGCGTAAACTTTTGCACACCGCGGTAAACAAAGGCTGCCAAACCGTTTCCTAATAACAACAAACCCGGGTGTGATTTTATTTTTCCTCAGGTGTTATTTGTCAGAGCAAATTTAAACTCCAACACCGAAATAATCTACAAAAATCACCACCTTGTCTGTGGGGTGTTAAACGTCTGCCTGACAACGGGCGCCATTACAGCTGACACACCCCACCAGATCTGGTTGCTACCTGCAGTGCACTCAGAAACAGCCAATCAGCGTCTTCTTGAGGCGGCACGACAACCAATGAGTTGCCAACTAAGCAGGACTCTCAGCCAATAAAAACAGAACTCACCGCCGCCATCTTTAGAATCGAACATCCAGTAGCTACGGTAACTCGCCTTTATTCAGGCTACAGTAAACATGCACAAAAGTGTGCGTTGAATAACAAGTGTTAAGACGGGTTTAAGAGATCTACTTACTTTCTCGCATAGAAATTTAACCTGGTTCTCCGACAGCTGCTTGCACTCGTTCAGCTGCTCGATCCATTGATCCAGTTCTTTTGTAAACACCTTCTCATCCATAATCACCAGCCAAAAGAAAAGAAAAGAGAGAAATAAATCGTTAAAATGAGGATTTTTTCCCGTCTAAAACACGATGTATTTGTCTTAGCTAACTAAAGCTAATCCGGGTCTCGCTTCATCCGGGTCCTTCTCCGATTAAAAATATATACAGCGACGAATCAGCTCGATTCTACATATGTATAATCCTAATGTACCGAGAATAATGTACGAGTTTTTGACACGAGCGGTAAATAAAATCACAAGGATTTATAGAATTATTTAGGATTTATAGAAGAATTATAGACTCCGATGATTCCGAATCTGAAGCCTGCACCGCGCAGGAAGCAAAGAGGAAGCTGAGCAGCGTTCAACTGACTGGGCGCGTTGCATCACGTTGTGCAGTATCTGGTTTTCTAATGACGTGCACTGTTGTAATTCTGCAGCCTGTCAGGAATATTGGGTTTTCTTTCCTTTTTTTAATCAGTACTGTATTAACCTTCTGTTTCATGTAGAAGGGTCATATAATGTTAATTTTATTGTCTTCGATATTAAAAATAACCTAGAGAGCACAAAAGTAGCCTTGATGTTGGAGTGCTTTCATTTAATCACAATTTAATTTGCTAATAAAGAATCTTGAGCTGAACAGAATTTTAGTAATATGTAGTCGATAATGTGTTATATAATAATAATAATAATAATAACAACAACAATAATAATAATAATAATAAATATTTAATAATTGATCATAATTAATTATAATAAAATAATTTCATATGAAATAATAATTCCAATTTTTAATTGGTAATCTGACTTTCCAGTTTAAACCTTGTGCTAAATTGTAATTATGTACTATTACATAATAGTTAAATATGCAATTAGTTAATGAATTAAATTATTAACTAACTAACTAACTAATTACAAACAACTGTAATTAGTTAGTTAATTAAAAAGAAAGGTATAGTTTAATTCTATTATTAATTAGCTTCTGACGGAGAAAGGTTATTGAAGCGTCTTTAGAGTAGGACCATATTTTTTAAGATATACTATATGCAATACATATATTATTCTCTGGGATTTCTAGAAAAATCTGTAATCGACTCGATCATACAGACAACCATATAATAAAATATGCAAAAAGCAGGTTCACACTATTTTTTGTTTTGTTTTGCAGTAAAATATCACAGAGATCAAGTGCTGTGATGGGGAGTTTATTAGGGTACCAAGTCTAATTCAAAACCATTTAGCACAGTGTTGTTGAAGGCACCCCTGCTGATGTGAGAGGAGGTGTTTCTATCAGCAGGGTGGAGGGAAGAGGAGAGGAGATGCTGCTGCCTGTGATGATAATAATAGACCACTGAGCAAATCTCTGCATATCTAACCCAACCTCATTTTATATAATCAGTTATTCAAAATATGAACATGTTATAAAGACAAGATGAAAGCCATACACACACATTCTTCATCGTTCTCATATATTAACAGCAAAAGAACCCAGGGTTTATAAAATTTGCCCTAACTCTTTGTGGCTTACCTTTTTACATGGTCAGAATAATCAAAAACTTGGAATGAAATTTTAAATCACGTCAGGATTAAACTGCTGATGCAGATACGGTACAAAAGTGCAGCCCTAAGCCTTAGCACTTGAGGTCAAGTCTGGTCACAAGCCAAATGGGCCGCTGTCCAAAAATGTACTTACCATTGTAATTACTGAAATTGGCTGCCCCACATAGTTAAGCCTCAGTGCTGAAATACCACAGGAATACATAATAAATGTTTCAAGGTGCATCATATTCTACTAACCTAATAAAACCTATAAAACATTGTTTTCCTTGTTATTCATTATACTTTACATTAGACGATATTTATTCATTCATACCTGTTCAGTAACAGTTTTATCCGTTATGTATCAGTGGATCCAGAGCACAGAGACTGAACACTGGATGGAACACCAGTCCATTTTAGAGCATCATACACACACAAACACTCACAATTTATATTTAACGATCCACTTAATGGCATAATTTTTGGAAAACCTTCCCAGACATGAAGAACAAGGACATACAAAAAAAAGGCCAGACAGGCAGAAACCTGACTTCAGAGTTGAAACCAGGGACCCTTGACCCAGCAACAGCAGCACTGTGATGATACATTAGTGCCTTGCTTTAAGTAAAATCATGGTATTATGGTCTGGTTTGGTTTATAATTATTTTTATCCATTTAATGTGAGACACTTGTATACAAAGATTGTTACAAGTAATGCCGAATCCAATCCGTTATCAACATGTTCAACCTTTTGTTCACTAGAAAAAACGACATTTTTTTTCTACATTTATCCTTGTGATATTAACATAGATATATTGTTTATTGTCCTTTACTCATATTCTGTAGCTTGTCAATATCTAATTGTAATGTATTGTATTATATTGTGTTGTATTGGGAGGTGGGATGTAGTAGTGCTATTGGGATGTGGGATGTGGAAGCTCAGTGGTTAAGGTGTTGGACTACTGATCAGAAGTCATGTGTTTGAATCCTAGGTTCATAAAGCTGCCACTGCTGTGCCCCTGAGCAAGGCCCTTAATGCTCAATTGTATAAATTGAAATAAAAATGTTAGTCACTCTGGAAAAGGGTTTCTGAATGTATTGTATTGTCGTCTTACTGCAACTTAGACTTAAGTCGTTAGGCCAGGGTGTTGGTGTGTGCCAATTTTTAATTCCAACCAAGCAGAAGCCACGTGAGTCTACTGAAAGACAACATCAACTAAACATCAACTAAACAGGTGGAATCAAGTGTGGCTCCTGTTTGATTGGTAAGAAAACTGCACAAATATGGGCTCTTTGTGGATGAGATTGAACAACCCTGGTGTAGATGATTGATTGTATCTTGTTTATGTTATATGTCAGCATCTGGATTAGAACAACAGATGTAAAAGTACACAAGCCTAAGAATGTAAAGCAGCATGAAATGTTGTGTATGGATCTCCAATTGCCTGTTTTTAATAAATACAATTGAGTGCATTGGATCAAAAGCATACAAAATAAAGCTTTCGGAACACAAAAAAGCAACAAAAAATCAGAATCAGAATCAATTTTATTGGCCAAGTTTGTTGACACACACAAGGAATTCGGTTCCAGCTGTTTGTGACTCTCAAAAGTACAGACATAGATAACACTATACTATACACTATACAAGACAAGGATATACTATACATATACTATACATATACTATACACTATACTATACAAGACAAGGATATACTATACATACACCATACATATACTATACACTAATGATGCACAGGTCTGGTTTTTTCAACCCGCGGGTCCCACTTTTATGAAATTATTGGCCCGCCCAGCAGCAAAGTGACAATTCCTTTACCCGCCCCAACCCGACCCATGAGATGACCCGCGCATCACTACTATACACTATACTATACAAGGATGTACATATATTATACACTATACTATACAAGACAAGGATATACTATACATATACTATACACTATATACTATGGACAGACAGACAGACAGACTGACATAAATAATAATGAAATAATAACATAGATAAGGAAAAGAGGCAAGCATCAGGATGACAGAGCTTGCATGATAAAATAAATGTTACTATAGTAAATGTACTATAAATGTTCTCTGTTCATTTTCTTAGTCACAGTATGAGTGGCACCCGCGGGTTATGAGATGACCCGCGCATCACTACTATACACTATATTATACAAGGATGTACATATATTATACACTATACAAGACTATATTATATTATATTATATACTATATTATATACTATACAAGACAAGGATATACTATACATATACTATACACTATACTATACAACACAAGGAAATACTATACATATACTATACACTATACTATACAACACAAGGAAATACTATACATATACTATACACTATACTATACAACACAAGGAGCATTCGGACAAGCATTCGGACAATCAGCACTGGCACTCCACAGGGATGTGTCCTCTCCCCACTGCTATTCTCCCTCTACACTAATGACTGCACTTCAAGTGACCAAACTGTTAAACCCTTGAAATTTGCAGATGATACTACGTTCATCGGTCTCATCGAAGATGTCGATGAGTCTGCATACCGGCAGGTAAAGTGGCTGGTGCTATGGTGCAGTCGGAACAGTCTAGAGCTAAACACCCTCAAAACTATGGAGTTGATAGTGGACTTTAGGAAAGACCCCTCAACACTACTCCCTCTCACAATATCAAACAGCCCGGTGTCATCTGTGGAGGCCTTTAAGTTTCTGGGCACTACCATTTCCCAAGACCTGAAATGGGAGTCCAACATAAACTCCATCATCAAAAAGGCCCAGCAGAGGATGTACTTTCTACATCAATTAAGGAGGTTTGGTCTGCCACATGAGCTGTTGGTGCAGTTCTACACTGCAGTCATTGAATGTCTTGTGCAAATACATCCATCACCATCTGGTTTGGTGCAGCAACAAAACAGGACAGGAACAGGTGCAACGCACAGTAAAAACAGTGGAAAAAATAATTGGTGCCCCCCCTGCCCACCCACCAGGACTTGTACGACAAAAGAAAAAGAAACTGGTCAAAAAAATCACTACTGACCCTTCACACCCTAAACATAACCTCTTTCAGCTCCTCCCTTCTGGCAGGTGCTACAGAACTTTGCTTACTAAAACTGCCAGACACAGGAACAGTTTCCTTCCCCAGGCAATCTCCCTGATTAACAACACACCATAATTATATTCACTGCTTCATATCTATAAGTACTGCATTATCAGAACTGTCAGTCATCACATCATCTGTATATGTTACACACACTACTGCCGCTATATATTGTGCAAAAGCATAATATTGCACTTTATTGTATTGTATTGTTATTTGCACTCCCACACTTTATGTACATAACTGATCAGTCATATTCTATATTCATATATATTACTCATTTTGTCTATATTGTATCTCATCGTCTGCATTGTCTTGTATAGTTTGTATAGTATAGTGTTATTTATGTCTGTACTTTTGAGAGTCACAAACAGCTGGAACCAAATTCCTTGTGTGTGTCAACACACTTGGGCAATAAACTATACACTATACCATACAACATAAGTATATACTATACACATATACTATACAATACAAGGATATACTATACATATACTCTATACTATACAAGGATATGCTATAAATACAGTACACTATACACTATACTACACAACACAATTATATACTATACATATACTATACACTGTACTATACAACACAAGGATATACTATACATATACATTATACTATACTATACATATACAATACAATACAACACAAGAATATACTATACATATACACTATACTATACTATACAAGGATATACTATACATATACTATACACTATACTATACAACACAAGGATATACTATACACTATACTATACAACACAAGGATATACTATACATATACTATACACTATACTATACAACACAAGGATATACTATACACTATACTATACAACACAAGGATATACTATACATATACTATACAACACACGGATATACTATACATATACATTATACTATACTATACATATACTATACAATACAACACAAGAATATACTATACATATACACTATACTATACTATACAAGGATATACTATACATATACTATACACTATACTATACAACACAAGGATATACTATACACTATACTATACAACACAAGGATATACTATACATATACTATACACTATACTATACAACACAAGGATATACTATACACTATACTATACAACACAAGGATATACTATACATATACTATACAACACACGGATATACTATACATATACATTATACTATACTATACATATACTATACAATACAACACAAGAATATACTATACATATACACTATACTATACTATACAAGGATATACTATACATATACATTATACTATACTATACATATACTATACAATACAACACAAGAATATACTATACATATACACTATACTATACTATACAAGGATATACTATACATATACTATACACTATACTATACAACACAAGGATATACTATACACTATACTATACAACACAAGGATATACTATACACTATACTATACATATACTATACACTATACTATACAACACAAGGATATACTATACATATACATTATACTATACAATACAACACAAGGATATACTATACATATACTATACACTATACTATATAACACAAGGATATACTATACATATACTATACACTATACTATACAACACAAGGATATACTATACATATACTATACACTACTATATAACACAAGGATATACTATACATATACTATACACTATACTATACAACACAAGGATATACTATACATATACTATACACTACTATATAACACAAGGATATACTATACATATACTATACACTATACTATACAACACAAGGATATACTATACATATACTATACACTACTATATAACACAAGGATATACTATACATATACTATACACTATACAATATTGTTTCTCGTATGACAGGATGTTCTGTGGTCATGCATTGTACTGTGAGCTGTAAGTTAGCTGAATAAATTCACATGTGCTTCACTACAGTCCGATTTCCCTGCCCGAGACTGCGCATGCGCGCCGAGCCCGTCTTTCAATATTGTACTTTTTTTTCCCTTACTGAAAATGGCTGCCTTACAGATTTAAGGCTCAGCGCTACAGGGGAAAAAAAAACCTCTTAAGCAAAGCATAATAGTCGCAATCCGCCATTACGACCGCATCGTAAGGCTTCCGAAATGTCTCGGTTTTATTAAATTAGAACTATGCTTTGGTTTCAGCGATGGAAGATCTATCTGTTTCATATTTAACCCTTTGCACTCCAAGGTCCGCGTCCAAATGAGGTAAAGTAAAGGCTTTATTTTTCGCCTTCTACGTGTTGTACCTGCATTCTCTCAAACATTATACTCTTAATACTCATTCTTTCCCAAGAGAAACAGTCGATATCATCTAGAAATAGAAAAGAAAACACCCCGATGCTTTTAATAAGGATCTTTTTCGTCGGTCTTTGTACGTTTTGTGTACAAGTGCAGGTCTGTTGTCAGCCTACAGTCAAGGCCTAGCGCGTGCACTACCCTACCTTACTAAGTAGTATGCGAAAAAGTAGTGCGATACCGGAATAGCGGTGTGTTTACAATACACACTATTTAGTGCGCTAGTATGCTGTGTCTCCTTTAGCTAGCCGTGATGACCTATTGTCTGTTAGTTCGGACGTCGCCATGGCTACTTGACCTACTAGTTAGTACGGAAGTATTTAATGTTTTACTTTTTTAGGGCAATAAACCGTATTATTTCTTCTTTCTAAGACTGGTGAACCCTCAAGGGTGTATTTTAAATAGTAATGTGAATGTTGTGTACGTGAAAAAATGAAACTTTTGTTATGAAACATTTCATTAAGATGTAGTTTACTTTAAATGCAGCCATCTAAATAAAAGTTCTGTATACGTAGCTATCTCTATGGAAATACACGTTATAGAAGCCCAAAAATATGAGAGAATGCGTAATAGAATTATTATTACACTATTTGACTATTACGTACACAGTGACTACACGTCTACGTGGCACGGTTCTAACTAACGACTCTGTTCTGATTCTATTTTCTGTAGAAAAATGATGCATCAAGTAGCTAGTAACAACAACGACTACGGCTTGGGCAGCCTAGCCGAAGACGGACAGCACTCGAGTAGCCATTTCGAGTTGTGTGCCTCACAGTCAGGCAAATTCTACCCATCTGGCCCACCTCCGCCACTCCAGCTGCCCATACCAAACTTGCCCCCTTTGCCTCAGAGCATGATCAAGCCTATGTCATGCCAGATGCAGGACTCTGCGAGCGACTTTCTGCCTCAGGCTGTGCGCATGAGGGCTGCTGAGGCACCTGAAGGCTCCAAAAAGAAGAAAGGACTTGGGAAGACAGGAAAACGCGGTAGACCTGCGGGTACCACCAAGTCCGCTGGGTATCGGACAAGCACAGGAAGGCCGCCTGGTACCACGAGGGCAGCTGGGTTCAAAACAAGCCCAGGGAGGCCGCTAGGGACAACCAAAGCTGCCGGCTACAAGGTCAGTCCTGGAAGGCCTCCGGGCAGCATCAAGACGTTGGCCAAACTCAACAAACTGGACTATAGCGCTTGCAACGGAGCACCATTCCCTTACACATTGATGCAGAAACGGGCACTTTGCGAAGCCACGGTTAAAGAGAAAAACCCTAGCGAATGAGAGCAGGCTTTTGTATTTATTAGGAAAGGATGAAACCGTGTATATCCATGGAGTGACGTTTGCACTGAGGCAGGACTCTAGCAAAGCAGCAAGGCAAATTTTGATACCTAGGCTTAACACTTGTTATGTATGTGAAAGTGTTACATTGTCATGATCATTTTCATGTTATCTCTATCCAAAGAGCATTATCATTCTCTCACACTCATAAAGGAGCAATAAGTGGATTTTTGTTTCATTTCATTAGAATGCAATGTAATGAAACCTTTAAGAAAATGATTTTTGTAGTGTTGTGTTTAGATGTACACTCTTAATGGCAAAGTTTGTGGCAGATGCAGACAAAGACCTTTCTTTTCTACGTCCTGTCCAAGAGAGTGACAAGCAAATCCCAAATATTGCTGCTTATTGCTCCTTTAAACACATATTTACCAACTGTACAGATGTGCATGATAGTAGTCTTGTGAAACAAATAACACAGTATGTATTATATTAGACATTTTTTCTGGGCCAATAGTATTCACTCAAGCATATGTATAGAAGAAAATAATCACTTTTGTGTTGTTTTTAATCTTGCTACCTAACTTTTGATAACGTGACTGCTCAAGTCTTCACCTTTCTGTAGCATCCGATTTCATTCCGCACTCAAAACGTTAACGAATCGATCTCATGTGCATATTTATCCTTCTTTTCTAACGTGCTACGTGATTTGTGCTTTGCCTGTATTGTCTTTGGTATGAACTATCTTTCATTTGTATTTATGAAAAACGTGGTTGCCCTTTACAGTAGTGTCGAGTGACCTTTGAAGAATATTTCAACTTATTCATTTCATTTTTGTTTGTTTGTTTGTGGTGAGATGAGAAAAAAAAAAAGAATCGTTGTAATGCTTTTACAAATCTCTTTTGTAAATGTGACTGTGAGTTGATAGCTTAGTATATCCTGTAGTGTTCCTGTTCCATACAAAATATTCATGTTTATCCAAATCTGGAATGCCATGGTTCAATCTTTTGTTTAGTGTTGTGTAAGCAATTAGCATCCAGTCTGCTAAAAACAATAAACAATTATCACTTAAGCAAGGCTATTTGCATGGAAACTACTTTTGCTTTTTTTTTTTTTTTAAACCTAATGGTTATCGGTTGCTTTTGTACAGGTACCCAGTCTTTCAGGGATGTTTTCTGGATCCACATCAACCCTGACCTCGATAAAGCTCTCACTCAGAAACGAATTATTGTTTGTTTTATTACATATTTACATATGTGATGTTACCATGACTTTATTATATTGTATTAGGATAACAATCCCAGCAGTGGGTTGGTGTTCCCTCCATGGATGTGTTCTCATCTCATCCCGGCCCAGTATTCCTGGAATTCGTGGAATTCCGGATCCACCTCGACTCCTGACCTTGATAAAGCTCTGAAGACCTAATATAAATAACCGAATGATGGTGTACATACACTTCTGATATACATCATACATACTACGGTGTGAAGTGATTATAAATGCATAAGAGTCGTTCATCTGCCAGAGCAATTAACCTGAATGATTTCAAAGAGGTTGATCAGGTCATGTACTAATTCTATTTACACAAGGTCTACAGGAAATGCTTGCATTAATAAATGTAAATATCTTTGTTGGAAGTTAAGGGAATACAATCAGTTTTCAAACGACGTCTTTTTCTATTGTGCTTGTGTTTTCTTTTTAATGGAAGAAGAAATGATCTCTTTTATAACGAGTTATGTTTAATAAAGCTTTGTTTTCTATTGATGTTAAGATAAGACACTGAAAAATACCCGGATGAAACTCTACAGTCTGATTCTGATATATCTGTTTATAAAGAATAAATCTTTTGTATTTTGTAAAGACTAAAATGTAGATGATACACCAGGTCCATATAAACATGACACTGGCCTGTTTACACAAGACCAAAATGGCGTTTTAAAGCTAGAAGAACGACCAAATGAAGTGATTTAAAGTGCGGTATTACGGTGTTATCACGGTGGAACTCAGTCACTGTGCTATTTGTTCCTTCTGTCTAAAATGGAGGAAGTTTAAACCACGTCTTTTGTTACGAGAGCGAAGGCTTGATAAAGCTTAAAGAACCCACTGAAAAAAACAGCAGTTTCCTGCTAAACGTCTACATTGTCTCAGGACACTCTGGGCGTCGGACGTAAAGGAGAGTTAAATTGTAACTGGTTATAATTTAAGGATACAACATGAATCATGGAGCGTTTTGTACAAGAGACTGGGGGTTGGGTGGCACTGCTCTCTCTCTCTCTCTCTCTCTCTCTCTCTCTCTCTTTCTCTCTCACGCGCGCACACACACACACACACACACACACACACACACACTCTCACACACACAATTGCTTTAACATGACCAGGGCCACGATCAAAACAAGTCATGCATTTCCATGCAGAACGTGTTTCCGACAGTCTCACGTTTTGATCCATCTTGATGGCTCGGTGAAAGCAAGCGATGCACTGACTTGTTATTTTCCAGCGCCAATGAATTAATCTAGTTACATTTCTGTTTATTTTTCCAGCCTAGAGTAGAAATGAAAGCCGAGTCCGGGCCTATCGCTGTTCGTAGTGTTCGTAGTGCCGCTTCCTGCAGATCCAGCTTTCATAAATCGCCAAAAAGTGACTTCTCTCCTTCCCATGTGATGGGATACCGGATGGTTTTGTCTTGACCGAGCCTTAAATGGTAAGATTTCAGCCCTTCTTCCTAGCAGTGTTGTGATGAACTGTTTATTTGTGTGTGTTTGTTAGTAAATCGAGCCGAGGTTCCATCTCGGCCATAAGGCTTAAGGTCTGCATGGAGAAACTAGTGCAGCTTAGCTTCCTGTACATTACTTACCCATGATGGCAGCCAGCTCACTACCGGATAATATCCGGATTAATGAAGTTTATTCGCCAAAATGAGCACGTTTATGACCTGTCCGTGTTCTCTGAAATGTTCTGGTTAAATTGTCGGCTTTTTTTTTTTTTTTTTTTTTTGCTTGTTGGATTGAATCTAGTTTCTCAAGGTGTCTTTTGTCTGCTCCCATGGACATGACGGCCTGAACGAGGCGCCTCGAGCGTTAAACCTAAACATGAACGTTATGGGTTTGTTACAGTTAAATCACCACCATTGGTTAGTTGTGGTTATTATCCACACCATGTTAACATTAGTACTACAGATTGGATTAATTGAATGAAATCTGTAGCTGATTGGTCAGTAACCACTGTTGACTTTTTCCTTTTTTTTAAATATATAATAATGTTCGTTTCTTTTTTTTTGGCAGGACGAAGCCATGCCAACATGAATCAGTCGTATAAAGTGGGCGCCAAGGATGGCTCGGAATGTCGCCCGGGCTCGCAGTGTCCGCAGGTCACTTCCTGTGGGCTCCAGCATGGCCCTAAACACTCGTCCTCCTTTGGATGCAACGTAAGGGAAATGTCCTCCAGCTGCAGTCCACTCAGTAGGCTGCAGGAAATGACGGCTAGGGTGAACATGCCCGATATGAGCTTACAGCACTGGGACTTCCACAGGCGCACGAAAGCACACATACACAGCCCAGAGTTTGGCTTCAGCCTTGTTCACACACCTCAAACCTTCAGTCCTGGTACTGATGTTGGTGCATTCAGAAACGTCCAGAATCTGGACAAAAACGGCTTTTCTCCTGTGAGCTCGGACAGCCTGGAGCACATCTCTCCAATCCCCAATGGATTCTTGCATTTTGAATCAAGCCTCTTTGACAGTGGGGACAGTAAGGATGACCACGAGGAAGTGGAGCGTGTGGCGCCGTTCAAACCTTCAGCGAGAAACTGCCAGAAAAGGGATTCTGCGAATGCAAAGAGCTTCTCTGATTCAGGAGTAAACCTGAGCTTGAACAGACACGAACGTTTTGACCCAGTTTCTAAAAGTTCTCCACAGCCAGCACCAGAACCTTCTCCTAGTCCTCCAAAGCCCGTTGAAGACATGCTAAAGGATTTTGACAGTTCGGACGGCTACTCCGATAGCGATTGTGACCTTCCGAGCACTGAGAACTGTGCATCGATGTTCAACGTTGGCCTTTCTCAGAGGCCAAGCTCACCTAGCAGCACCTACTCAGATCCTGTAAGCACGACATGCGTTTATTTCTAAGTTTATTGCTTTTATACACATTGGTCACCCCGGGGGATTTTTTTTTTACTGTAATCAAATTTAACACATTTGTGGGAGAGATTTATTGGCACAGGAATAATATACTAACATTTTTACTTGGAAAAATGGTGTTCTATTTAACATAGTCTTACAGAGAGATTAGTGCAGGAGCTCACATCTTTCAAATTTCAGAAAGATAGTGACAAAATTTCAGAATATGATAACTTTTTGTATACAAATATCACCGTTTCAACGTTTCGTGGTGTTAATTTCAAAAATTTCCACTCCCACCCGCACCCGCGATGTTTGTGTCCACTCCCGCCCGCTCCCGCGGATTTTTTGAAAATTTTGATTGTATACAAATGATCAGTCTAATTATTAGTTCAGGCTAATGTCCAGAATAACAGAATTAAACATGATTGCATTCAAATAAGATAAATTAATACTAATGCTAATACTAATCTTCTTCTCAACGTCATGTGTTGACTGCATTCTTATTATTAGGCTACACGGCAAATCCCACCGGGTCCCGCGGATCTCCCGCTAAATTTTTTGACCGCCCACTCCCGCCCGGGGCAAAGGTGAAACTGCTCGCTCCCGCGAGATTTGCGTTGGGTCCCGCGGGTCCTGTGGGAGCCCAATCCCAATGCAGCCCTCTAGTTCAAACGACTTCAGGAGGTGGTCTGTTGCGCGTTTCAGATGAAACTGGAAAAGGTGTAAATGAATGTGGTTGTTCAAGCCACATACGTCAGCGCTATACTCCTCCCAAACGGAAGTACGTCACTCGCAGGTGACTCGCGAGTCGTGCATCACGCGAGAAACAAATATGTTTTCCCATCAGTGCTGGCTCCGATCTTTCACCCAGGCGTCTCGTTGGGTCTTAAAATGCAGCAAACAGTAAATGCTGTTTTTTCTAGTAACCGCATACACCAAAGCGTGTTCCATTTCAATTACCCCGGAAATGAGGTAAAATATATTTGCATATTGGGCGGGAGTAGAAAGATCGGATTGATATCTGATTCGTCAAGACGCATTTATGTGGCCTAATGTAAATGGAACAGTTTTAACAAATCAGATAGCTATCGGATCAGAGAAAACACATGAAGTGACCAGGTGTAAAAAGGCTCTAGGATATCTGTACTCACAACCGACACACGTGATTTAGAGCTTTGGCTGAACGGGTGCGGTGACAACGTCACACGGCACGTCTCGAACCAAATCTGCAGACGATCTGTGGTTATATCGAAAAATTGTAAGCTCCTCCGATGTATCACAGAGTTTGCTTGAATCCTGTTCGCATTAAATCCTGTGCTTACAAATTTCGCAAAATTTCCAGTCATAATTACGTCAACTCAACTCCTCATATAAACCTAGTACAATCTAAATAAGGGTTTAGAAAGATATATTTAAGAACAATGTTTCCATACAATCTCTTACATTTATTATGAAAGTATAATTATTATAAAAACGCAACGAAACACAAGGAAATAATTTTTTTTTTTAAAGACAACCATGAGGTAAAAATCTTATCACACACCCTCGTGAACGTTAACACTATATATATTACTGTTAATCTACTTCTAATCTCTATCTTAAATGCAGCAGACATCAGATTTATTTCTAAAGACTAGTCCAGACTATTCAGGAAATAATTGGATATAATAATAATTGATAAGCTGTTTTGGAAATATTGTTGAAATGATGTACTGAAGCATGTTTTCTCTACATGTTCACAATTTCATGTGAAGAGAGACATTCGGAAATATGCACATGTATTTTTATTTACAGTGCTTGTGTCCCATTGGGTGTCCATTCGCTGTCTCTAGTGTCTTAAGTGGACAAGTGATCACCATATTAGAGCAATAAGTCAAATATTTAGACTTGTTGACTATCTTATCGTTTGTTACCGAGGAGTAAGATGCAGATTAAAAATACTTCTGCCTTACACATACTGGGAAACATTTTACAATGTGTTGCGCATAAGATGTATATATTTTTTTCTTTCTGTCTATTCCCAGCCAGCGCTACTGGGGCTAGCGGTGATATTTGCTGAAAAATACAAAGTTAAAAATGGACATGTAGGGCAATGCTCATGCAAGATGGGAGTCATTCGAAGCAACAACTAAGTCATGGAAAACGTCCTGAAAAAATAAACACACAGATAAGGTAGTCTTGGTCATGTGTAAAGTTAATTTGCCAATTGTGAGTTTGTTGAGGAATCACTGTAGCGTTGTTCAAGGAAACTGAATTTTCCTTTGACGGTAAGACTGAGGACTAACGTGAACTCTTTAAACCCAATGAATGTATTTGAAACCAAACCAAAATCAGTGGTTAAAATTCAGGGAAATAAATCACAACAAATTCTACAAAGTCTCTTTGTACACTCATGTTTATAAGAAAAATCCTTGGGAAGATTTTTTTTGAAACAGAATAATAAACAGAGAACGACTGTGTGTAAAGGTGATACAATGAGTCCTGGTGGTGGGAATCATGGTGGTGTGCGGCGATGCTTAGCCAAATGTACAATTATAAAATAGAATTGTAGTCAGACATGACGTATTTTTCTGTGTGTGTTTTGATAGCTATGAAAGGTAAACAAAATTGTGAAGGTGCTAGCGGTAATGTAGTGTGTAAGGGCTTTATGTGTTTACTGCGTTTGTGTCCCTCGTGTGAAAATAATTGAGGTTTCCGGCGGATTCCACTGACGAACAGCAATGGGGTGTATATTATAGTGTAGTTATTATGATGTAATAACTGTTTGAGTGTGCCGTCCTCTCTCGCGACCTACCTGCTATTGTTAATAACGCTTACAAGTCATAATTTGCCACTTTTTCTTCTCCAGTCCGACAGCCCAAAGAAGAAGCCTCTTCCAGAAGTGAAGTTTACTGTGGGTGATGTGGTATGGGCCAAGTTTAACCGCAGGCCTTGGTGGCCTTGTCGCATCTCCATAGACCCCGAGACCGAGAGCCACACCAGGATGAAAGGTTAGTGTTTCTGCTGGTTAAAACAACAAACCTCTAACAGACCAGAATGTGCGTGTTTGCTGTTGCAAACTCTCACACACCTCAAAGGGATACAGGGATCTTTATCACCATGGTGGTGATTTTGAGAATATAGAAATGACATCCAAATTTAGAACCCTAAACGATCTGGACATGATTTGATGTTTCAGAGCCCAGCAGCAGACCATGTCGAATGTATTTCGTCAGGACGTTTGGCGAAATCGTAGACCATGCTTGGGTTTCTGGGCAATCCACGTATGCTTTTGAAGGAGGTCAGCAGTTTGAGAAACTTCCTATGATCAGGCGACGAGGAAGACAGAGAGACAAGGGTTACATGGTAATGTCCTATTGCAGTTCCCGTTTCTGTTCTACTGTTTTATTAAAATTCGCTAAATGTTATAAAGTGTATTATTTAAAATTCGTCCTCCATTTGTTTTGCAAATGTAATATAATGCTTTATTATTTTCCTGTGTTTTTTTGCTGCAGGTTCCAAAGAACTTGATAGCTGCGTGGGAAGCCAGTGTGCTGGATGCAGAAGCAGCTCTACCAGAGTATCTCAGGAGTAAACTACAACTTCCCTCAGTCAGAGAGATTCACTCTCCGGGTACAGAGGATAGGACGTGCACCTCTCCGACCTTCTCCGACCTTCATCTGTCTTCAAAGACTCCAGTTTTCTCCAATGGACACAACCACACCCTTGACGATTCACCCAAAACTACGGAGAGAAGCAAAAAGAAATCACCTGCTAAAAGGAAAAAGAGCTCACTGCTGAAAAGTCCCGTTAAAATCAAAGACGAATTGTTCTCCAAGCTGATGTCAAGCCCCACACTGGACATTACAAAACCTCCTGCTGCTCCCGCAAACAATCCGGCGTCTGACTCCAGGGATTGCCCTTACTCGGACATCGATTCGGTTCCCAGGATACTGTGCCCCAAACGCTCAGAAGAGCAACTTACGGGGTTGGATAAAGAACTCTGCGCTGAACCAAAGGCAGAACGTGCAAGTACAAAAACGAGAAAGGTTCGCAATACGGAGAAAGAAACGACGGCTTTTAGAAAGCACAAAGCGAACAACAAATCTGCAGTCAGAAACAAAAGGTGCACCACTTCGAATGGCAGGAGCGTGGGCAGCACTTCTCAAGGATTATCAGATGGCACGTTCGAGATGCACTCTTTCAACTTGCCGGCGAGTTGCGACCTCATGTCCCGTGCCCTCGCAAACTATGATAAATCCAAAGAGAAGGATGATCTTGAGTCTAGCCATGAATCCCGATTGTCTTCTCCGACTCTGTCTGACGAGCATGACTCCTTTTCTCCCTCCCTGGACGTATCCGAACGGACAGAACAGCAATGGCAGGTGAAAACAGAACCTGTAGTCGATCTGACCTCTCAGCGCTTCGCAAACAAGACATTGCTCAAGTTAACAAGAATACGGTCCAGCAGGGAGTCCGCTCGGAACGGGTCTCAGCTCAAAGGTAAAGATTCCACCGTTAGTCCTGTGGAATTGCCAGTAGCTGGTTTAAAAATCAAGAAAGAATCAAGCATTTCTTATTCCTCCTCTTCCTCTGTTTCATCCCCATCGCCTTCACCCTTGGATACTTTCCGGGAACCTAAAGACCTCTCTTTACACTCTGTAATCAAAGATGAGTGTAATTTAGACGACGATCACAACTCCAACTACAGATTCACAAACTACCTTATGCTGTTGAAGGGTTTGCACGACAACCGGGAAAAGGAGGGAAAGCCACTGACTCTGCCCCCTACCTCTCCATCTGCCCTTATCAAGCAAGAACCCTCACTCCTTCCCTCACAGCCCAACCTTGAACCCACCGCTCCCGACAGACTTCACAAGAACGATAGTCAGACTCCTTGGGTAAAGAACAGGCCGCAGGGAAAAGCACGGATCAGCCTGAAACCAAACAAATCTAAACCGAAGTCCACAGGAAAAAAGGAGGCTCAAAAACATGATGTTGTGAATAGTTTGCTTCCTTTGGTTTCAGACCTAAAAAGACAGAACATTTTAGATGTGGTTACTCCGAGAACAGTGCAGACAGAGAAGCTCTCAACTTCCAGTACAGATTCTGGATTTGATAGCACTGGGAAGGGTGCGATGTCGGCGGTCGCACCGAAGAAGCGCTGGCAGACGTTCGAGCCTGAGATTGAGCAAAGGGCAAAGCCAAAGGGTGATCAGAGCAGCATGACTGTGCAGGACAGGGTCCTACCTCCTGCCAGACTCAATGGAGTAATTGAAGAGAGCCACCAGAGCCCTCAGGTCAATGCTACAGAGAAGAAGGATAGCGCTGGTAAGTGTGAAAGATCTGGGTCAAATAAATGTAATGCTATTACATAGCCAAAAACCTGAGCTTGTCCGTAAAAGAAAGATGGGTGACTTGTAGTAGGAGCAACATCATCTGGGACGAGGCACTTGCAGTGTGCACTTCACGTCGCGGTGCCAAACTTGTTCAGTATGAAATGATGTTGTGTTAGAATGTTTCAGCTCAATGTTATAAGATAACTGGCCCAGAACGGCAGACCAAGACTTTTTCTCTTACCGATGGTAAAGTGTAAGACAAGTCGTTATTTAAAGTGGTCACATGTAGGAATCATCCAATCTTGTTACCCCAGGGTTTAGGAAAAATCAGTGTGAAACCTCAGATTATAGCACTATTCGGACGGGATTAGTTTTACGCAGGGGCATGGGGGTAAAGTAATTATTACCACAGCTTCTCGGTGATTTTAGTCCCGTCCGGATGTGCCATCTCGGTAATCATTACGGACAATAGCACTATTCGGACGGGATTAGTTCTACGTGGGGACGTGGAGTAATGCAATTTTACCTCAGGACGTCTGTAATATTAATTGGCCAATTCACACGGGACAAGACATCTCAGTAAAACTAGCAGAAGTGGGAGGGGTAACTCGCTTTATGCACCACAGTAACCCCCTTGTCGTCATGTGCGTATGACGTTGCTTCCTGTTATCATGTGCAAAACAGACAACATTGCACCTCCATGCTTGCAAAACACGCCAAAAACTACTTTTAAACAGGAAATGATGGAATTTTACCGTACATATTTACAGCGGGTCTATTCGGACGGGATTAGTATTACCTGAGGTAATTTTTCCGGACCTTTTTACAGAAGGTAAAAGTTGCCGTAATCTTTACTGACATTAGCAGTATTCGGACGGGACTAGTTCCACGTGGGGACGTGGAGTAATGCAATTTTACCTCAGGACGTCTGTAATATTAATTGGCCAATTCACACGGGACAAGACATCTCAGTAAAACTAGCAGAAGTGGGAGGAGAAGCTCGCTTTACGCACCACAGTAACCTCCTTGTCGTCATGTGCGTATGACGTTGCTTCCTGTTTCAAGCGCCTCCATGCTTGCAAAACGCGCCAAAAACTACTTTTAAACAGGAAATGACTGAATTTTACCGTACATATTTACAGCGTGTCTTTTCAGATGGGATTAGTATTACCTGAGGTAATTTTTCCGGACCTTTTTACAGAAGGTAAAAGTCTCCGTAATCTTTACTGACATTGTCCGTAATGATTACCGAGATGGCACATTCGGACGGGACTAAAATCACAGAGAAGCTCTGGTAATAATTACTTTACCCCCACGTCTCCACGTAGAACTAGTCCCGTCCGAATGGTGCTATTGTCCGTAATGATTACCGAGATGGCACATTCGGACGGGACTAAAATCACAGAGAAGCTCTGGTAATAATTACTTTACCCCCACGCTCCCACGTGCTTATGAAGAGTCAGGATTCATTGTTAACCCTGGGTAAAAATATGAGCTGTGTGAAACCTCAGATTACAGAACCCAGGATTCTGGTTAGCTGGAGTTTCCAGTCACCCAGGGAACTATTTGATAAGAATCAGAATCAGGTTTATTGGACAAGTGTGTGACACACAGAAGGAATTTGGTTCCAGCTGTTTGTGACTCTCAAAAGTACAGACATAACAAATAACACTATACTATACTATACAAGACAATACAGACATAACAAATAACACTATACTATACTATACAAGACAATACAGACATAACAAATAACACTATACTATACAAGACAAGGCAATACAGACTATACAAGATAATGATACAATAGTGATACAATACAGACAGTATGAGTATTATATATGAATACAGAGTATATGACAGGTCAGTTATGTACATAAAGTGTGAGAAGTGCACGGTAGTGCAAATAACAGTATTGTGCAATATTATGCTTTTGTACAATATATAGCAGCAGTAGTGTGTGTAACATCAGATGATGTGATGACTGACAGTTCTGATAGATAGTACTTATAGATATGAAGCAGGGAATATAATTATGGTGAGTTGTTAATCAGGGTGATTGTCTGGGAAAGAAACTGTTCCTGTGTCTGGCAGTTTTATTAAACAAAGCTCTGTAGCACCTGCCAGAAGGGAGGAGCTGAAATAGGTTGTGTCCAGGGTGCGAAGGTTCAGTAATGAAAAGCTCTAGAGAATACAGAAAATATTTTTGCTCCAGCTTCTTTTGGCCGGCTCATTATTTCTACACCGAAATTTTTATTTTACAACATCATTGTCCTGCATTGTTTACACTAAAGGGAATAAGACAAGATTATTTGATTGGTTAATCCAGCCGCATGCCTAACCACACCCTTTAATAACATCAGTTTAAATCCTTACTCCTCCATATGACAAAGATAGAAAAAACATCATGTTCATGAAAACATTAGGAAAGAAAATAACAGGCTGTCTGCCGATGTTCCTTTTCCACTTCCAGTCTCTTGATAAATCATCCTGATCAATCGATAAAAACCTGATCTCCATAACTAATAGACAGAATTCACCGGAGCTTCCTAACAACACGAGCCTAGTCCAGAAAAAACGTCTCTCTTCGACAATACATTTAGCCCGCTACAACTTTCAACAGCCGTGCTGTTATGGAAATCAGACACCATTGATGTGTTTGCTATAAACAGATTATAAACAGTCGAGCAGCCTCGTGTGAAATAGTTAACCTTGACTAGCTGCAATGTTCCTGACTTTCCCTTTCAATTAAACGTAGCGAATTCTGTTTAACTGTCTTTCCTAAAATTCTCATGTTTTTATAAGAGGCTGACCAAACATTTCAAGAGATGAAGAAGTGAAAATGCATTAAAATATATTTAGAATCATAACTCCGGGTCATAGTAAACTCTGGGTAAAGGAAATCATGGGTTATTTGGTTACTTGTTTAAAGTATAAGCAGTGTGAAATGTATTTAACAAATAATTAATCCTGTCTATTGAGACATTTCATTCTGTACATTCCCAAACCCTGATTTAATGTAATCCTTATTTGTATATCTGCATATCAACAACCATGATTGGATAAAATGAAAAGCTTTAAATAACGGCTCGTCTCGCGCTTTCACATTAGCGAAGAAAAAAACTCAGGTCTGCCGTTCTGCGCCCGAGCAGGTATTAATATTTTTCCTAGCTTTATCAGCTTGTCGTATTTAATCGTTTTGGTTTTCAACTGCTATGAGGTTTTCACACGCTTTTCATGTTTGTTGCTAAGTGACTAGCCTTAGCCTTAACAACGCATCGTTTCACACTGTAGACGTTCAGCACGTGGATTTAACACTGTAGAAGCCGTGCTGATCCTGCTTCTTAACCCTGAGTAAAAAGACATGCTTTATAACCCTGCTTCTACATTGTACATGTCTACACATGTAGAGAAGTTTCTTTATCCTGGCGGTAAAAGCAGGGTTTAGGATAACGATAATTGGAGGTCTGTAAAAAAGTACTTATGTAGACCTGAATACAGATGCATGTATTTTTTTTATAAAAATCCACAATCAATTTAAAACATTCAAGGCATTAAATATAGAGTTATCTGGTTAATAAAGAGATCAGAAAAGGTTTACAAAGAAACGATCAAAAGGTCAGTGACGAATATTGACAGAATTACAAGAGTTTTAAACTCACAAGATCCAGTATGAGTCCTCTTAATTTGTTTTGCAACCAAAAGTCTATCAGCGAAACCTTACGGCTCACAACACACTCATTATATCCGATCCCATTAGAAGCAAAAAGAAAGGGTTAAAAGTTGTCTGAAAGAAATTGCTGGAGAATGAAAATTGTGTCTGAGAGCATTGTAGAAAAAAGGTGAAAAACACTTCACACACTCTTCACATTTACACTTTTCAGCTTTTATGGTGTTATTTATGCAGGGTATAGTTTTTTTTTTTGGTTTTCCTATCATCATGGGTACTGAAAATTTAATGGTTATTTAATTAGCACATACATATATTTGTTAAAGGTAAATAATTTAGTTAGTCTTGCGGTGAGGTAGCTTGTTCACGTCGGAGAGACGAGTGAAATATTTTCATCCACAAAACCTGATATTATGAACTGGGTCAGGACTTTTAAAATAAACCTGTAAAACACTGCCTTTGACTGCACTGAGACAAGGATCCTGCTCGGCAGTAACCTTCTTTTTTGGTCCTAAACCGATTCAGAAATTCAGTCATTTTAAATAAGGTTAGCTCTAGTACAGAAGAGTTAGCTAGCTAACTAGTGCTAGCTTGAAAGAAAGGACATTGCGCATGCTTCAGTAAACTGAGTCAGGCCGAATAATAAACAAAAATCAAAACAAAAATCAAACAAACGTGTAGCCAATGAGCAGAAAGGGGCGGGGCTTGTCAATATGTGGCGGAGAGAGTGTTCGAGAGTGTGACATTAGCAGAAAGCGGTTTTAACATTGACATGGAGGATAAAAACAAAGAAAGAAAGAGAAGAAAGACTTACGATAAGGCAAGAAGTAGGACGTGTTAATATAGGATCAGCTTTCCAGCGCTGGAGAGAACTGAAGGAGCAGGAAGTCGGCCACATATTCACAGGTTGGAGTTTCCCGAGTCAATAACTCCTGAGCTAAACGCTGTTACTACACAAATAACACCTCTTTTCTATCGTAGTAATGTAGAGAGGCAGCTACAACCGCGTTTTGTGTAGTAACAGCGTTTAGCTATGATAAAGACACATTTCTTTCCATTAGTTGCCTGGGTTATGTATGTATGTGTGGGCGGAGCTATCAATACAGGGGTGGGACCCATTTGGGTTAGGGGCGTGTTTGTTTTGGTCATTTCAAATGTCGACGTTGGCTTTCAAAAATCGGAGACCCTGCCTTTAAATTTCCCTAATTTGATCTGAGCATGATATGTAGCAGTCTACAACATTATCATGTCAGTATAAAGCTGTCAGGAAGCTTGTTAGACACATGAAGGTTTATGCAAGAGTTTGCACGACTCTCGACTATGGAAACGGCAATAATAAGTCAATAACAAAAACGAATGGTGAAGAATATTGGTTCATTCTATAAGAAGAGATTTCTGTAAGACATTTTGTGCTGGTCAAGAGGTTTTCCACCACAGGAAAGTCTTTGTGTTTATTCATTTCAGGAAAGTGAAAAAAACAACAAGGCTAAGAACTTTTAAACTCTGTACTTAACAACACACAGACTAATCGGAACTTCCTGGTCTAGTTGAAACTTTTTGGTCGAACAGGAAGGGTTTCGCATCGTGCCGTTTGTCTGATTTGTTAGCGATGCATCAATCGATTTTTCATTTCAGAGAACAAAAGACTTCGGAAGCCAAGCAAGAGGCTGATCGAGTGGAGCGAGGACTATGAGCAAATCTTCATTTCGAAGAAGAAAACGAAGAAAACACTTGAGTCCTACAGAACTGTAAGCTTTACATCTGTGTTGTTCCTAAAAAAGTAAACAGTGTTTTGTTTATTTCTTCTTTATATGAATATGACCCTCACTGCTCCAGTGGTGCTGTATCATGGCTGACCCTGTGCTCTGACCCCAACCTCCTAAGTTGGAATATGTGAAGTAATGTCTATATGACAAAATAAACTCCAAAAACACCACGTTCTCAAGCTCCTGCTGTCTGAACACTACTCAAGCCGACTTAGGTTTTCGACCATTTTCACATGTTGTTTTTCACATACGACACACTATCATGTCTAACCATATCTAAGTACAGTATAGTTGTTGTCGGTTGTTGCCTCAAAACCAGTCTTGTTCCTCACCCTCACAACTTTTAATCCAGACCTTCTCTCCGACGTCTCGAGATCCGTTTTCTCATGAGAGATGACACTTCAGTCTATATCTACATACACTTTATATTGTAATACCGATTCTAGTTTTATAGTTGCAAAAAGTGATTTGAAGCCGTTTGGGAAACCCTTCAGATTTTTCTGCGATGTTTGTGATTTCTGTAGTTTCTGAAGATTCTCAGCCTGCAGTAAACATTGGGGGAAGTCGTGGGGAAACTGGGGGAATTCATGGCCTAATGGTTAAAGAGTCTGACTCGTAACCCTAAGGTTGTGGGTTCGGGTCTCGGGCCGGCCACGACTGAGGTGCCCTTGAGCAAGGCAACGAACCCCCCTCCCAACTGCTCCCCGGGCGCCGCAGCATAAATGGCTGCTCTGGGTGTGTGTTCACGGTGTGTGTGTGTTCACTGCTGTGTGTGTGTGTGTGTGTGTGTGTGTGTGTGTGTGTGTTTGTGTGTGTGTGCGCACTTTGGATGGGTTAAATGCAGAGAACAAATTCTAAGTATGGGTCACCGTACTTAGCCGTATTTCACGTCACTAGTTATCAATTTTAAGAAAAAAAAAATCTTTTAATTTTAAGTATTATTAATTTTCTTTGCTTTATAGTCTACAGTACATTGAGTAAGGAGGCTGTTTACCCAACAGATGGTTAAAGGTCTAAACAAGTTGCAATGCAAGTTTAATGAAATATCATTATATAAATTAAAAGCTACAGTTTTACTTTGACACATACTTTTATACTATAATTTTCTAAGATGTACATTGTCACATTTCCCCACAGGTGTCTTCGATTAATAACACTAATGTCAGCACGTGTGATCAGATCCCGAAACCTCCAGAGGTTGACGGTTTGAGCTTAACCGCAGGTCAGACTTCGGAGTCTTGGAAAACGGAACCATCACAGCACGAACGTCAGCTTGGTCTAGATGAAGCAGAAGACGTTCTTCCTTCGACACCTTTATCGACGCTTCATAAACCTCCTGTGGTACAGGCAGTTGAAAAGTCGGTTGAAAAGAAAACAGGCAAGTGTTGTTTTTTAAAAATTTTTATTTATTTGTTTGTTTGTTTTTTTATTTATGCAGGAGCACTCCAGGTGTGCTGTGTGATAATGATAGTGTTAATATACTCACTCTTGATCTTACAGCATCTTCAGAAAGAAAAAAGACACGGAAGATCACGCATAAAGTAATGGACTCGACTGGTGAGGATGAGATTCTCAGGATCCCAAAGAAGAAGGTGAAAAGTTTGCCCACAGCAAACGTTTTAAAAAGAGTCGACGAGTCGTTAAGGGAATTAATCGTCTGTATTTCTTTTCTCTGTTAAAGAAGGAGTCTAAGCAGCAGAGTCATTGGTCAGAGGAAGCAGTGGTCAAAGATGTGCAGGTAACGTTTTTAAACGGAAAGTCGGAAACGTGAGTCTGAGTCCCGACGACGCTGCTGTCAGTCACTGGAAGAGCAAAACTAGGCGCTAGGCAGCGAGGCGCTAGTCAATCATGGGCATTTGTGAGCTTATGTATGTGAAAGAGGGCAGATAGCGCTTTAGTTCAACTGCCCAGCATGAGCAGCAGTATGAAAAGATGCACTTGTTTGGACTTATTTGTCTCACAGGAAGCTTGTGGTCGTCTTCCTGGTTCATAGCTGGGTAATAGTGGAGAGATGGATAGATGTCTAAATTGCGGAGAAATTGACATCAAAAGTTTAAAAGTTGCATAGTTTTGTATCACAGCTACAAGCTTAAAGGGTTTAATTAGACATCTGGCCAAACCATCTGTTTCGACCTTTTTGACTCTTTATAAAGAAAAGTTTTCGAGAGCAATAGATTGGCCGGTAAAGACATTACGCTTTTTTTATTTAGATAAACGAAGTGCCTGGAACCACTCTGTCCAGCCCTTCTTCTAAATCAGGTGAGCACTCACAGTGTTACTCTTTTCTTTTGTGTTAACAAATCTTAGCCTTTGTAGATCTTTCTTTCTTATCTCCTGCCACATTTGAATGGGTTGAGTTTATCTCTTGTCTGAAGGTATAACACCCAGACCGGGTGACGCACAGACGCCATTAAATCAGTCTGCAACGCCTAGCGTCTTCCAGAGCCAAATGCCAGGAGAGAAGTGCAGTCCAGCTGAGCCCAAACCACCCGAGAGGAAACTACGTGACAGCTCGGGACCTTTACACACGCCGGTGAGAAACCGATATAAAATGAGTCACTTGTTTCAGTGTGAGACGTGTGGTTTTCCCTCTGTTGGGATAAAGCCTTTCTATTTTGGCCACGATTTAATCGTCTGAGAAAATCCTAAAAGATTTTTAGAATCCTAGGGTAAAATCTGTCATGGTCTGTGTTGTCATGGTCACCGACAGCCGATTAATGGCCGATTAAAAGCATTTCAGGCACTTGTGACATCTCCTATGATAGGGTCAAACAAAGAACCGAACCGGATGATGCATGCCAAGCCATGACGTGCTCTACACACGTTATGATAGTTTTTCTCTGTTTTCATCATCAAGGATTGTAATAAAATAAACGAACGCTACACATTGTTTTTGTTTGCTGCTACCTGCCATTTTGATTTATGATGACCACCGAGATCCTACAATATGACATAGGGATCATGTTCATACAGTCTGTCAAGTAACAATCACCAAGGATTAAGAAGTTTCGTGCACATTATTACACTTACACTTTAAACGTGCACAGAATTTACAGTGGTCGACGATAGCACTTTCAAGCATTGAGATGCACCAAGGAATCGTTTGTAAGCATCTCAGAGAGCAGAAATGGGTTTGATGTCACCATTTACTTTGAAGATTATATATATCTCTTCAGAGAAATCAGAAAATACTGAAATAAATCAGTATTTATATACTGGCAAATCAGAAATACTTATAAAACACTATAAATTCTTAAAATCCTGATCTTCTACTTTGATACGAGTTTCATATCACCAGTGTGGAGTGAGACGTGACACAGACATTCAATCATCAACATGGACACATTAAAGCAGGAGGAAACTCAATTTTCTGTCCACAAATGGGACAATAACTTGATAGAAAATATGAACCTTTTGTTAATGATGTACCTAAATAAATCCCAGGTACTCTGGCTATGATTCACAGACCTTTAGAGAAAATAAAGATGATGGAAGTGTTTTATTCTGCTCCCTCGTGATCTCTGTGATCTCTCTACAGGTGTTTGTTCCAGTTCTGAACGAAAGCGTGGTCCAGACCAGAGACTCATTATCTCCTGAAACAGGTCTGTCTAACGGTAAAAAGGCATCAGAGAAAGGAGGCGGAGCCTCACTGAAGGAGAACGTGTGTCAGGTATACCATCACCTCATGAAAGTGGAGCAAATAATGAGTAGTCTAACAGGCTTAACGTGTACGATGTGATAGATCTGTAGCTGTAATGACTCTTCCAGGGGTGTTTTTATGACTGGTGTGTGTTTATTTTTTCTAGGTGTGTGAGAAGACAGGTGAGCTGCTGCTGTGTGAGGGACAGTGCTGTGGAGCGTTTCACCTACAGTGTATCGGCCTCAGCGAGACTCCTAAAGGACGCTTCATCTGTCAGGAGTGCACTGCTGGTGAGCTCCCAATGATCCTACTCCTTACTACTGAAGTGTTAGTTATGAGTAGTTTGTGTTCACACATACTGAGCCATTGTTTATTATTGTTATTATTTTTTGTGCATTATGAGTACAGTTGGGGGGCACGGTAGCTTAGTGGTTAGCACATTCGCCTCACACCTCCAGGGTTGCGGGTTCGATTCCCGCCTCCGCATTGTGTGTGTGGAGTTTGCATGTTCTCCCCGTGCCTCTGGGGTTTCCTCCGGGTGTTCCGGTTTCCTCCCCCGGTCCAAAGACATGCATGGTAGGTTGATTGGCATGTCTGGAAAATTGTCCGTAGTGTGTGAGTGTGTGAGTGAATGAGAGTGTGTGTGCCCTGTGATGGGTTGGCACTCCGCCCAGGGTGTATCCTGCCTCGATGCCGGATGACGCCTGAGATAGGCACAGGCTCCCCGTGACCCGAGAAGTTTGGGTAAGCGGTAGAAAATGAATGAATGAATAAATGAGTACAGTCATATAACATATTTCAATTTACATACAATGACAATCATTTCAAGTGTTTTATTATACGCAAACTTTGTTTTTTTTAAGGAAATAAAATATATATTTATTGCCCTTCATTATGTTTATGCATATTAAACCAAATACATGCGCATTTGCAAGTATATATATATATATATATATATATATATATATATATATATATATATATATATATATATATATATATATATATATATATTGATATATACACACTCAAGTATGTAACCATATATTTATCTACACATTAATCATTATCTGTTTATTTATAACAGCCAAATCAGGGCCTGTATTCATAAAGATTCTAAGAATGATCTCAGAGAGCTCCTAATTCAGCTTAAAAATTTCTAACTAGAATCTTATCTGAAGAGAGATTCAGGACCAAACTCTGAACAAGGAACATATAACAACGTTTATCTTAGAGAGGAGGCGGACCTTAACACGTTCCTAGGTGACACATTCTTTTGAAGACTGTGATTGGTTGTTCAATAAAAAATAAAAATAGGAGTGCTTTTAAGATCTGATCTAAAAGCCTTCACTTTGTCTCTATGTTAAGATATTTGAGACTATATCGTATAAAGATTACGTTCATGTAGGGATTAACATCTGTATATTATAAATGTAATGTAAATGTAACCATCTCAGAAATGTCATAGAGACACATTACATTAAGGGGGTTTTTACACCTGGTCACTTCATGTGTTTTCTGTGATCAGATAGCTATCCGATGGTAAAAATACCAGGTCTAAATGCCCTCCCAAACGGTTTCGAGACGGATCTAAATCTGATGGTACAAACCCCTTCAGGAGGTGGTCTGGGATGCATTTCAGATGAAACTGGACAGGTGTAAATGCATGTGGTTGTTCAAGCCACATACGTCAGTTTTCCGACCAGCGCTGGCTCCGATCTTTCACCCAGGCGTCTCGTTTGGTCTTAAAATGCGCTGCTGCCTCCAGCGAAAATGCAGCAAACAGTAAATGCTGTTTTTTGTAGCAACCACACACCAAAGCGTGTTCCATTTCAATTAGCCCGGAAATGAGGTCAAATATATTTGCATATTGGGCGGGAGTAGAAAGATCAGATCGGTATCTGATTCGACAAAGACGCACTTATGTGGCCTAATGTAAACGGAACAATTTTAAAAAATCAGATAGCTATCGGATCAGAGACAACACACAAAGTGACCAGGTGTAAAAAGGCCCTTAGAATCTTTAAGAATACGACCCCAGATCTTCATTTTGATACATATCTAGCCCATCTCCTCTATTTTCCCAGGTAGTTTCATGATTTTAAAACGTACAACACAACACACATAGAACAGTTGCTAATATGTGTAAATGAATATAACCAAAAAACATTAGAGAAAATGTTATTTTGAGTAGAAACGGTACTTTCCTCTGCCTGGTTGAAAGTTTAGGATTCGAAAAGTCAGTGATCAGAATAATCTCAGTTTCAGTTGAGGAGTCATTCATGTCCAACTTCGTAGTGGAAAACATTTTTTCGGTAATTCCCGTAGTCTGTGAGAGCAGTTTAAGAAATGATATGTTCTCCCTTCTGACCTGAATCGTTTTAGAATGATTCACTACAACTGGATGATTAACAAGTCTGACAGAAAACAGAACCTTTCATAGTTTAATTTTTATAAATCTCTTTTGGCTTCCGTTGTCTGTCGCTAAAATGTTGAGGTCATAAATGTACAAGCTTACTAGTTTTACTCTTATTCCAATGCAGCATCTGTTCAGGATTTTTTTTGTTGGAAGAGCAAAAAAAATCTCTCTTCGAATTTCTGCTGTTGAATGTAGAAGCAAACAATGACAGAATGCTTGCACATTACACGCCCAAGTGATTCAATATAAGGAGGAAAGAAATACAGGGCTTAGAATAGATCCTTGCAGGATACCATATTGCATCTAAAGAATCTCTTTTAACCCTACAGTCTTAATGAAAAAAAGTGGTTCCTTGGAGATTTATATACAATTCTGGGTTTCTTTACTTGGTCAATAGAACATTTTCTCCCCCCAAAAATGGTCCTATGTGGAACCTTTGGAGAGCGGGGAAGCTATTAAACTATTAAAACGGCACATTTTTACATTTACATTTACTGCATTTGGCAAACATCTGTATCTAGAGTGGCGTACAAAAGTGTTTTAAAGTCACTATTGTTGAATTCATTTCCACTGGTTCATTAGGTTACAGACTTAGAATACCATCAACCTGCAACTTAAATGTATTTTTTTTTAAATACGTAAAACAAACAGGGAAAATAAGCTGTAGATCAAGTGTTTCAGGACGAGGTAGGTCTCACCCGACTTTTGAAGATGTCTCAGTTGTTCAGACATCTAGCGGAAGTTCATTCCTCCGCCTCGGTGCCAGAAGTGAAAATAGTCTTGATTTATACCTCCCTCTTACCCTGAGATATATATGTAATTCAAAAGAATGTGTAAAGTGAAGTGGGTGCCATTACTTTTGGAGCTTTATCTCCGTGCAGATGCTTTGAAATGATGCGTATATGAGCGATGTATTTTTAAAAAAAGATCCAAGAACTGATTTAATGCTTGAAGTGATTCCAAAATGTAGTGAAGCGAAGTGACAAAACACTTCATGCAGTGTTTGTTTGTTGAATTTTACTGTCTAAGAAGAAGAAAAAGAAGAATATAAATATCCTCTAAATTATTCTAAGAAACTACCATCAGACTTGGGTTCAAAGATCCCCATTGGCTTCTTTTCAGTGAAACCTTCCAAATGTTCTCCATGAAGCGACTGATAGAACCATGTGAGGTTATATACAGGAATATTCCTTTTAAATGTGTATTGGTAAGAACATGCAGGTAAAAAACATAACATGAACATAAGTGCGTACAATGTGCCCTGTTTTAGTGAGTAGATTCATGCCGTGTTCACTATCACTGGTAAAAAGCTTTTTTTTTGTTTTCTTTTTTTTTCTTTTTTACAAAAACATTTATTGTCTATTTCACTTCCTGTCATAGATGTATTATTACTAGCTTTTTAATGCTAACCTCTCCGTTCCTCTCTCTGTCTCTCTCTCTGTCTCTCTGCCTCTCTCTCTCTCTGTCTGTCTCCCTCTCTCTGTCTCTCTGTCTCTCTCATCAAGGTGTGCACACATGCTTTGTGTGTAAGCAGCCGGGCGAAGACGTCCGCCGCTGTATGATCCCGGTGTGTGGGAAGTTCTACCACATGTCATGTATAATGAAATTCGCCCCCACTGTCCAACAGAACCGAGGCTTTCGCTGCTCGCTGCACTTCTGTCTGTCCTGCTATATCACCAACCCCACAAACCCCTCCAGCTCTAAGGGTGAGTCGTCAAGTCAGGCGGGGTAAATACATTGTATATAACACTGAGGGACTGTAGGTGGAAATCATAAAGATTCATATTCATCTGAACCAGCAGTGTGTGTGTGTGTGTGTGTGTGTGTGTGTGTGTGTGTGTGTGTGTGTGTGTGTGTGTGTGTGTGTGTGTGTGTGTGCCTGCCTTTTACAGGTCGCCTGACCCGCTGTGTGCGCTGTCCAGTGGCTTACCATGCAAATGACTACTGTATGGCTGCCGGCAGTGTTCCTCTGGCCAACAACAGCTTCCTGTGTCCCAACCATTTCACCCCCCGCAAAGGCTGCAAGAACCACGAGCACATCAACGTCAGCTGGTGTTTCGTCTGCTCTGAAGGTCTCACCTCACACACTGCTACACTAAAGAGCTGCTTTCAAGCTTTAAGCTCTGCTTATCAAATCATGTTGGTTTGACTTAAGCACATTTGAACCTGCATATAGTATAAGATCTTAAAATATCTGAAAAATTTGACAGACAGAAAAAAAGAAATGAAGAAACTAGCATACTAGGTATTATTATGAATCCAGTTAAGGTGTCGTTAAAATGAATTGATTTTTGCAGTTTACAAACATTACAGACTGCACCTTCAAACATTACAGACTGCACCTTTAAACATTACAGACATTACAGACTGCACCTTCAAACATTACAGACTGCACCTTCAAACATTAGACATTACAGACTGCACCTTTAAACATTACAGACTGCACCTTCAAACATTACAGACTGCACCTTCAAACATTACAGACTGCACCTTCAAACATTAGACATTACAGACTGCACCTTTAAACATTACAGACTGCACCTTCAAACATTACAGAATGCACCTTTAAACATTACAGACTGCACTTTCATTACAGATTGCACGTTTTAACATTACAGACTGCACCTTCAAACATTACAGACTGCACCTTCAAACATTACAGACTGCACGTTTTAACATTACAGACTGCACCTTCAAACATTACAGACAGCACGTTTCAACATTACAGACTGCACCTTTAAAACACTGCAGTGCTTTGTATCAATGTCTCCTACATGCTGTAAATCCTCCACAAACCGGGGACATTTTTGCCTCCAAAGGAAACTTTAGTCATTTTAGAAACATGTTGCTGCTGTATAATATTCGGGTTCTGGTTTAGGGGGCAGTTTGCTGTGCTGTGAATCCTGTCCTGCTGCCTTCCATCGCGAGTGTCTGAACATCGAAATGCCTGAAGAGAGCTGGTACTGCAACGACTGTCGTGCAGGCAAGAAACCCCACTACAAAGACATCCTGTGGGTGAAAGTGGGCCGCTACAGGTCGGTGTTCTGCAGCATTTACTTCAATCATTTCTAAAGTAAATGGCATTTAAACATTGTTTTAACTTGCCGGCCCGTGTGTTTCGATCAGGTGGTGGCCTGCAGAGGTGACTCAACCCAAGAACATACCTGAGAAAGTCTTACGCATGAAGCACGAGGTGGGCGAGTTCCCCGTACACTTTTTTGGCTCCAAGGACTATGTGTGGACCTACCAAGCTCGCTGCTTTCCTTATATGGAGGGCGACGCCCACAACAAGGAGAAAATGGGCAAAGGCACTGATGCTGTCTACAAAAAAGGTGCTCAAATAAACTTTAAGACATTTTAGTCTTCTCTATCAAGTCCTGCACACTTTAGAACTGAGTCTTATCAGCTAACCTGTGTAGCCTGCATTTCAGCCATTTTTCAAATCCATCATTGTCTTTCTACAGCTTTAAACGAAGCTGCTGAGCGATTCCGAGAGCTCCAGGCAGAGAAAGAGATGAGGCAGCTTCAGGAAGATAGGAAGAACGACAAGAAGCCCCCACCATACAAACACATTAAGGTGGGTCCACTTCTGTTTTTTTCAAGATGCGTAGCTGTACTTGAGGTCAACAAACATTAAAGGTGGGGTGCACGTTGTTTGAGAAATGCTTCAGAAAACTGAACAAACAAATCAAACGTGTAGCCAATGAGCAGAAAGGGGCGTGTCAATATGCGGCAGAGAGAGTGTTCAGTGCGCATGTGAGACATTAGCAGAAAGCGATTGAAACATTGACATGGCGGATAAAAACGAAAACCGAAAAAAGGCCTACGGTAAGGCAATTAATACGGTAATTTTTATAAATTATTGAAATAAAGTAGATTGTATGCCGTGTTAATGCTTTATTAAAGAAAAAGCACTTACATTTACAAAGTGAATTTTTGCCCTACATTTATTGATCCATATGGTTAAGCTTTGAATATTTATTAGTGCTTCACAACTGGTTTTATTTACATACCCCTGTTACACAATTTGGCTTCCTCTAGGTGAACCGACCGATAGGGAAGGTGCAGTTCGTGACCGCGGACCTGTCAGAGAGCCCGCGCTGTAACTGCAAGGCCACAGACGAGAGCCCGTGCGGCATCGACTCGGAGTGTATCAACCGCATGCTGATGTACGAGTGCCACCCGCAGGTGTGTGTGGCAGGAGAGAGGTGCCAGAACCAGTGCTTTACCAAGCGCGAGTACACTCCGGTGGAGATCTTCAGGACGCTGTCGCGTGGCTGGGGACTCCGTAGCATCCATGACATCAAGAAGGTAGGAGGGATTTCTGCTCCTTATGCTATATGAACTGGGATAACAAAATGATTTCTGCAGTTATTACACATTCTGTTTCCTGCAATGGAAATGAAATGTTATCAGAAATCTAACCTGCTTCACATCATGGTGTCTTTTGCTAATCCTAATTCTTCCTTGTCTCTAATGTTTAGTTATCTGGGCTCGTCATTGGCCGTTAGTTTTACTTAACGATAATAAATGTGTACGATAGACTGAAATGTGGATTATCATAATCACAGGAATTATACAAACGACCTAAATGGAACTCGTACAAATGATAACGTACATAAAAGAAATCGTAAAAAACAAATCGATTTATAAGCTCAAAAATAAACAAACAAACAAACAAGTAAATAAAAAAATGAAACGTAAAGTGATCACAACAAAGGCTTCAGTTCTTTACTAAAGCTGAAACTCTCGATTTGTTTGAGCTCTGAGTTTCCGAGTTGGTCTCAAAGGTGGAATCCACGACTGTGTAGCGTCTGTAGTTAAGAACAACAAAAAGCAAAACATGTTTGTTTTTCATTTTCTACAATTTTTCAAGTAGTTAAAAAAAACTTGCTGTATATAATTGTAGTAGATTATTAGAAGGTTCAACAACCAAACTGACTTGATGTCATAAGACTTCTTTATTATTAATACGAACTTCTCAGGAGCAACCAATCAGCGATCTAACAGGTGCACACACTAGAGGAAGGAACCAATGACAGGATGGGGACACTGAATCTTATGGATTTCATCACCATGGGAACTGCGACGCAAAATTGCGTATTTGTGCATGTTTATATTTGTTCACTTCGGACACGTCGAATCTGAAGAGAGCGTCTGTGCTCGCTGCTGTTTCAGGGTGCGTTTGTGAGCGAGTACGTGGGTGAGGTGATCGACGAGGAGGAGTGTCGCGCCAGGATCAGGCACGCTCAGGAGAACGACATCAGCAACTTCTACATGCTCACGCTGGATAAGGCGAGTGTCACACGAAACATGACGTCTCACTCCATCTTCTGTACCTCACTGAGCAATTAGACAACGACGTCCTACACGACCCAGTTGTCCAATTACTCGTCTTTGTTTCTTTATATAAAACCGTTCTACTTCTCAACACTAAAATTCTGTGTAAGATTATCAACAGAATGAAAAACACACTTCACACACTGAAAGACAACAAACGAGTTATGAAACATAAAAAAAAATCATTCGTTTTGTTTAAACTGACTGGAAATGTCCATTAGCTGTTTTCCATTAAACCGTTTTCTGATTCTCAAGCGTGAGTCGTGTTTGTCCTGTGTTTAGGATCGCATTATTGACGCGGGGCCGAAGGGAAACCAGGCACGCTTCATGAACCACTGCTGCCAGCCCAACTGTGAGACCCAGAAGTGGACAGTGAACGGAGACACGCGAGTCGGTCTCTTCGCCCTAGTCGACATTCCTGCGGGTGAGAGAGACTTTCAGTTATTACCTCATCCTGTTTCATTCACCTCATTCTTGGGTTGATCTGTGCAAATCTTATGACTTTCACACCTCTAACCTTTTCATGCATGAATTTAGATTCAAAATATTACTTTAATATAAAGTATAAAGTTATTGTCTTGTCTCACTGTTTTAATGCTTCACATATTAGATGAGGTGCACACACACACATTCATTTGGAGCATAAAACAAGTTTAAAGGTGAGGTCTCCGTTGTATAAAAGCCAATGTTGACATTTGAAATGACCAAAACAAACATGCCCCTAACCCAAATGGGTCCCACCCCTGTATCGATAGCTCCGCCCACACATACATACGTAACCCAGGCAACTAATGGAAAGAAATGTGTCTTTATCATAGCTGAAGGGAAGAACAATACGATTGTAGATAAACAAACAAGCAAAAATGACACACAAGCATAATCATGTAAAGGACAAAGGCATATATTAGTTCTGTGTAACAAAGCAAAACCAACGTTACTCACCTATCGAGAAGGAAAAAAGCGCCTCGGCGTCTTAAGTAAAGTCGGCCACATATTCACAGGTCGGAGTTTCCCGAGTCGATAACTCCTGAGCTAAACGCTGTTACTACACAAAACGCGGTTGTAGCTGCCTCTCTACATTACTACGATAGAAAAGAGGTGTTATTTGTGTAGTAACAGCGTTTAGCTCAGGAGTTATTGACTCGGGAAACTCCAACCTGTGAATATGTGGCCGACTTCCTGCTCCTTCAGTTCTCTCCAGCGCTGGAAAGCTGATCCTATATTAACACGTCCTACTTCTTGTCCTTATCGTAAGTCTTTCTTCACTTTCTTTCTTTGTTTTTATCCTCCATGTCAATGTTAAAACCGCTTTCTGCTAATATCACACATGCGCACTGAACACTCTCTCCACCCATATCGACAAGCCCCGCCCCTTTCTGCTCATTGGCTACACGTTAGTTTTGTTTTTGTTTTGTTTTGCGGCCCAACACAGTTTTCTGAAGCATTTCTCAAACAACGGAGACCCCACCTTTAAAGCAAAAAAAAGAAAAAATTTTTTTTAAAAAAGTTATTAAAGAGGAACTGGATTGTCCATGAGTTTAAAAAAAGAATAAACCAGTTTGTCTGAAATAATAATAATAAAAGCTAATATTTTAATGTCCAAAATTTGTAACATTTCTGTATATCTAAAATACTTAATGTTGTGGGCAAAATCAGTTGTATAGAAATGAAAATTTCAGAATATTTATACAATTTAGTTCTGTTACATAAAGAAAAGAAGGAAAATTAAACATTTTAAGTGATTTTTTTTATTCAGATTTTTGTACCAATTTTTTTTTGTTGTTGTTGTTTTGTTTAATTTAATTCTATGTAGGTTGTTTTGATATTTTATTTTAAATTGTTTTGAAATTTTGAAACACTTTAAACGTATTTAGAATTCAAATGATTATATTTCTTTAAAGCTGCTTTGTGACAATGTCCAGTGATTAAAGTGCTATACAAATAAAATGGAATTGAATCGTGGGTAAAAAGGAGAAAGGGTGAACGTCACTGCGAGTACGTCAATGGAGCTTTGTCTTTTCCCTCAAATTACAAATGTTGAAAGCGTTTCGAACTCTGGTCCTCTTCGAGCCTCGTCCCTTCCCCCGACATCACATAATATTTTTAACTGGTTGAAAATCCACTTAAAGGTAAATGGGAAAGACTTTGAGTTCATTCGTGCCCTAGTTCAACGGATATATCCCACTGATTTGCAGGCGTCGAGCTCACCTTCAACTATAACCTGGAGTGTCTGGGTAACGGCAAGACGGTGTGTAAATGTGGAGCGTCCAACTGCAGCGGCTTCCTGGGCGTGCGACCGAAGGTACGGCATGCGGCGTGGGTTCATTAATGAACAGTGACTGATCAGTAGATTAGGCATTGAGCAACAACAACACACACACACACACACACACACACATGCGCTATTATTTTACTACAGGCTCTTTTTTTAATGAGAACTAGGTTTGAGTTATGAATTACAACGAATACACTTGACTTGTTTGATATGGGTACGATTTCATTGATGTTTCTTTAATTTATTTGTTCATTTAGTTCATACACCGCATGCACTAACACAACGCGGCACGCTCTGTACTCAGCCTAACGCTCTGACTCGTTATTACACCTGTACGCTCATGTGCTGCCGTTTCAGAATCAGCCCCCGTCTGAGGACAAGGGCCGCAAAGGGAAGAAAAAAATGTCTACAAAAAGGAAGAGTCAGCTGCAGGTGGTGAAGGAGCGTGAGGACGAATGCTTTTACTGCGGAGACGGCGGGCAAATCGTCTCCTGTAAGAAGCCCGGCTGCCCCAAAGTTTACCACGCCGACTGTCTGAACTTGTCCAAGAGACCTGCAGGTGAGAACAGAGGCACATCACCACAACTCCAACATCTTAGCGTTTGCATTCACAAAAGTCATAATGTGACTTAGAGCTGCTTTATCTTCAAAGTAAATGCTGATATCGAACCCATTTCTGCTCTCTGAGATGCCCCAAGAAAAAAAATTGAAGACTTTAGCTTCAACCACTGTGAGGTTATCCCAACAGAGACCTGACTCGTTTTAGATCAGACTCATCATTTATTAGTTTACACCGAAGTCCATTTCGAACACCAGTGTACTGGTAAAAAGGGTAACAGTTGAAACCTTAGTGATTAGCATGCTCCAAAATAATGAGCTGCATGTGTAACTCTCGACCCAAATGCCTGTATGATGAAGCTCTGTGTGTGTTGGTGTTTGCTGTTAGGTCGCTGGGAGTGTCCGTGGCACCAGTGTAACAACTGTGGCAAAGAGGCGGCATCGTTCTGCGAGATGTGCCCCAACTCATACTGCAAGCAGCACCGTGACGGCATGCTGTTCATCTCCAAGCTGGACGGCAAGCTCTCGTGCAGCGAGCACGACCCATGTGGCCCTGATCCCCTGGAACCTGGAGAGATTCGCGAGTACATCCCGGGAATGCCCATCTTATCCACGCCACCCAGTACATCCCAGTGCAGTTTAACCCCACCCTCCCCCAAGTTCTACATCCCACCTGCACCTCTAAGAAGGTTCTACGGCAGCCGGCAAGTGCACTTTGAGGACGAGGTAGTTTTGGAGGAAGACCTGCTTCCCGCCACTTCTCTGTCTAAAGGGGTGAAAGACGACGTCATGACTGAGGTAGAGGATGGAGAGGTGGTGGAAGGGATGATCGGCGGTGAGGAAGTAGGACTGGAAGTCATCGAAGACGAAGACGAAGACGAGGAGGTGGACTGTGAGGATTTCCCAGATGAGGGCGAAGAGTCGGAATATGACGAGGACGATTGGTATGAAGACGGATGCACCGACAAAGACTTTGATGCTGAAGGTTTAGAGGATGAGTTGTATAGGGGGAAGTGAGCAATTTGTGTTTACTATTCATCCATCCAGCCATCCTTACATCCTTCTATACAGTCACTCACTGGCTCACTAGACGCCGTTGGCTGTCGGGCAGCGAGATCGGCCAAGTGTCATTTCTCGGTTAGTTACACATTGTAGCCTGTAGGAACGAAGCAGGGAATCTGATCTCACATAAGCGCTCTTATCTGGAGATCAGCTAGTGCGTGCTCAGCTGGATGCAATGCCACTCTTTTTGACTCTAACAGACCTGGGCAACATGCTGAGCTTGAGACAGATCCAGTCAGCTTGCCTTCTTTACCCAAGTCCACTTGGGACTGGAAAAAATTAAGTGGTGCTGTGGACCTTTGGCTGTTCAGTCAGACGGTCTGTATCGGGTGTAAAGTTACTGTCTGGTGCTTCTTTGTGTTTCTGTTTCGTTTTGTCATCTCCACCTACTGTTTACATTTTTATCTTTAGGAAAACCAAGGACGGGGTCGGATATTAGACAGCCGGTTAGCTCGTCAAGATGACACTGTGTCTTAGAGAACGCATGAATTGAATTGAGAAAATATGGACTTTTAAATGGTTACACTGGTTCTGATGCCATAGATTGGGGTTTGGGTCATATTATTCACACAGTGCTCAAGTTAACACACACACATACATGGAAATATATTTTTCATTTAAAAAGCTTCCTCGGATCTTCCATAAAAGACAGATTTTGTGAAAGTAAGAGTGGTCCAGTGGTTATTTAAGGATAACAGGAAGCGTTTTCGATCCAGTTCTTGGACATTTATAGCTTGACAGATTCAAAGAATTGATATTCTCTTAGTCCAAATCCTACTTGTGTGCCCTTACTTAGTCCAAATCCTACTTGTGTGCCCTTACTTAGTCCAAATCCTACTTGTGTCCAAATGATACATCTCCACTTTAAATAGTATTTGAGATGATGTCAGATGATTCTCCTGCAGCCACATGGGTGAAATTTGGATTGGATTGACAAGCTGTCATGTCAACGATGCACTTTTGGTTACTGATCATCCTTTTAAATATAATCAGTAAGCTGATCCTGTGTGTCCCATTCACAATTTGGTGACATTAAATTGAATTAGAAAGAAAAAAAAGCATTTGGCAATCACAAGCCCTAACAGTGTGGATTATAAAAATAAATAAAACATGAGAGCAAGAGTAGAGACGATGTCAGTTGTAAAAAGCGCTATACAAATAAACTTGAATTGAATTGAGTACAGTAACAGATTAAGTGCACTAAAAGCTCATTTAACTGGCTTACTTAGCCATGACATGGATTTTATTCAGTGTTGGACAGAAAGACCTGCCTTTTGCCGTGAAGATGAAACTAAAGCAAAACAAACCGAAATGACTTTAAGATTTATTTTAAGATTTACTTTAAGATTTATCACAACATTCCAGGCAACCGGCATGTTTTCTGTGCTACACGTTACAGAACAGACCTCCAGGATAATCAGAGCATCCACAGATTTGGTATCTTAGTGGTTAAGGTGGTGGACTAACGATCAGAAGGTTTTGAGCTTGAATCCCAGGTCCACCAAGCTGTCATTGATGGGCCCCTGAGTAAGGCCCTTAACTCTCAATTGCTTGTTTGTATAAATTGAGATGCAATAGGCGTCTGGCAAACGTTAAACATATTTAAACCGCATGTGTCAGGAATTCGGGGGTTTCCTCCGGGTACTCCGGTTTCCTCCCCCGGTCCAAAGACATGCATGGTAGGTTGATTGGCATCTCTGGAAAATTGTCCGTAGTGTGTGAGTGTGTGAGTGAATGAGAGTGTGTGTGTGCCCTGCGATGGGTTGGCACTCCCTCCAGGGTGTATCCTGCCTCGATGCCCGATGACGCCTGAGATAGGCACAGGCTCCCCGTGACCCGAGAAGTTCGGATAAGCGGTAGAAAATGAATAAATGAGTGAATGAATGAATGTGTCAGGAATCTCATCACAAGAATCCTGTGCTTTCAATTTATATAGATAAATTCAAAAAGCACAAAAAGACTTAATTATAAACTTTTGGCCGCAGCGATCGCAAAAAAAAATCCTGGAGGGACCGATTTATACGAACGGCTCAGTCTTCCTGAAAGCAGTTCGGCAGACAGACAGAAAGACCGACAGACATACAGACATACTACTCTTCCGAAATACTATTCTTCAATTCTACACTTTTAATTTACCCTTTTTTTTTAATATAACAGAAATTCTCCATTTTTTTTAGGGTTTCGTTAAAAAAAAAAAAAAAAAGATTACAACAAACTAGTCATGGACTGTAGAGCCACACGTGTTAAAAATAAGAATTGGTTAACGGGAGTTAAGAATGAAAGTCTTTTTTAAAACATTACTTTTTTTTCTTTAAAGTGCCCATGTGCTGTGCTTCCTCCTCTACAGAGTATGTATTCCTCTTCTTTGTCTATACCAGCAATTTTTTTTTTTTTTGGAAGACCCTTAGACCCAAAAACATACCAGGAAAAAACCCATCAAAACTCAAGCTGACTTACTTTTTTTATAATGGTTTCCAGACTTTGGTACTTTATTTAAATAGTTTCCTCACTTTGACAAACTGTTCTTCCGTTTACTCGTTTCTCAATATCTGTCCTGTCACATGGTTTCTATAACAATACCGACGTGGTTCTGGTGTACGGATGTCTCATTGTGAGATTAGACGACAATTTATACTTCGGTAGACACTTCAATGCAGAGCAGGAAGAGTGAGATTTAAAAAAATGGAAATCTGAAATACAAAATGCTAACCGCACGAAAGCTAGCGGAAGAGTAAGCATTTGAGCAACTGGATTCAACCTTAGTGGCAGCTTTGTAGGATATTCCAATGAACTTAGACCCCGGCGTAGTAACACACCCTCTAGATAATCACAGGTTTGTGTCTGGTTTATAAATAGTATAGAAGGTGTACCTCAAGGGTCAACATTGAGTCCTCATAGACCTTCTGTATCTTCTTCTTCATGAAACCTTAAATCGTTAAAAAAATAATGAAATGTGTGGGTTGTATATCGGATACATGATTTTATTTTCCATTCGATCTGACAGTGAAAATACATTACAGGACTTTTGGAATGAAAAAAAAGGACTCAAAACTAAAGCGAGAGACTGCTGTTCCAAATGAAGGACACTTTCATTTTCTTTCTTTCTTTTTTTTTTTTAATCATTAGTTCAAAAATGTTCTTGGCCTCACAATCATTTCTCTTTTGATATTCACTGAATGTTAAAGTTCCTGCCCCACTTGTTTTGTTCTTTTTGTTGTAATCTTTGCAGCAGCCATTTTTCTTTAAAAAAAAAAAAAAGAAAAAAAAAAGAAGCATGTTTGCTTTCTTTTAGTCTTTTCATATTTATGGACTTTGTAGAATCAGTTCTCACTGTTTTACAGTTTTGTTGTACATTTCTGTGTGTGTATGTGTGTGTATGTGTGCGTGTGTGTGTGTGTGTGTGTGTGTGTGTGTGTGTGTGTGTGTGTGTGTGTGTGTGTGTGTGTGTGTGTGTGTGTGAGAGAGAGCAAATGCGAGCATGTGTGTTTTTGTATGGCGTGTTAGCTGCCGAATCCGAGTGTGCTTTGGTGCTGCGAAGAAGAAGACGAAACATACACCGGGTTGGTCTGTGGAAAGTGGGGCAATGTCGGTGCTGCCATGTTAGAAGCCTCTTCAACTGTACTGTACTCCTTTGTGTATATGAAAATATTATAAGTAAAGTTTTACAGTAGAGACATAGTTGTGTGTGTCAGTTGAAATCGATTCTTTAATTTAATTATTATTTTAAGAAAACTGCAATATTATAATATTTATTTTAAATATCCGTATGACGTACGTTTGGACTGAACTGAGATGAAAAAATGAAGACCTGACTGTTAGAGAAATGTAAGTGGTGGATCTGGAGACCATCAGGGGAGCACTGGGTCCGAGGAGGGACAGTGTACATCGTATTGGATGCCACAAGAATAACAAGAACAACACACACACACACACACACACCACACACACACACACACACACTGGACATGGTAGGGTAGACTGTGCTCCTGTGTGTTTGGGTTTTTTTGGACGGTGAAAGGAAACTGATTATACATCTGTACAAACTACATCTTTGGCAGTAAATGAATGTTAATGAGTGGCTGGGAAAAATATCTCAATGAAAGAATGAAATGAAAGAGTTTATTGAGCCCATGAGTTTATTTTTTTTAAATAATTCCGCTGAAGCGTGGTTGTAAAGCAATGTCTGACTTTCATTGGTTAACATTCATAGAATTTTTATTTATTATTACTTTTGTCAAAGTTTTTTCTGTGACCATTGTGAGTTTATCTTTCATTGACCGAAGGGTACCAACAATTTTGTCCACGTGTGTATAATACCTGAATAACAAGCTACAAGCTGACGTGATCGGTCTTAGGGCTTTTTATTTTTTTGTCATTAAGAAAGCAAGTATTCTTGAAAAATACACTTCATGCAGGAAGGAAGATGTTTACATGTCGTAGACGTGTGATTTTGCTGTTATTTCTTTATTTATTTAGCTTTGTTTTACCAGGAAGTATCACTGAGATCAAAAATCTTTTTCACAAGAGAGACCTGGCCAAGGTAGCAGCCATACATAAACACTACATAGTAAAAACATACATTCTACATGTCTTCTTTACCACATTTTTTATGATGGTCTTAAATGTATTTATTGATATACACGTTTCTAATTTTAGATATTTTTGCAAGTTATTCCATGCCCAACTGTCCAAACCCTGGGTACATTAAAAAGCAACCACTTGGAGGAGCGTAGCTGATAACTAGCAGAATTGAGACAGAGGAGAGTACAGAGGTAAGCTGGGAGTTTACCTAGCATGGCTTTATATATAAAAATATACCAATGCTGTTTTCTGTGAGTGGTCAGTGATGTCCAACCCACCAGATCATAAAGAATACAATGGTGAGTAAGGGACTTTGCATTTGTAATAAAGCATAGAGACGCATGATACACCGAATCAAGGCTCTGTACAAACTGTGGTTTGGCTCAGCAACAAAATCAGACATCAGAAGACTACAGAGAGCGGTTCAGACTGCTGAAAGGATTATCGCTGTTCCCCTGCCCACCATCTGGCTGGCGCTACAGAGACCCAGACACCAGCACAACCAGACACAAGAACAGATTCTTTCCCTAGGCAATCAACCTTATGAACAGTTAAATGTTCACCCATTACGCAATAACAATGTGCAATAACCTTACATTTAATTGTAACCATCTCCATCCTAGTACATCCCTGCATCTCATTCTATTCTATTCAATTCTATTCCATTCTATCATCTATAGCACAACTGTACATGCAATTCATTATTTTTATTTTTATTTATCTATTTATTTATTTTTAACATATGCGTATGTTTTTTGTATTCTCATCTTGTTGTCTCTGTGTACTGGAAGTGTATGTGACACCAAAACAAATTCCTTGTATGCACAAGTTAATGCAAGCTTGGTAATAAAGCTCTTTCTGATTCTGATTCTGAAAACAAAGCTAACTTGCTACATTAGCATTCCATTTAATTCAAAAGGTATAAAAATTCTGTTCTATTCAGTTTCTGTTTTATTCCAACAGCCCGGTGTCATCTGTGGAGGCCTTCAAGTTTCTGGGCACTACCATTTCCAAAGACCTGAAATTGGAGTCCAATATAAACTCCATCATTAAAAAGGCCCAGCAGAGGATGTACTTTCTATATCAATTAAGGAAGTTTGGTGTGCCACAGAAGCTGTTAATGCAGTTCTACACTGCAGTCATTGAATCTGTCCTGTGCAAATACTGGACATCCATCACCATCTGGTTTGGTGCAGCAAACCAGCATTTCTTTTCCCAGACAATCGCCCTTATTAACAACTCACCATAATTATATTAACT